>NC_091668.1:7453125-7767500 GCF_042453785.1 Malus domestica | reverse complement strand
TACCAATCTTCTTCCCCACAAAAACAAAAATAACTCAAATAAAGAAAAAAACCCATTTAATAGAAAACCAGCGGCGGTGCCTGGGGTGCTTACGACGGCCGCCAGCAAAGTAGTGAATGTTGCAGCAAATTAAAGAAAAAAAAACATTTTACCAAAAACCAGTGCAATCGGCTACCATGCATGCCTCTTCGAGTCCAAAACATTCAACAATCAGCTTAATTGACTTCATAAACTATCAAAAAATTCGAATTGACCCATAAAAAAAATCCAAAAATAAAAAATCCCCAAAATAGACGAGGATCACAGCCCAAAAACCCGAATTTCTCAAAAACCCAGAAACAAAAAAGCTGGAAGAAGGCGGCATTACCTCAACTTGGGCACCAACGAGAAGCTTTCGTCGATGAGGGTGAGGAGGACGACGACGAGGAAGCAGGGCAAGATCGACGATGAGCGACGAGCAGGACGAGGGACGTTGGGGATCCTCACAGAGATGAGGACGAGCAGGACGTTGGGGATCCTCGCGGTTTTCTCTCCGTGCTTACGAGTCCGCCCAAAATTGGGGTTCTTCGTTAAGAACTCGTAAGGAGGCGTGTAATCCGAGCGAGTCCCACCTAAGCCCATTAAAGCTAATCCGGTTGCACACCAAACACATGACTATAGTCTAGTCCAGTCCAAGCCTTGCTAATCCTGTCAAACAAACGTGCCCTAAGGGACTTGCAAAATAAAGAAAATCTGTCTTGCATAGAAGTTATAGACAGATAAAACGTAGTTAAGATCCAAAGAAAGGGGCAAGCACTAAAAGAAATAAGCATAACACAAATTAGCTACTTTATATCAGAAAAATGCCAATAGCAATCGCAACCAAGTAAAACAAATCATTGGAGCTAAGATTAGGATTTGATCACATTGTAGTATCATTATCCTATAGATTTTCTAGAATGTTCTTGATGATTCAAGACCTTATATATACTGAGCAGTGACTCACACAAGAGCCATCTGAGCTTTTATCCGAGAACGAATTCTTCGCACAACTGTCTGTATTCGATTCTGCTGGCGATAAAGTGACAGACCAGATATAACAACATCATTTTTAGTGGTATCGTGATAAGAGCATACTTATGCGACTTAGTTAGCTTGTTTTCTTGCATTTATGTTATTAGTTCATAGTTATTTTAGTATTTTAAGCTATTTTCGTGTGTTTGTAGGTCCAAAGGGCTAAAGTAGCAAGAAAATGCATTTTGTAGCAGTTTTGGGCTTGGAATGATAGCACATGCATGGATCAATGAGGATGGACAAAATTGAAGACCAAAAGATACTAGGATTATGATGAAAGTAATTTAAGAAAATGAACTGAAAAGAGGATCCTTAATTATTTTAGGACACTTAAATCATGATCCTAGAAAACATGTCCCCTTGCCACTTTGCCCTTTCTTTTTCATGCAAGGCAAACCTATCCCCTTGCCCTTTTCCTCTTGGATTCTGATTTGTTACCTTTTTCTTGGAGGATTTGGAGTCTTAAGACCTTCCCAATTTAATTCCCAGCCATGCTTTTCCTTCCCCTATAAATAAAGGATCTTGCCGCACCATTCAACCTATCCATTCACACTTTCAGCCATCCTTCACCACTTAAACCACCTCCCCCCATATAATTCTACACCACATTCAGCCGCATACACACACCAATTCACAACCTTTGCCGCAACTATTGGAGAAGAAGAAACTTTGTCGTGGTTTTCATTGGAGGAGGAGGACCTTGTGCCGCAAGCCACCTGCAACCATTGGAGTTCTAAGAGTTCTTTCTCCCCTCGTTTCGTTTCCATGTTTCTTTTACTTTACTTTTCAATTATTATGAACATAAGGAACTAAATTCCTTTTTAGTTAGAGGTGAATTTGAAGCCATGATCATATGTTTAATATGAATTGATTACTTTCAGTTATTGTTTCATAAAACATGAATATGATTTACTTATCTGCGTTATTGAGAACTTATTCTTGTGTGTTGATTGAGGATGCATACTTAGTTTGCATGCAGGGATTTGATGCTAAATTATAAAGGAATTTCACCTAATCGTTATGAACTTATAATTAAAAGTAGTAGAGATTGCTAGTCACAATCGTGTTAAGTAGATTCTTGGCAGGAATATCATGCAATTCATAGTCACGAATACCTTGTCAATGCTTATGATTTTCATAGAACTTAATGATCTTTGATATGTATCTCTATCATGTTGTTCATATGGGGAACTTGATGAGAATAATTTGGTTGCGATGCATTGTCCATTCAATTCAATGAACTTAGGAAAATCTGAAAGTTAATTAGTGCATTCACAATTAATTTGGGGCATTGTCATTCATGGTTTAAAGAAACAATACTGGAATTCGAGTTATGTTGCATATGTTCATGTGTGGAGAATGATCCTCTGGCTAAGTTTTTACCATTCAATTCACCCAATTTCATATCTAGTTTAATTTGTTTTGCAATTTGGTTAGTTTAATTAATTTTGTCCAAATCAATCCCCCATTTAATTAAGTGTGTTAGATTAGTTAGAAAAGTGTTCAAATCTGTCCAATTTAGTGTTTTCAGTCTTAAATTCGTCTAAATAACTCCCTATAGTCAGTTTTAAGTCAATTTCACTTATTTGTGCTGTTTTGAGTAGTTTGAGTCAGTTTTAAGTCTAAGTGTTTCTAAGTCTAGTTTTGTGTTTTTTAGTCATATTTGTGTTTAGCAGCCCTAGTTAATCCCCGGTTTAGAACGATCCTTACTTGCTTAATACTACATGTGAACACGGAAAATTCCTGAAACGAAAGAGACAAGAACAACGTGCATAAACAAAGATTTGTATTTGATGATTTTGGGTTACAATCTCTCTCTATTTTGATCCTCTGATTCAATCTCCGTAAGGTGTTGATTTGTGGATGTTTCGTTGATCCAAGGGCCGTCGAGGCTTGATTTTGGATGAACTGTTGGAAGTTTCTTCAAGGGCTGTGGGCTTGATCTTTGAAGGTGGATTTGAGCGGATCTTCAAGGAGCCGTTGGGGCTTGATCTTGAGGATGAGTGTTTCTTCAAGGGCCGTTGAGGCTTGATCTTGAATAACGGTGATGAGCGGATCTTCAAAGGCTTTTGGGCTTGATCTTGAAGAACAGTGATGAACGGATTTTCAAGAGCTTTTGGGCTTGATCTTGAAGAACGGTGGCTTGTTGATCCAAGGGCCGTCGGGGCTTGATCTTGAATTGGTGGATGATTGTTGGTGTAAAGGGCGGTTGGGGCTTGATCTTGGAAGAACGATGAACGAAGAACACTTTCTTCGAGGGCCGTCGGGGCTTGATCTTGAATTGGTGGATGATTGTTGGTGTAAAGGGCCGTTGGGGCTTGATCTTGGAAGAACGATGAACGAAGAACGAAGAACACTTTCTTCGAGGGCCGTCGGGGCTTGATCTTGAATTGGTGGATGATTGTTGATCCAAAAGGTCGTTGGGGCTTGATCTTGAAAGAACGATGAACGAAGAACGAAGAACGAAGAACGAATATAGCTTTCTTGATTCTTCGAGAACCTGGATGCTTGAGAGCTTCGGAGTTTCAGAACTTCAAGAATTTCGCCTAATGATTTTGGTTCCCCCCTAAATGAATGAATTAGCCTTCTATTTATAGAAATTTCCAAGGCCTAATTTTGAATATAATATTCCAGATGAAATAAGTTGTTTCTGCCAGGTGTTGACACGTGTCCTGTTTGATGACTTTTCCAACTTATTTCGATTTTTTGTTTAGACACACTCTACGTGTAAAATTTATGTAATACATAAACGTTGAAACTTTGATTTATCGGTCAACATTTATTTACCGAAATTTCGATGTCTACACTACAATTACATGTTTAATAGGGTTTAATTTGCATGTCAAGTTAATTTTCACATCAAATTTTGGCGTCGTTGCCGGGGATTAGTAAACTTGCTAATCTTCCTTGTTTGAGTCGCGTGTGCTTTCTTCTAGTGTCAAAGTGTTTGTTTGTGTTGTCTCTGCCGTGCCTTATACTTGGTTGCTGAGTTGTGTTTGTTTCTTTGTTTCAGATACTAATTTATGACTCATAGTTCTTAACCTATTAATGCAAACATCTTGGAGTTCGACGACGATTTTGAACGAACTTTGAGAAGAAAGAGGAAGCAACCAGAACCTAATCCAAGTTCAGAGGCCGAATCTGAATTTGAAGAAGAAGAACAAGTCATGGCAGTGGACAATCGTACAATCAAAGAACTTTCAGCCTCGGGTTGGACAATGTCGTGCCCCTTTGCATTCAATACCCCGTGGCTGTTTAAGGAAAGACCGATGAGTTCAAGTTGAAGTCAAGCTTGCTGCATCATATTCCCAAATATCATAGGTTGTCCATGGAAGATCCAAACAAGCATTTGAAGGAGTTTGAAGTGATGTGCTCAAGCATGACACCCATCAACGTTGATAGGAGTATTTTGAAGATGAAAGCCTTTCCATTCTCTCTTTTGGAAAAAGGCTAAAGATTGGTTGTACGAATTGGCACCTGGAACCGTTACTATCAGGTAAGGTTGTTCCCAATTCGACCAATTCTAATATAATTCCACCAAATGTGCATTTTCCTCGCAGGTAAGGATGATTCCACCCTTGTCGTGGCTTTGTCCATCTCCTCCTCTTTGAGCAACAGTTTTTTGTCCTCTTTTTTACTTGATTTGGACGTGTTTGGCTTGATTCCAACCTCTCTTCCACTTCTCAATGTGATGGCCTTAGCGGTTTCAAAACCTCATTTGGGATTGATAATGGTTGAACTAGGTCGTTTGCCTTGTTCTCTAAACTGTCCCATGAACTCAGCTACTTGCCCCATTTGTTTCTTCAATTCGTCCATCTCTTTAGCTTGATTTTGTATTCCCTGAGTCAAAGAGGCTAGTACTTGAAGAATTTTATCATTGTCCAACGACGTACCTGAATTTGTTGGGGCAGATTGTGGTGGTACTTGTGGTAGTGCGAATGGCCTTTGATAGAGCCCCGGAGGTGGCTGTCTATATCCTCCTTGTTGTTGAGGTTGTTGAGGCTCTCTCCACTTGAAGTTTGGATGATTTCTCCAACCCGGACTATAGGTGTTAGAGTATGGATCATTCCGTGACTGATTTTGACCTTGGTAGCCCACGACATTTGCATTTTCCCATCCTCCATTCTCTATCAATTGAGGGCATTGATCATTGAGATGTCCCTGCATAGTGCACACTCCACACATGGCCGCACCTTGCACTTTGGATCCATCAACAACCTGAGACAAAAGAACAATGAGATTAGCCATTTGAGATTGAAGTTCAGAAATTGCACTTACCTCATTCACTTGTTGCCGTGGAGGGTCTCTTTGTCTAACTCCTTCATATCGTTGTGCATTCAAGGCTCGGTTTGCAATTAAGATCTTTGCAGCCACCGGTGTTTTATCAACCAAAACACCTCCCGCTGAAGCATCAAGCATTTGCCTCTCCATTGGAAGGAGTCATTCGTAGAAATATTGAATCAAGAGCTCTTCCTTCATTTGATGTTATGGGCAGGATGCAACTAACGTTTAAAACGCTCATAATATGCTGGAAACGATTCTCCTTAGTTTTGTTGGATTCCACTAATCCTCTTCCTCAAAAGAATGACTCTTGAAGTTGGAAAGAATTTCTCTAGAAATGCTCTCTTCATGCTTTCCCAGGAAGTAACGGTTCCAGGTGCCAATTCGTACAACCAATCATTAGCCTTTTTCCAAAAGAGAGAATGGAAAGGCTTTCATCTTCAAAATACTCCCATCAATGTTGATGGGTGTCATGCTTGAGCACATCACTTCAAACACCTTCAAATGCTTGTTTGGATCTTCCATGGACAGCCCATGGTATTTGGGAATATGATGCAGCAAGCTTGACTTTAACTTGAACTCATTGGTCTTTCCTTGGGCAGCCACGGGGTATTGAATGCAAAGGGGCACGACATTGTCCAACCCCGACGCTGAAAGTACTTTGATTGTACGATTGTCCACTGCCATGACTTGTTCTTCTTCTTCAAATTCAGATTCGGCCTCTGAACTTGGATTAGGTTCTGGTTGCTTCCTCTTCCTTCTCAAAGTTCGTTCAAAATCGTCGTCGAACTCCAAGATGTTTGCACTAATAGGTTGAGAACTACGAGTCATAAACTAGTATCTGAAATGAAGAAACAAACACAACTAAGCAACCAAGTATAAGGCACGGCAGAGACAACACAAACACACACTTTGACACTAGAAGAAAGCACATGTGACTCAAACAAGGGAGATTAGCAAGTTTGCTAATCCTCGGCAACGGCGCCAAAATTTAATGTGAAAATTAACTTGACACACAAATTAAACCCTATTAAACTTGTAATTGTCGTATTAAGCAAGTTTGGATCGTTCTAAACCGGGAATTAACTAGGGCTGCTAAACACAAATATGACTCACAAACACAAAACTAAACTTAGAAACATTTAGACTTAAACTGACTCAAACTACTCAAAACAGCACAAATAAGTGAAATTGACTCAAAACTGACTCTAGGGAGTTATTTAGATGAATTTAAGACTCAAAACACTAAATTGGACAGATTTGAACACTTTTCTAACTAGTCTAACACACTTAATTAAAGGGGGGATTGATTTGGACAAAATTAATTAAACTAACCAAATTGCAAAACAAAGTAAACTAGATATGAAATTGGGTGAATTGAATGGTAAAAACTTAGCTAGAGGATTATTCTCCACACATGAACATATGCAACATAACTCGAATTCCAGTATTGTTTCTTTAAACCATGAATGACAATGCCCCAAATTAATTGTGAATGCACTAATTAACTTTCAGATTTTCCTAAGTTTATTGAATTGAATGGACAACGCATCGCAATCAAATGATTCTCATCAAGTTCCCTATATGAATAGCATGATAGAGATACATATAAAAATCATTAAGTTCTATGAAAATCATAAGCATTGACAAGACATTCGTGACTATGAACTGCATGATACTTCTGCCAAGAATCTACTTAACACGATTGTGACTAGCAATCTCCACTACTTTTAATTATAAGTTCATAACGATTAGGTGAAATTCCCTTATAATTTAGCATCAAATCCCTGCATGCAAACTAAGTATGCATCCTCAATCAACACACAAGAATAAGTTCTCAATAACGCAGATAAGTAAATCATATTCATGTTTTACGAAACAATAACTGAAAGTAATCAATTCATATAAAACATATGATCATGGCTTCGAATTCACCTCTAACTAAAAAGGAATTTAGTTCCTCATGTTCATAATAATTGAAAAGCAAAGTAAAATAAACATGGAAACGAAACGAGGGGAGAAATAACTCTTAGAACTCCAATGGTTGCAGGTGGCTTGCGGCACAAGATCCTCCTCCTCCAATGAAAGCCACGGCAAAGTTTCTTCTTCTCCAATAGTTGCGGCAAAGGTTGTGAATTGGTGTGTGTATGCGGCTGAATGTGGTGTAAAATTATATGGGAGTGATGGTTTAAGTGGTGAAGGATGGCTGAAAGTGTGAATGGATGGGTTGAATGGTGCGGCAAGGTCCTTTATTTATAGGGGAAAGAAAAGCATGGCTGGAAATTAAATTGGAAAGGTCTTAAGACTCCAAATCCTCCAAGAAAAGGGTAACAAATCATAATCCCAAAAGGAAAAGGGCAAGGAGACAGATTTGCCTTGCACGGCAAGGAAAGGGAAAGGGAAAAGTGGCAAGGGGACAGGGGACAGGTTTTCTAGATCATGATTTAAGTGTCCTAAAATAATTAAGGATCCTCTTTTCAGTTCCTTTTCTTGAATTACTTTCTTCATAACTTCATCATAATCCTAGCCTCTTTTGGTCTTGAATTTCGTCTATCCTCCTTACTTCATGCATGTGCTATCATTCCAAACCCAAAACTGCTCCAAAATGCATTTTCTTACTACTTTAGCCCTTTGGATCTACAAACACACGAAAATAGCTTCGTACCCAGTGCACAAGGCTCCCGCTTTACGCAGGGTCTGAGAGAGGTGAATGTCGGCTAGCCTTACCCCCATTTATGGAGAGGCTGCTCCCAAGTCTCGAACCCGAGACCTACCGCTCATGGGCGAAGGCACTTACCATCGCACCAAGTGCGACCTCTAAACACACGAAAATAGCTTAAAATACTAAAATAAATATGAAGTAATAACATAAATGCAAGAAAACAAGCTAACTAAATCGCATAAGGATGCTCCTATCATATCGCCACTTGAAGCTTCAGGGGCAGCAAGCAAAGGTGACACCTCGGGCAAGAAATCAATTCCTGCCAAATGTTGGGCCCACTTATATGGACGGGAAATTCTCTTTTCATCAAATGCAGGAACATCACCAACAAGAAGCTTGGCTGACTGTATTAGTCAATACAAAATAAGTACGAGAATTGTGAACACTTAATAGAATAGACATCAGATAGACGAGGCAAAAATATAACCAAATACCAACAAATAGAGGAGGCATTACTACCTGATGGGGAAGCTCAAGGCCAGTGTCATCTGGGAATAGGTTACATAAGATGTTATTTTCCGCTGCGTCATGGGATCCTTCAATTCCAACGCATACAACATTCAACTTCAACAAAAACTCAAACTTGAGTGTGATAAGTTTTGCAGACTTGGGATCAGAAACCTCATCATCATAAATATGAAGGATGATTTTCAGCGGATGAACTTGATACAATCCTGACTGCTCAAGGTTTTGCTTGACTGGAACCCTCTATGGCCATTTTCTCCTTCTCTGTCCATCATCGTCCTCATCTGGTGCATCATCCCCTCCCTACTAGTCTCTACATTGGTAGCAACGCCTGTTCCATTACACAACATTAGTACTTATTCAACCAGACTAAGCTGACCGAAACCAAATCCAAAGAAAAAATCAAAGCACTCGAAAATTAAGTTTTCAATTGGGGAACTTCCAACCTACATGAAACATCAAAATTTATATCCTTATCTACATCGTAAGAGTCGAGCATTACTTACCGGTGTCCTTATTTGCTTGCTGGTGGGTAAAAGCTTGAGCATCCTTCACACTCCCACTACATCCAACTCAATTTGTTCGTCAAACGCCTCCTTCTGCGCCATGAACTGCGAGTAAACTACATACAGAGCTGGCGGAAGCAACTCCGCTGAGTGGTGCTGCTTGAGCTTCTAGGTATGCTGAATCCCCAACTGGTTCTGCACCAGCAAAGAAACCTTCTTTAGCGACTTCAAGTGCGAAGGAAGGCTGGACAAGAACTTCTTCCGATTTGCAATCGTCTCCAACAGACCCTTCTTATGAATCTCCAGCTTCTCATGATGCTTGCAGAGCTCCTTGCGCTGGTGGAGCTCAAAATTGAGCCTCTTGAGCATAATGTCGTGGCTGGCATCATTCGACAGCATCGGCTCCTTGATATTGGCCGGTGCGTCGTGAAAGAATTCTTCTTCCGGCAGCAGCTCGATGTCCGGGTACTTGGACTTGAAGTCCTTGCAAGCTTTAATGGCTTTCACGAAGTGGCTCTTCTCGTACATCAGATTGTGGAGCTGCAGCGTTGTCAAGTCCACCGGAGCCTTGGCGCTCTCCGCCTCGGCCTTCACTCGGTCCTCCTCGAGCAAGATCGAGCGATTCGCCTGCAAATTCCGAATTCAATCAAACAAAATCCCCAACTTTCAACCACAAAAAACCGTAAAGCCCTAATCTTTTGATAAATGTGAAACCCTAGAAAGATTTCCGAACCTGGCGGAGGGTGACGAAGTTGAGGAACATCTGAGTGACGAGCTCGCGGAGCTCCGATTTAGGTTTGGCTTCTTTTTTAATGGCGATCATCTTCGCCACTATGTCCTCCACCGAGGATTTGCTCTCCTGAAGCATTTCGTAGGGCGACTTCTCCGGCTTCTTAGGCGGCGGCGGCGGCGACGAGGCGTCTTCCTCCACCAGCATCCCCTCCTCTATCTCGTCGTCTTCCATTGCTTTCCCTTAATTTGATTTTCCTGTGCGACTCGCTTTGGTTTGTTGAAAGAGGGAAAAGAAAGACCAAGGACAAAACAAGAATTGCACTTTAATAAATTTATGAGTTTATTGCATCTGTGCCCCTTTCATTTAGTCAATATTTTTCTATGGTCCTAAATTTTATCTTCGTCCCAAGTTGGTCCATGCTATGACACAGTAGTTTTTTTTTTTTTTTTTTTTTAAACATGACACAGTAGTTTAGAGAATTAGCGTTGCCTGCAATTTCATTCAAAATGTTTTTTGGATTTGAAAGATGAGAGAAATAAGATGAAATCATTTATTTTGTTTGTGATGGAAGTAGACACATGAGTTTAAGTTGTTAAGGTATTTTGCACGTGAATGTGAGACTTAAACCATTACTTAAGTAGTGATATATATGTAAAAGAAGACACATAAGTCTAAGTTATTACTATTCGAATTTAATGCTAATTATAAAAATATCTCTAGTTTAGGAGAAAGTTTTTAGTGTGTTCGGAACACAAGATGGTATATCATATGTCATAATATGATCGGAAGGAAAGTTTTTTTTTTTTTTTTTCAAATCTCTTCAATTGTATAATGACATATGGTATACAGGGTCGTGTTCTGGACACTGAAAAATCTCTCCCAGTTTAGGCCAATGGATGCTATTTTGTTTTTGTCATATTCTTGACTTATAGAACTAAACATGAAATAAACACACTTTGGTAAATTTTTATAAGGTCTTTTACAATGTGCTAGAAAAAGTGAGTGTAATATCAATATACTTAACTCATGGAGGAATCACACTTTTACACTAAGTTGAAAAATTGAGTAAGTCATGAGTTCAATATATTAAAATTCATGAGTGTAATACCAATTTATGAAATTCACACTACTGTGTAGTGCTATAAGTATCAAACTCAGACCATCTAATTCGTATATGTAAGTATCACACTCACTCAAACTATCATGGAAGCCTAACAAGTGTTTTCTCATTAAATAAAAGAGGTATTAGTCAGTTTGTCCCACAGGCTTGTATTGAACTGTCAATTTCTCCCTTGAACTTTAATTTTAGCCGATTAACCTCTGAACTTTTATAATTAGCTAATTTCCCCCTTAAACTTTAACTTTAAACGATTATCTCCCTAAAATTTTATAAATAGCTAATTCCCCCCCCTAATCTATCCAATTTTTCATTCTTTTTGCTCTCATATAGTTTTCATGTGTTGTCGTTGTGATCAAAATAGGTAGAAAATTAGATTTTAAAATCTAGAATCAATGAGGAATTTGGCTAATTATAAAAGTTTAGGGAGGTAATCGGCTAAAATTAAAGTTGAATGAGGAAATTGGCTAATTATAAAAATTTAAGAGTTAATTGACTAAAATTAAAATTCATGGAGAAATTGACAGCTCTATACAAGTTCAGTTGGGGTGCAAACATAAATAAAATCTCAAAAGTTTAAGACCAAATAGTAACCATAAAAGTTGCTGGACAACAATGAAAAACTCTCAGAACTTTAGTATGCAAATATACAATTAACCCTTAGTTTTCCTAATTGGTTTGCCCTTTTTCCCTCCTGAAGCGAACGACTCGACGTCGCTTGGGATTCCGGCAGTGCTTTGGCAACAGGTGGAGGAATAATCTGAACCAGTTCACCGGCCATGGTGACTATGGTCGAACTGGAAGAGCAAGGTCCCGCCATGAGAGTTCTCGGCTCTCTCTTCAAGCTCACCGAAGTCTTTCTCTGGTTCGTCTCTTTGTCTCTCTCTGTCTCACTTTTTATCTCTCCTACCAAATATTAGGGCATTGACTTTACTCTCTGTGTATGCTTTGACAGGGACGACGGCTCAAGGGAGACGAAAGACAGGTCCTTTCCATGGGCCGGAACTGTAAGTCTTTGGTTCTTTTTCAGCTCATTGCACTTTTGTTTCGAAAATTTGAACTTTGTACTGAATGCTTTGAATTCCGCCTGTAATTTCAGAAACCAGCTGGTGACGGTGGCGGCGGCGATGGTTAGTGATTCGATTTCATGCTTTCTTTGTTTTGTTTATAGCTATAGTTTAGTTACTTAATGTGTATTTTGTGGTATTGACGGCATTAGTGGAAAATTTTGAGGTTTTAGAATGTGGGATTTTGCAAGAGGATATGGAGCTTACTAAACAGATGAATGCATTGGAGCTTCCAGTTTCATTCAACACAAACAAAAAGTTAAGTTAACATCCGTCTTCGATACATTTTCGTGCAAGTCGGCATATGTAGAGTGGTGACATTTCAACTGGAGATGGTTTACTGCTTCTTTGACACTCACATTTAGTATCACAAGCGTAAACTTATGTTTTTCGGACTGTTGATAACTTGATGCTGATACCAATTTGCAGAAGAGGAACAGAAAGACGGAAGAAAAAGAAAGGGAATGCGCCTGAAGCAACCGGACTGTTCTCAGGACGTTGTACGTGGAGCAATGGAGTCTTCCAAAGTAAGTGAGGGGGAGATTGTTTCTCCTATTATATTTGATGGTAACACAAGCACTTCTTTGTGTTGTTTTCCAGTGATGGGCCGAAGTGAATCATCTTCCTCTGGTGTTGCAGCAGACGTCACTAAATGCCAATGCTCCTCTGGTCAAGGAGATAGTCCTGCAAGTTTAATTGAGATGAATTGTGATGCTGTTAAGGCACAAAATCATGATGAAATATCGGGCATTGTTTGTAACGATGGCCAAGATTGTGACCCTTTAAACAGTGGTCTTGCGCCCAATGACACAGTGGAAGTTGCAGCGAGCCCAACTGATTTAGATCATGGAATTTGCCCACGAGGCTGCTCAACAGATGCGGCTGTTGGCAATGACAAGACAGAATCAAGTGAAAAATTAATTGAGCACAATCACTTTGAGTGTTCATTAGTGACTTGCCACGAAGCAGAACTTACCAAAACATGCTAGGACTATATCCCTGAACTGCCAGGGGTTTCTGAGTCAATTTCGTATTCCATGTGTTCAGAAGTTCTTGACCCTGATGGAATTGACAGCCAAGACAACAGTGATTCCGGAGACTGGATGGTAATATTGGGATTCTTACTACATGAGAAATAGTTCTATAATATCAGAACACATACTTCCACATGGTATCCACGCCCAGGCATGGAATATTTAGCAT
Source organism: Malus domestica (assembly GCF_042453785.1). Classification (NCBI taxonomy): domain Eukaryota; kingdom Viridiplantae; phylum Streptophyta; class Magnoliopsida; order Rosales; family Rosaceae; genus Malus; species Malus domestica. Next base: position 7,754,353 of record NC_091668.1, on the reverse strand, counting down.
CTCTTGACGCCATATGTAAGCCAAATTAAGTGATTTCTGAAGTAACCGAGATTGATGTTAGCACTGATTCAAAGGTGTGGTGCGAGTAAAATTGATTCATTTCAAGAATCAATTAATGAAGATGTTTCACAGGGTCAGCCATAGCCTGAGCTTTCAGGGGAGATTGAACTCACTGTTGACACTTCTATGTCTGATACCGCTTTGTCAGCTGTCACTGTAAGCAGATGTTTGGAACATTCACATGAAATCAATCAGAACAATAACACCTGCAATGATGGGAACACATCGTGCTTCTTATTTCTATGTTTCTCTTCTCCTGTTGAGATTAATTAAATTTATGCTTATGATGTTACTTCATGATGGTAATGAGACTTTGCTTTCATTGGATGGTGCTCACAGTTTTGGAAACAAAACCAAGCAGTTAATATGCGATAATGTCTGCAACAGTGGTTTGCGACCCGCTCTTGCTGAACAAATTGATGAACAGAATACTATTGAACTCAATAATGAGCCTAATAAAACTAATTGTTGTGAAAGATTGCGAAAGTAAAGAAATACGACATGAAGACTGTTTGTACCATACTTAGGGCCTCCGTATTTAGATCTCGTATAAATAATCGGGGGACTCAAATGTAATTATGTAATAAAGGAAGGGACAAATATGTAATAAGTGATGAGCCTCTATTCTATAAAATGACTCATCACTCTCACAATAAGAGGCCAACTCTTAGGCCAATTCCTAAGTCCCCCTCACCCTCTCAAAACCTCTCATATTCAGAGGAATGCCTCACTCTCATTATAGAGGCTCTCTACCTCACAATCCTCTCAGAGAAATACAATATCAGTGTGGACGTAGCCCAAACCTTAGAGTGAACCACGATACATCTTGTGTTATTTACTTTCATGCAGATTCATGGTCGGATTTACGTTGTTCCAAGACTCTTTCGGTTTTGTGCATTAACATTTGGCGCCGTCTATGGGAATCGACACGAAAAGCTATGTCGGTTCTCTTTCAATTTTTCACCTCCGCCGTGAATCTGTAAAAACCCAAAGCTTTCCCAGAAAAACCCCACGGTTCTCCATTTTCATATGCCTAACAACAACAAAAACAACCTCTCTCTCTCTCTCTCTCTCTCTCTCTAGAAGCTCACAAGAGTGAGAAGCAGCTGAGAAACTGCAACTGGGCGGACCCATCATCGTCTTCGGCCATGTGGGCATGGATGCTCAGCTGGTCCACGCCTTCCTCGATTTTCCTCATCCTCAACCTCATGATCGGCATCATAGTCCTCAGCTCCCGCTATGAGACCCATAAAAACCTGAGCACCAACAACTGCAGCAGCAAGAAGATCAACAGCCCCCACCACCGCTCGGACCATCGCAACCGTCGAAGCCCGCAGCGACTTATCATTATCTCCACCCAACGATCACTATCCGGCAGCGCACCTCTTTCGAATCAATCTTCAGCTCCACCGACGGAGGGAATACTAGGCCCAATCTGGGCCTGGGGTTCAGCCCCGGACCCATGACTCTTGTCTCCATCTTCCGGTAGATCCTCAAGCGCAGTCTCATACAACAAATCCCAATTCTGAGTCATCACCAGCACCTGCCCAGACCCAGTAGTTATGGCAAGAAGGTTACCATCCGGACTGGGGGTAATGCACTTGACACCGCCATCCACACCACCGACGACTTGGGTAGCATTATCATCCATAAAATGCAGCAGCAGAAGCCCATTGCTAGTTCCCACCAAAAACGCCTCTTTCTCCATGAGGTAACTAAATGAAGTGATGAAGTCCTTGGGATCCAATTCGATTTGATTAACTTGATATCGAGGTTTTGCCCCACGCCATTTCATTCTGGATGGACAAAAGGTGAATAGAGTAAATGTTATTGTCGGAGGAAGCGAAGAACAAGCGATTCTGCTCGATGTCGAATACAAAGAAGAATATGAGCTCCTCCTCGGATTGTAAGTGGAGATTTAGAAAGACCTCTGAGGAGAGCTTCAGATTATTCATTTTTTCCCCAACTTCTTTAGGTTCCTCACAACAAAAGCACCAATTTTGGGATCTGGGTCTTGCTCCTATGGCCTCAAGCAACCGGTGCGAATTGACCGGGCGATGGAGCAGGGTTGACGTCATCGTATTCCACCTCTGTGGTGGCGCAGCAGCCAGAGTCTGGGATCATTAGGTCGAGGCCACCGCATATGGGGTTGGAGATATTGGGTGTGAAATATTACGAAGATTATAGGAGGTATTTGTATGGTGAAATCACTCACAAGGCTTTGCTTGTTAATGTTGTTGGTACCCTTATTGTTCCTTCCCAGTCAATGGCTCAAATAATAAATATTGATTATCTACGAAGACGGAGGGGAAGGTTTACTGCAACACTTGCTGCGCTGGGTACGAGACCAAAGCCATCACCTACATTGCCGGTGCCAAGGTTAGACTGGAATGCAGAGACAAAAGCAACATGGCACTCGTGTACACCAAATAAGGGACAACCAACTCAGCAGGTTGCTATAAGAGCCCGGTCGCAGATGACCATTTGGACCAGTTCTTTGATGCAGATATAAGCTGCTACTGTTTTAGTTTCTCTCTGCAAGGAGAATGAACTAAGGGTGGAAATCTGTTTCGGGATCGAGCTGGTGACGTTGGTGCCGGAGAGCGTGAGCTTGGTGATGGTCAACAGTGAAGAGAAGAGAATAAAATCTGAGAGATTGGGATTTAACTGGGTAGGACCTCAAGTGGGTAGGGGACAAACTGCAAATAAGGTATTAATGATTAATTAGGTGTACATGCATGACAATAGCGCAGACACAAAAACAAAGAAAGAGACGCAGTGGAAAGCAGAAAAGAAAAAAGAAAACGAAAGCAAAAGCAAAAGCAAAAGCAAAAGCAAAAGCAAAAAAAGGAAATGGCATTATTCCCTTGTCTGTCATCTGCCAAAAGAAAGGAAAATAAAGAGAAAGCAAAAGGGAGGCACATGGGGACACTACAAAAGCAAGGAATAAACATCCCACCAGAATGATGTAATTTATTTTTTCTTATCTTTTGGAGACATCTGTATAACCCCATCAGAGGGTAATTAAAAAAAAAACCGGCAAAGCCCAAAATAAATGGGCTGGAATGTTGTGTGGAAGGCAAAGGCCCATAAGCCCAAAATAGCACCAACCAGGTGACCAAAAGTACGTCTAGTACTACAAAAAATTATTCCGCACCCCGCCGCCATTATCGCCAACCAGGTGATCAAGGGTACGCTCAGTACTTCAAATTATACATGAGTATTACTCATGTCAATCATACATAAACATTCATGAGCGTTACTCATATCAATCATACATAAACATTCATGAGCATCACTCATGCCAACATCCATGAGCATCACTCATGTCAATCAACATAAACATTCATGAGCATCACTCATGTCAATCAACTTCAAAAGCTTCATTTACAAAAGCTCTAGCTTCAAAAGCTTCATTTACAAAGCTCTAGCTTCAAAAGCTTCATTTACAAAAGCTCTAGCTTCAAAAGCTTCATTTATAGAGCTCCAGCTTCAAAGTTTCACTTGCAAAGCTTCACCTACAAAGCTTCAGTGCAGGGTATACAAATACTGTCTCCGAACAACCGCCACTTCACCCCATACATGGATTCAATTTGAAGTCTCCAGCCAACAGACTCTATTGACCGAAGACTTGGGAAATTACATTATGTACCATATATTGGGCCATAACTAGGCCTCATGAAAAATACTTGGGGGACTTAACCCATTATTCATATATTGAGGAGCGAGCCCTGATTTTATAAAAAAGACTCCATCACCATCATTAGAGAGCATCAACTCTAGCCCATTATTCATGTATTGAGGAGCGAGCCCTTATTCTATAAAAGGGACTCCCTCACCATCATTAGAGAGCATCGTCGCCCATTGAGCAATCGCCTCGCTGCGAGCATCAACTCTAACCCATCACTTATGTATTGAGGAGCGAGCCCTTATTTTATAAAAATGACTCCCTCACCTTCAAAGCCGAGCCAACCAAGGCAACATAAGTCACAAGCAGAGCAGCCTCACAACATGTGCTACTTCGAGTTTAGCATCATTTCAGATTGAGCACCGCCTCATATCGAGTATCAGTACTAGACGACATCTAGTTACTTCGGCCCACACATGGACTGAATTTCAAGTCTCCAGCCAAAAGACTCTCTTGATTGAAGACTTGGGGGACTACTGTTTGTACCATACTTAAGGCCTCCGTATTTAGATCTGGTATAAATACTCGGGAGACTCAAATGTAATTATGTAATAAAGGAATGGGCAAATATGTAATAAGTGAGGAGCCCTTATTCTATAAAAAGACTTCTCACCCTCACAATAAGAGGCCAACTCTTAGGCCAATTCCTAAGTCCCCTCATCCTCTCAAAACCTCTCATATTCAGAGGAAGGCCTCACTCTCATTACAGAGTCTCTCTCCCTCACAATCCTCTCAGAGAAATACAATATCAGTGTGGACGTACCCAAACCTTAGGGTGAACCATGATACATCTTGTGTTATTTACTTTCATGCAGATTCACGGTCGGATTTACATTGTTCCAAGACCCTTCCGGTTTTGTGCATCAACAAAGACAATGCTTAAGCCACATGATGGGTGTGTTTGTGTGTTTTCCTCCACTTTCCTATGTTTTTTCTTTTAACTTTTGGAGTTGGTTATCATATTAGTTTCTCATCTTTTCGGGATCAATGTAACTCAGTCATGTATTTGTGCAGTTATTTTCTCATTAACACTGCGAAGGAAGTTGCTACTAGGATTATCATGTTTCTCCCAAGAAATGTTGATATCAACCAATTAGCAGAAATTGCTTTATCAAGGTCTCAGCCATGGTCATTAGAGGTACTTTCTTTTATATATATATATATATATATATATATATATATATATATATATATATATATATATCAATTAAGAGCTGATTTTCAAATGCTGTTGTTAGCCTTTCACGCACCCCTTCTTTTTCTTAGCCATTGGATTAAATAAATCAAATGGAAATAACGGACATGATTAAATAGGGTGTGTATGAGGAGAGAGTGTGTTTATCATTTTCCTTTTCAATTTGTATCGCTTTCAAGTTTCTTGTCCTCCCCACTCCCCACCAATGGATAGCTCCTTGTGAGAATCATCGATCTAGAGTCCCCACCGTTGTTAACTTCTTTTCTATAGGAGCGTTGCACTATTTTCTATCTATCACCAAATGGAGTATCATACTCTTATCTCTGACTATTGGGGTATTATTTGCTCTCAAGTTGAGAAAAACTTCTTAAACGGCAAGTTGAAGGGGATAACTGTTTACTTCAGTGAAACGGCCAGGAGATGATGATAATCTAGCTTTATCCATTAGGTGGTGAGATATTGAGCAGCACATTAACGTAACTTCATGACTTGTGAAAAGCGATTAAATAGTTGCAGTTTTGAATAGTAGAAACAATTTGTCCGGAAAAAGGTGCGGTTGCTGATACCTTAATCCAAAATCCTGTGGTAGCTGGAGCCTAGCCTCATGCACTGAACACAAAGTTTCAGCTTTGAAATATTGTACAGTCCCGTAAGCAAGAAAACTATATATCTTTTACAGCAACAAAACTAACTTTGTTCTTACGACGCAGTTAGAACACCAGGATCACCGGCAATATATAATCACCGTCCTGTTAACTCTACGCCGGTCGTGTACATCCTGTTGACCAATATGATGAGGGTAGATCAATGCTTGACAAATCAAGGTATGATAACTAGATTTAAGATCTTGTTAAATTTGACTTAATTAAATACAAAAATCTGACCACTAATTCTTCAGTCAGATTTACAACTTTCCATTAAAAACAGTAGTGGAAAATATAGGGAATTTATAATGTGATTTGAGCTGCATAAAACCGGTTTGAGCGGCACTTGTTTAGGTTTTTGTAGGTGCCACTTCCAATGCCATGGGTTGGACATAATGCTGTCTCTACTTCTTTATCGATAGTCAAAATATTCCCCACCTTTTATGCCTCAATTTTCTCATGGATATGAGTTACCAACATGAACTAGTTGTTTATCTACACTGAATACGTCATTATGAATTGTTTTCAACGATAACGCCTTGTTTATATGAAAAAGTTAAAATATATAACAATGCGCTATTAGTTTAAAATACTATCATTAGTGTACCTAATGCTACCAACTTGGCACCTCTACAATCCAAGAAATAGGTCTTATTTTTACCCATTTTTCTTTGTTTGACTGGATTTCTCGATGTGTTTTATAGAAATAAACTATTAATATGTTTCTGTAACTAGTATTATAATTTTGAATTTTTTCTCTATGAATGTGAAGTTAAATTTTATTTTTATGAATGACAAGTTCGATACTTAATATTGACGAAGTAATAATTGTGCTGTGAAGGACAAAATATAGCACATAGAATATGGGGTCAATCTCAAGTGTCATGGATTGGACGTTGGGATGGTGATGGGGACAGGAAGATATCGGATGCGCCTGCCAAATGCCAACCCGTGGAGGTAAGGAGGCTGCCTTCTGCTGTTCGTCTTCTCTGCGTGTGTGTGTGAAAATAAACAAAGAAGACGAAGCAAGATTAAATGTTCTTTCCTTCAACACCATGTGAGTCTCTGACATTGGCTCTGTCTGTGCTCCCACAATTTCAACGATAACGACAACTGACCAGGAATTTGATGTAACGTAGGTTTTTACATTAGGTAAATCCACGACCGTAAAGTTAAATTCAAACTTTACAGGTCCGGCTACAATATTACGTTTCATTCCGTGTACAGATTTTTTTTGCTAGATTTAACGATTGAAAAATTGTGTTAAATTATTATATGCATGATCTAACAATTGATCTAACCGCATGAAAGAGAGTCGACAACTTTACGTTTACGATTTACTTTTGAGTGGTTCTACTGCACCTAAAAAACTCGGTCATTTCTCTTACTTTTCAATTTCAAACTTACTCTTTAAATTGAAACACTTCCCCTCCCACCATATTCTAAACCACCGAAAGATGATTCGACCAAATAACCACCAACTATGATTATTGGTTCCTTCCAACTAAAAAAGAAAGAAAGAATATGATTATTAGCAAATGTATAGCTTTAAACATAAGCGTCCTCGAGTTGAGAATCTAAGGAGATTGAATATGGGGATTTGTCACTTAATCATCTTTCAACAACTTTTCATTGACAGAGTAAGAATTTTATAACAATGGGTCATGATTTTGACCGATAGAAATCGTATTGCACTATTCCATCAAGTATCTGATGGGCACCTAATAAAATCTACCCACATTCGCCGAAAGCTTGTGACGACATCCATCGATAGCTAATGTGTTCGTCTAGCATCTACATTTATCAAGTGATGCCCAAGCTAGCAAATTGTCAAGACTTGCCTACCAAGGCTTTTTGAATGAAGCATTACGTCAAGCATGAGGTGCGCACAACTGGGTTGCACACAAGAAAAATGAGAAGGAAGACACGAGAAAGTAAAAAAGAAAATCGGAGAAGGAAAAAGCATCAATTTGTAACTCAACGTTATTCACTCTCTCCTTAGCTGGGGTTAAAGATAAATTTGTCACCAAATATATATGGGGTTAGGAAGCTGTTGGGAACATTAGCCGTCATTAATCCCAAACTAGCTCCACTACTGCAACTGGTGATTGAGAAATCAAAAAATAAAGAAGCTCATTCCTACTATTAGTATCAGTATCTGAAAGATATCAACCTAAATTTTCGAACAGATTACCACTAATTATTTGTCGATGATGTAGGGTCAACTTGTTGATGCATTGATCACATTAGCTTTCGTGACAAGTAAATGATATTTATATGTGTCTAGTTTGTCGACTAGTCAAGTTAAAAGCAGTGCAAAGAAAAGTCATGCGAAAACTAATCAAGCAAGCTAAATCAATTAGTGACGATATCGCAAAGTTCACTCTAAAATCAAACAACATTATTACGCATGGGAAAATTTCAAAAATCATAAAATTCATTATAAAAAAAAATTCACCAAACAAAACACACATCATTAATTTGTCAATTTTATCAGGAAAGCGTCATTCACACATTTATTTTACCTTTTACATACTTGTAAAAATTTTATAATTAATTTATTTTAATTCATTTAATCTGATGATCAAAAATTAAAAAGAATGTGTGAAACTAAAATTAAGCACACGAACTCTGAATAGTATTCCCCTCATTACATCACAAATTCAAATTCCATGTCACCAAAACGTCACACACCAAAAAGTCCATGCACCATGTTACTTTGACCTACACTTCCAACCGGGACCCACCTCCTGCCACATGACACGTAGACCCCACTGTCATTTTTCCTCATTAAACCACTGTCATTTTCCCTTAGTCAAAGCTAGCTAATCAATGACCCAACATTAAAAGGCACAAAAAATTTTAATTAATCCACTTTAATTAAACACCACTGTCGTTCCGATTCGATAAACAAAATCCTTAAGGGTGATTACCTTCGCTTAATGACAGTGACTTAATCGCATAAACAAATCCCTTTCCTTCCAATGCCCGCCATTTCACACTCCCTCCCCACGTCACTCAAACCGGAATCTTCAACGAACTCTGCAAGTTTGGTAATGTGAAAAATGCCGGAGCAGAGACCGGGTTTCCGGGTCCGCGACCCGAGCCCCGACTCCGTAATCCTCGCCTTAGAGTCCAACTTCAGCCTCTTCTCCTCCGCCTCCGCCAGCGTCGACCGCTGCTCCTTCGACCGCGACGACTCCACCGCCTCCGAGATCTCTCCGGTACGGATATCGAACCCGCATTTTCCGTTGGCATGGTTAATTAATTGACGGTCGAATTGTTGATGTGTTGATTTGGATGCAGCAGAACTCGGCCCCACACGATCGCCGCCACGAGGAAAGCTCGAGTGGTCCAGATCGCGATCCGGATCCGAACAGAATCCACGCTTTTCAGCACACTCGCCGTCTCTCCGCAAAAGGAGAAAAAGCCAAAGGTATTTACAGCTCACAAACGACGTCGCTTTTCCCCCATTTTTTCAATTTTCAAACTCTCACTGTTGCTTTTGGCTGCTTCGAGCTCTCGCAGTTCAAAAGAAGGACTCGGACTCGGATTTAGTCCTCGATTCTGCCAGAAGCTCCTTCTCTCTTGCCCTCAAAGGTAAAATACCAGTCCAAATTAGTCCAATCCCATCCAAACCATTCAAAGTTCTCAGCTTTAAGCTTTTGGGTTTTTGTCTGTTTGTATAGAATGCCAGGACCGGCGGTCCAGATCTGAAGCTCTATCGAAGAAGCTAGACCGGCCGAGACCCGCCTCGTTGGATTTGAACAACAATGCATCAGTGTCCTCGCCGAGATTAGGCGCGATAAAGAAGGGTTCAATGGCGTCTCGGAAATCGGCGAACTTCCCGAGTCCAGGCACACCGAGTTACCGGCACACGAGTCTCGGTGTTCAAAAGGGTTGGAGCTCGGAGCGGGTCCCGTCGCATGCCAGTGTGGGTCGGAAGAATACGGCGGCTGCGATGCTGCCGTTTAATAACGGAAGGACATTGCCGTCGAAGTGGGAAGATGCCGAGAGGTGGATTTTGAGTCCGGTTCAAGGGGATGGTTTGGTGAGGCCGTCGAATCAGCAGACTCAGAGGCGGCCCAAGTCAAAGAGCGGTCCGCTTGGGGCTCCTGGGGTTGCGTATTACTCGTTGTACTCGCCCGCCATGCCGATGTTTGATGGGACCAATGTGAGTAATTTCATGGCTGCTTCTCCGTTTTCAGCTGGTGTTATATCAGCTGATGGGTTGGGGTTCCAATCCGGTGCCCAAAATGGCGGCTTTACAACGCGGGCAGAGGCCTGCATTGCCCGTTCGGTTAGTGTTCATGGTTGCTCTGAGGTGCTGGAGCAGCAATCTTCACTGCCTGACTCTCAAGGTTAGTGTTTAATTTGCTAATTGGACATCAGTTTCTTGATTGAGCTGAGTGATTTTATTACCATCACTAGATTGTTACATGAATGAGCAATTAATGAAGGTGATTTAATTACCTTGTTTGGGTTGTGTTAATTGATAAGCTTTTAGATATACTTTCCGAACAACGGATGTCTTTGATTAAAAGTTTGATGGCCGTGATGGTTTATTAGAACTAGTGTACTTATGCATGGATGGTTTGTGTACATTGGTTTATTTACACCAGATGAAAAGTTTGATGGCTGTGATGGGGTCAAGGATGCGGCTACGAATGTATCTCGTGCCGTTTCAAGAAGGGATATGGCAACCCAGATGAGCCCAGATAGCGCTCACTCATCTCCCAGGGCACGGGCTTCTTTCTCTGCCTCCACTTCCTCTGGTCTGCCTATTATGGAAGTACAGAGTGTGGCTTCTTCAAAGTCAGAAGTCAGGGATGTGCAGGTAGATGAACGGGTCACTGTGACAAGGTGGTCCAAGAAGCATAAATCCCGAAGACCTGGGAAGGGCTCTCATTTTGGTGATAGTTGGAAAAAGAAAGATGCAGATGTTCGATCTGCTGCTTGGGATCTCTCTGACACATCGAAGAGCATTTCAAAGTATGTTTGTCACCCAATTTTTTCATTGTGAGGAAAATAAATGTAGTGGTATTTCTTAATATTTTAAAATGTGTGCTGATTCATTTCTTTATTCTTCAGAGTTGATAGAGAGGAAGCAAAAATCACTGCTTGGGAAAACCTGCAGAAGGCGAAAGCTGAGGCAGCAATACGGAAACTGGAGGTCTCTCTCTCCATCCATCTCTCACACACATGCGCACAAATATTAGAGATGCAGTTTTTGTATGTATGTCCTGCAACTAGTGGCCCTTACTTGTAATCTGTTTCAGATGAAGCTGGAAAAGAAGAGATCATCATCCATGGATAAAATCATGAACAAGTTGAGATCAGCTCAGAAGAAAGCGCAAGACATGAGAAGCTCAGTTTTAGACGACCAAGCAGAAGTTGCAAGAACCTCACGCAAAGCTTTATCATTCCGAAGAACTTGTCATATGGGTTCTTTGAGCGGTTGTTTTACATGTCATGTTTTCTGATGCCTTCCAACCACATGTTGCTCCACTTGAGCGATAAAGCAAGGTAATTGGTCTCTGCAAAATAGTTCACCTTTTTCCAAAAATTAACTTCTCAATCTTTGTTGTTTTATATGATGAATCGTGAATGTTGATTGTGATAACGATTTAACAAAACACGAGCCATTGTAGTTTTTCAAAAAGTTTTTGAAATGACAACTAGCTGCTGATGCAGGTTAACTATAAACTACAACCTCTCCGATTCAATTAACTGCATGTGCTTGGTTTCATTGTGCCGTCTAATGAATGCTATGAAACCTTACGTGATTCTTATACTATGTTCTGATGCCGAATGGCAATTTATCTTCCAGCCTAAAATCAGGACACACATGAACGGTGTACAGCAGTTAGCAGCTATTATTTTGACACTTGATCAGCGTCAACGCAGTTTTATAGTGGCACGAAGCACCAATGCCTGAAGTTCAGTTTTAGATGACCCTACCTGGTGAGAAAATTCTTGGTGATTCAGTGACTAATAATGCTTGTGTGTATGTAAATCAAAGACTTCAGATTGTATACTATGTTCAATTTTTTTTCTAAACAATGAAGCTTCTTGTGCAAATGGAACTACAATCGTCTTCTCTATAGTTTTCTCAAAACAAGGATCAATTAGATTGCTCCCTTTACGATTTTGTGATCGATTTTGAACACTCACCTTCTTCGTACTCACATCTTCATGCATTAGAATTTTGATTCGATTCAATGTCAGCGTTTAGTTTGTAACATGTTCAGTTAGAACTAGCAATTTTGTAAAACAGAGATCCAGATTTTGTTCCGCCGTTCATACAGACCATCAAATCTAAAGCGTCTCGGTAAATAAAACCTTATTGCAGGATCTTTTAAGTTAGAAAAGTGAATTTTGCATATCTTTTTGTGTTTTACACGTTTCATTTCTGATGGTTGAATCGAATTAATCAAAAGAAGATGAAGGTCACTGAATCAAATTATCAAAAGATCTGGAGAGAAAAATAAACCATATTCCAGCATATGACATGGATTTTATAGGGTTCATCAATAATCGATATAACGTCGTATAGCATGAATCACTGTTATTGTCAGATGACAATGAATGGTTTACGTTTTTTCAATTCTTCTTCTTAATTATCAAACATTTGCAAGGTGTGTATCATGTTTCATGAGTATTTTAGTCTTAATCTTTTGATGTTATTAGCGGATTTGAAAACAGTTAGTCTGGTAATACTTCTCTTCCTAATGCTTGAAACATTGATCATCTACCGCCCATGATATGATGATAAAATGACAACATAATAAAAACTTACCATCTGTGACTAAATGTCAAGGTTGTTGAATCTCATATCGGCTGTAGAAAAAGGGAAGTAATAATTTAAATATCCGAACCTTAATACCGTGACCTTTTGTGATAAAATCACACACATGACAGATTATGTAAGTGGTAATTACCAAGTTGGAGACTAGTCCGTCTCTCTGATATTCTATAAGACCATCTCCAACCCTTGGGCTAAAAGCCAAATTTTTTAGCCCGGAAAATTTAGCTTTTAGCCCAGAAACATCTTTTCTGCTCCAACCCTTCTACCCTAAAATTTTTAGCCCGGAATTATTAAAGAATGAACTTAGGCTAATTTTTTTCTTAAATCAATTTTTTTTAAATAAATATGTAGATTATTGTAAATTAATTTTATGAACATTTTAATCTAAAAAAATTTAAATTTCGATAAACATTTGGCATTTAGCCCGGGGGAAAGCTGGGGGGTATTTGGCCCAAAAATATCATTTGTCATTTAACCTAAAATTTTAACATGGGTTGGAGAGTGTTTGGGGGGTAATTTGGAGGGTAATTTGGCTTTTAGCCCAGAGTTGGAGATGGTCTAAAGGTTGCCCTTTTTTTATCCCAATTTTGCTGAAATTGACGGGTAGTCCCATGACCATTGATAAACATTGGGCCTTCACGTGGTCTGCAATCTCTGATCTGAAATATTTTCAGCGTGGAAGTATGACCAGGCCTCGCGCAAAGGCAGTAAAAGATGGCATCTTCTAAATACACCCAAAAATTGACTTGGTACACCCAAATGACTTTGAAAAAAAAAATTTAAAAACATAAGAAGAAGAAACATTTCAAATTAGTTGAGCATGACATTTATTTTTATAGCAATTTAGTTACAATTCTATTGAACAATTTCATTGTGAAGCTTTCACCTCCTTTTCGACGTTTCCATTAATTTTGGTTTAACCCACGACAATTATCCTATTTACACAAAACAAACTACTTTATTAATACACTTCCTAACAAAAGTAGGCATCGCCATTTTAAGTGAGATATACTTGTATATTAAAGAGTGTGAAAGTAATGCATGTAATTTATTTTGTGCGTCCCTAAGTAACATTTAATCATGCAAATATGGAAACCTAACTCATAGGTGTAATCTTCTACTCAGTACTCTAGAATTGACAATCAAATTGTCTAACAACTCAATACTCCTAAATCGACAATCAAATTGCCTAACAGCTCAGTACTCTATAACCAACAATTGAATCACATAATGTTGCATCATTCAGGAAAATGCGACATAATCCCATTGGCTAAGACTAAAGTGCTCAATAATTTGTATTAATGCAAAGTAGAACATCTCTTATAAAACGGATAAATGTTTCAGTATGCTGAGAACATGATCTGGTGCACTATGTGTCATAATACAATTAGTTGAACTGTCATAATACAATTAGCTGAACATTTCAATTAATTGTATTGTTATTTAGATGTATCCGACCATATTCTCGACACGCTGAAAATCTGTCGAGTAGCATTACTCGTTGTGACAATGAGAGGTGGGTTTATCCATACTTCTATAAGTGGGAATTGGGACAAATTCGATGTGAAGTTTTGTGTTGAAATAAATACCACCAGCGAGAAAGGACAGAGGGAGGAGGAATATTGAGAAAAGGATCCTCGTCGGATCTTTTTCTAAGGGGTCCTATGGATTCCGTGATCTCATCCATTTATCGTAAATCGTGCAATTAATTTTATTTAGGTATTATTTATATTTAATTTTAAAATAATTTCGGTTACACGATATACGATGAATAGATGAAATCACGGAATCTCTTGGATCATAGGAAAATCTGGATCCTTTTCCGGAATATTGGGCCAAGAGATTAAGATTGTGTCACCCTCCGTCACTCTCCTAGTGGGCCCCTACCAAATCTAATCCGACCAACCAACGTGTATTAGTCCCACTTTTTGGACTCTAGTCATTACTCATTTGGTTGGCCTTATCTTTTGCATATTCTACCCTTAATTTTATCTAAACCACACCACCCCCCCCCCAACACAAATTTAACAACAAAAATTAAGAAAATTGTTATTGACATTTTAAAATTTTGATTTGGTATTGTAAATTTTTTTTATTTAGAAAGAAAAATACATTTGTGAAAAAGTGCAAATTTAAAATTTTAAAATGCTAATAAATAACAGTTCTCAAAATCAATATACTCCTCCAATATTATAAGGACTCGGTGTGAATTCACCTGTAGCATCTTGCCTTTTTATTTATTTATAGAAACAACACTTTTACACTAAACCATACATTATAAAAGAAATTTTGAAAACAGGAAAAAAGATGAAAGAAGGACGCTATATACTAGGGCAATTCCTCACTCACATTTCACATGCAATTTGTTTTGTTCTGTAAAACGTAACATAAAATTAAAATTTTGAATTCTAAATAAAATCATGTTACACGTTTTATATTTTAATCTGATAATGCATGTTACTCATTCTGTCACTTAATTACATTTCCGAGAAATACAAGAAAGAACACCAATCTCTCTAATGCATGTAATTACTTAAATTGACACCAAATTCATGTTTTTGGTTGTAGGGTTTAGAAATTGAACCATTTCATTGCTTTGGTGCATGAAGTGGATGTATGAAAGAGATGCAAAGCACTTGTGCGTTTTGGAAGGGTCTATGCTTTGTATTCGTAGGACAAGGGGACACCTCTTACTCCATTGAAGACGACCTTGAGGATGAGGATGTTGGGGACCATAGCCATATGTCTCACATGACATGGGTCTTCTCATTGTTTTTTGTTTGACCATTCTTATTTAGTAAAAGTTGTTAATATCTATATATTATCATGTCTATGTTTCCCTTATTTTTTATTTCCCCTAGATTGTGTTAGATTTGGTTGGAATGTTGTGGATGTAGGGAATAAATGGTTTTTTTTTTTTTTTGGTGTGTTGAGACATTAGCACTTCCCTCTTTAGATCCTCCATTGGGAAGCAACCTACCCTTCATTTCTCTTTACTATATTTGCAAACAATATTGACCCCTTTTTCGGTAACAGAAAGTTTAGCGGGAGGGGAGACTACCTCATCTCATGAATCACCCTTTTTCAGTAACAGAAAGTTTAGCGGGAGGGGAGATTACCTCATCTCACGAATCACGACAATAAAGTATTCTACAAGTTTATTTGAGGACTTATAAAGGGTCTTTTTTTTGTTTTGTTTTTATAGAGCTCCATCAAGAGAGATTGCTGGCAATGGAACTCGAAATTAATTAGACCTTAATCTAGTAAAAAGAACGATCTTTATCAACTTAACTAACCTTCATTGTCTATTGACCCCTTTTTGGAATGCATACAATATAGTATTAAACAAAAGTGATCTGTATATTTCCTCTTAACTTTGTTGTCATTACCATCTTCAAACTTGTATTTTTATTTTATTTTATATAGGGTTTGAATTCTTTAAGAGGTCGCATTTGGTGCGATGACAAGTGTTTTTGCCTATAAACGGTAGGTCTCGGGTTCGAGACTTGGGAGCAGCCTCTCCATAAATTGGGGTAAGGCTAGCCGACATTCACCTTTCCCAGACTCTGCGTAAAGCGAAAGCCTTGTGCACTGGATACGACCTTTTAGGGTTTGAATTCTTTCAGGAACTTAAGAGGTGCCCAATATTATCTCATGCGAAAAGATGCTTGCGAGGTTGCACCTTATAGCACGTCTCAGACAAAAATGGATAAGAACCCTAAAATTAGAAATTTAGGAAGGTGTGGAAGTTCTCCAGAAATAGAAAGTCTTGAATATTTTTAACCCTTGATGGCCTCCAGAAGCCCCGCGTCCCTATGCAAATTCAGTAGCAAGTCATAGGAAAGTGGCACCTGTGAGGTGTTTTACACTCCTAAAACATATTGGCGTTTATGAATTAAATCATCAAATTTTATATTTCTGTGCACTGTACTAATTCTTATCAAGAACTGAGACGCATACATTCTGCAACGGCAACAAAGTTTAAGGGGAGTGCAGCAAGTGTTGTGTTGTGATGTGTTGGCACTATAAAGAGCCACGAAGGATTGCCATGTGGGATAGAGTTCACGTGTTCGTAACGGGAAGGGTGGCGAAGTGGTGATGGCTGAAAACAACATTATCACTTTGCCTAATCGTAAAAGCTACCACCACCGTTATGTCAGAGAACTTCACGTGGACCTCTCATGCATTCTCTATAATTCACAATCATAATATTAATTTCATATCTCTTTCCTTCTTCTTCTTCTCCTCCCATCCTACTTGCTATGTATCTCTCCCTAACTTTGAATAATATATGCTGTCATGGAATACATGCTCAAAATTTATTGGTATTTTAAACTGTTTATATTTGTATATATAATCTCAACGGATTTTCTAGTGTATCATAAAAAGAGTAATGTACTACTCGGATAAATGTGAAATTAACTTTTTGATAAAAAAATATACGTTTAATGATCGTGTCAGATGATAAGATAAAATGAGATTTATTTTGTAAAATAATTGAACTTCCCCGTGTCAACAATATTTTTTTCCAACCATTCCATTGCACGCAGGGTCCATCAACATTATTGTTATCATGACCAAGCTGCTAGTTCTGAAAAGTGGGTATAAAAAAAATTGAGTTCAAAAAAATGTTTAATAAATATTTAAAAATAGTTTATTTTTACAGTTTTGGGTGAAAACAAAAATTGAAAACGTGAAACAACAAAAATAAACTTATTCTTACAGCTTAACATAAGCAATTTTTTTTAGAGTACAGTAATACCAAACCTGCTATCTCTCTTGATTTTTTTTCTTCTTACCAGGCACATAAAGATACATCCTAGTTTCCTAAACCTGACAACTCACTAAAGATTATAGTACATTATTGTATGTTCCCAAGGACCATATGCCAAAGTACACATGATTCCCCAACTGCAATTTTTCATAATTCTTTGATTTTACATGAAGCTCTCTTTGATAAAAAAAAAATGATTAAAATTGAATTTTAACAATAAAATTATTAAATATCTACTACGTACACTGGTAACTAAATTTCGACGGATAAGAATTGTTTGCCCTCTACTTCTGGTGTCTTTTTGTGCGTTTCAGTTTTGTTTTGTGTGGTCACGGTTAAACCAAGTCAACATTTTATATTACTATTTATTTTTTGTCTTATTATCTTTATAAAAAAACAATATAAAATATTGACGTAGTTTAACCGTGACCACACAAACAGAAGGACATGAAAGAGCACCAGAAATAGGATGACAGACAATCCTTGTCTAATTTCGACGACATATTTAAAGTTGATTCAATAATTAAGGTTTCAAACAATAATTTTTGCCAATTTCTCTCTTTCATGAAAACCAAGGGATGTTATTATTTAATTAATAGAAAAGAGAACATGGATTACAAGTAAGCTTAAAACTATGTAAGATCGACGAAGATCACAATAGTTTCATGCATGTTCCTAATTTACAACCCCAGAATCAAACAATTAACCAGTTGGACTAATTATTAATCAATAATTAAGCGTCACCGATCGAAATGCTGCACATTCTGATGATGATAAGCTTCGTAAACCTCAGACATAGAGTTAGAAATGTAGCTCCGACTAGACATGGCCACAGGAAATCCAATCCCGGTAGGCCTATTAGTCGCAGCTCTCTCCAGCGTTTGGACCTGAGTCTTCAAAAACTTGACATAGTGAATGGCCTCATCTAGCATGGAAGCGGTGTCCATTTTTGTCCCGCCCGGGACAAGTCTCTGCAGGATTCTAATCCTCTCACTAATCCTCTCCCTCCGATGCCGGGCCGCCACGCTCTGAGGGTCCTTAGAAATCTTCACGTTCCTTCTCTTTGGTGGCTTAACGGATTCTGGGTCGATGTTGATCGGCTGCATGGCTGCAATCCGGAATATCATCTCCCTCATGGCTGCCATCGAAGCACGTTTTTGCGACGGTGACGTGCCGTTTGTTTGGTCAGTAGGGTTTGTGTTGGTGAATGAAATGGTGGATGGGATTGTTGGGAGGTTTAGGAAGGATTGTGAGTTTGGTGAATGAATATTATTATTATGTGTGTTTTGGTCGGTGTAATGTGACATGGTGGCCTTGAGACTATTAGGACTAGTTGTGGTGGATGAGAAATTGTGATCGGACGGCGGCAGGTCGGAAACCACATTGTAGGCACCGCAGAGCTCAGAGATTTTTTCCATTTGTATCATCATCATCGTCATCTCCATCTGCTCCTCTGATTTGTACTGGCCAATATCCATTGCTATATATGCGAAGCCTATAATTTTCTTTAAATTATATAAACTGGTAAGAAAAATAAAATTTAAAGTGTCTTGAGTGTCTAAGAAGAAAAGAGAAAAGCAAGGGGAAGTAGGGTTTGAAGGCTGAGAAGTGATGGAAAGTAGTACTGGAGGAGGTGCAGAGGGATGGCGAAGATAAAGAGTTACTGGAGTTTATCAGAAAATGTGCAGTGTGGAGTAGTGAAGGAGAGAAATACACAATGGTAATAGAGAAGAGAAGCCGAAGAAAACGAGTGAATGAAATATATTAACAGACCACCAGTACCCTGGGAACAATATATGGAGCCACCAATTTTAGGGAAAAGGATCGTCGCCGGATACTTTTTCTGGGATCCTAAGAATTCTGTGATTGTGATCGTTCATTATACATCGTGCGATCAGAAATCATTTTAAAATTGAAAATAAATATAAATAGTACCTAACGAAAATTGATCGTATGATGTACGATGAACGATCACGATCACATGATCCCTAAACGTGGGATCCTTTTCCCAATTTTAGGTTCCTTCACGTCAAATCGAATGTTTTATAATATTTGTATAAATATAGGCTTGACTTACATGGTGAAGTACTGAAGTGACGTTACAATTACTGCCCTTAATTCTCATAAACCGTGGTATATCGTCCAGAAAAAAAACCCATAGGTGGTATAAAAAATTATCTCTTAAAAAAACATAAAAAAAAAAACTATTATTAGTAAGGGAAGAGGAGCTTGGGTCCGAAATTATTACAATAACTAGAGTCGACATCCACACGAGAAACCAGAAATTAGCGTCCTCACGTATATGTTCTTGGAATTTTGTGGTCAATCTTTTAAAGTAACAAAGCTGTTAGATCTTCTTTTTTTCCTGCCTTGATTTTTGGTTCCTTTCTTTATTGGGAAACAATTTCTTCTTTCGGAAGGGAGATGAAAAAGTTAAAAGGTTGATATCTGATTATTGCTTCCTGGATTTGGAAGAGCATCACAGCGGAGCATGCTGTCCATCATTTCCATCTGGACCCTTAGATTAACGAGTGGGACCCACCTAGCACTTACATGCAGTACCAATTGTCCAATGACCAAAAACCCTAATCAAATGCAGAAGATGGTCATTTTAGTTTCGGTGATTCTCACCATAAATCTAGGTCTTTACACCAAAATAGAAGCAATAGTACCACACAAATGTACAAGTAGTAAATGTGATGAAAGATAAAGGTTTCAGATCTACCAACTGTTTGAAGAAGCACTTAGCACACAATAAGTGCTTTTGGGGGTGGATGAATTTTTTTTTTTCTTTTTTTCCTGAAAGTGTGTTTACAAACAGAAAAACACCATTTGAGTGGAACTGTCAACAGTCAACTGTGATGGCCTAACTTTGCCCTTAAAAAACTTCACTTTCTTTTAAGGCCAAAGCCCCACAATCACATGACAGGGGTCAGAAATCTCACCAGACCCCCTTATAAATGACCGATACATTCCTTTCCTTTCCTGGCTGGCGGTGGGAATACGATGCCGTTTGATCAGGCCGGTGATGTGGGTGTGGGCTTGTTGCCTGTGGCAATGGTCCAATTGGAGAGTCCTATATAATAACTTGTAAATATTTAGGGTTTTGGCCCCACACATATATGATGTGATATGATGTGATATGATGTGATTTAGCTAGCTAAGGTTTTGTATTTTTTTGTATGATGGTAGCACAATCTTTAAAAAAAAAAATTTATTATGATCGGAACACGAGTAGTACATCACGTTTTTATATGAGTGATGAAAAATTTTATTTTTTAAGTTATTAATTTTTTTTACACACATATCTTGCAATTTGTATAATAACACGTAATGTATCATCTTGTTTACCCATCATATTGAAAAATCTTTCATAAAAACCCCATCTTCTCTTCTCTTGTTGCTTGGGAACGCGTTCGAGATGGATCAGGTTTTATGATGCCTAAGGCCTCCTGATTCATTTGCCAGAATTCCCATCATGCTCGGACCATACAATTACCAATACCATGCAGCCTGGAGCTTGTGATCAGGGCCCGAGCCACCAAGGGACTAGGGTAGTCCCCGGCCCATCATGACTTCATCTGAGGTGTGAACCGCATGGAAGAAGATGAAGCAAACGACGTCGTTAAACTGTTTTGATTTTAAATCTTTTCGGCTGTCTAATGAAACGATAAGTTCGGCAGGGGAGTTTTAAAAGAGATGTGCAATTTTAAATGGAAAAAAGCAATCTCACTTCTAATTCGATTCCTTCACCTAATAGTAATATACACCTTATAATTTTCTAAAGCAACCCACCTTCTTTATTTGCAGACCTCTCCCCCTTTTCCTTCTTTTTCTACTTCTTTGTATTTTCTTTAGCCTTCCACAACCTATCTCTTACTTGGTTGTCTGGGTTTTTACATTTTTTTCTTCTTAGTATTGAATTTAAGAGATTTTTTTTCAGTTTTGTGAGGATTACACAAATTGCATATGTCAACATGTTATGAATTCAACTTTTTACACACTCATATATATATACATATTTGTTAAAGGCCCCTCCTCATTCAAAATTCGAGCTCTGCCACTGCTTGTGATGATCATCAAGTCGAATGTAAAACCTTTTATTTACAAACCTATATTTATTTGATACAGTAACAATGCTCTTGCTACAATCAAATCTTTGTTTACATTTACATCGATTATATATAACACTTTTTATTGATAAGAGAGAGGTTTTATGTTGAAAACTTAAATTTCTGTATAGTCTTACTAAAGGACAATGATTGCAACATCCTACATCGCACAGGAAAGTGGATCTTGTAAGCCTTATATGTATATATGTCGGGCCCCTAAGGGGGGGGTGGATTGTAAAATCCCACATTACCCAAGGGAGTGAATCATATAAGCCTTATATGTATATTCTCATCTCTACCTAGCACGAGGTCTTTTGGAAGCTCATTGGCTTTGGGTTCCGTCGGAACTCCGAAGTTAACCGAGTTCGCGCGAGAGCAATCCCTGGATCCTAGGTGACCCACTGGGAAGTTCTCGTGTGAGTTCTCATAAACAAAACCGTGAGAGCGTGGTCGGGACCCAAAGATGACAATATCGTACTACGGTGGAGTTGAGTCCGGTATATGGTGGGGGTGCGGGCTGGGATGTGACAATGATAGACATGATCTCACAACTCACATCGCTGAATATATATATATATATATATATATATATATATTGTTTACGTATTACGATTAAACTGTGGCACACATGAATGAGCATGTTTAGATAATGAATCTCACATTGAAAAATTAAGAACTTTATCCATGCTCATAAGGATCAGTTGTGCTACTTTTTAAATTTAGAGCGCAACTATTCACTTGCTAAATATTTAAAAAAAAATTCAAAGGTGGACCCTTGAGAAGGAGAAAAGGAAGATAGTAAAGGTTGTTTTAAAAAGTGAGTGGGTTGGGTTTGAATGGTTAATAATAAAATATTCAAAGTTTCATATGTTGTTAGAGATGAAAAATGAAATTGAGTAGCTAAAATAATTTTTTGACACTGTTCACTTACTAGTTTAACAAAATTTAAAATTTCTCTTCGAGATGCTGTAAGTTTTGTTAACAAACATTGTTTCAATACATCTATGTCAACAATACGTTTGCACCAACTCTGCCATCAAAACTCGGGGTAGGCAAATATTTCCGAATTTTGTTAAACTAGACTGGACTCATTTATAAGTGAAGAGAAATATCACTAAATCGTATTTCTAAGTGGCTATTGGGTGGAATTTTTAACTTTGCATTATCACTGGTTGCACCACCTTATCTTCTTCCCCACATCAAATATTTATAATACTTGTACATAGCTTAGCCATACTATAATAATACTCCAAACCCAACAACAAATCACGTTTTCTCATGAATAAGAACCATATTTTACCTCCAGGACATGCCATTGTTTCAATGTTTAAATTATAAGTAGAACCGTTTATGCTTGTTATCTTCTCTAAAAAAATTTATTAAATTTAGAGGATGTTTAGTTATTCACATATGTCAAATAAATAAAAATTATAGTACCAAATAATATTTTCATAATAAATTGTCAATTATTATTATTATTGTAAACACGGAATTCCTGCAATGAATGAGACAAGAACACGTGTACAAAATAATATTTGTATTAATGATTTAGGGGTTACAATCTCTTCTAAGAATTTGGCCTCTGATTCTATCTTTGAAACGTGTAGATGTAGTGTTGTTGATCCAGGGGCCGTCGAGGCTTGATCTTGGACAAACAGATGATGAACGATGAACACCTTCTTCAAGGGCCGTCGGGGCTTGATCTTGAATGGGTGGAAGTTCTTCAAGGGGCGTTGGGGCTTGATCTTGAAGGAGGATTTCACGAAGAACAAAGAGGGCTTTCTTGATCCTTCGGGATTTGCTTGAGAGCTTCTAAGTTTCGAGGCTTCAAGGCTTTGGTGTGGTGTGACTTCTCTTCCAATTTGGGAGTAGAGAAAGTGTATGTAAAAAAATCCTCCCTTGATTCTTTGATGGAGGAGCCTATTTATAGGCTTTGGGAATGAACCACCACCATCCATTTGTTTTGGTGGATGTTGTAGGTGAATTGGTGGATTGTTGTAGGTGAATTTGGGTGGAGGTTGTAGGTGAATTTGGATGGATTGTTGTAGGTGAATTTGGGTGTATGTTGTAGGTGAATTTGGGTGGAGGTTGTAGGTGAATTTGGATGGATTGTTGTAGGTGAATTTGGGTGTATGTTGTAGGTGAATTTGGGTAGGTGAATTTGGGTGGAGGTTGTAGGTGAATTTGGATGGATTGTTGTAGGTGAATTTGGGTGAAGGTTGTAGTTTTAATGCAATGGTCAACATTTATTTCACTAAAATTTCAATGTTTACAAATGTAATTTTAATGTGATGGCTAACATTTATTTCAACGAAATTTCAATGTCTACAAATGCCCCCACTTCAAGGCGCGTAGTATACATGTGCTTGCCACGTGTAGAAGATGCGTTTTGAAGTCCCTTAATGTAGATGTCGATCCAACGGCCGTTGAGGCTTGATCTTGAACTGGTCTGGGAGTTTCTTCAAGTGCCGTTAAGGCTTGTTCTTGAATTTTGTTTGAAATTTCTTCAAGGGCCGTTGAGGCTTGATCTTGGATGAAATTGGACCACAAGGAGCCTCACGTAGTAGACGATCCTTGGCTTTGATAATGGATGAATCGGCACGTATTTTGTTGTGCTTGTTGACTTTCCACAGCTTTGATCTTGAACTAGGCTGGAGGAGTTTTCTGGTTTCCTCCAACGGACTTTCCACAGACTTAATCTTGAACTGGATTTGACTCAAGGGTGGTGGACACTTGATCTTGAGTCAGGGTCGTTGAGGCTTGATTTCGAACTTAAACATGACCACGAGCAGTTTCAGGACATGCATGCTTTGAAAGATCAAGGAAGTTCGCAGCATTTTCATATGAACCCTGAGCAGTTTGGTCAACAGTATGATCTTCAAGATTGATGGGCTCTTCTTCCAGTTGGTGACTTGATCTTTAAGGATTATCGAGGCTTTGCTCTTCGGTGACGGTGCCAGCGAAGGGTTGTTAAAGCTTCTCGAGCCTTTTGGTTAGAGCAACGCTGTCCAGCTTGGATCTTTACTTGAACTCATCCGTCTGGATTGTGTGGTTATGCAGGGAAGGGCTTCATGCTTCATGATTTATTCCAGCTCGTTGTATTGCATTCTTCTCTGCTTGTTTCTTTTGCATAGCTGAAGCGGTGTGCAACCTTTTGCCTTTAAATGGTTCTTCGGAGCACAATCTCTCAGCGACTCACCCATGCTTGGCAGCTTCAGTGCAAAGCGCCGATGTTAACAGATCCACACTCCTGAAGCATTTGCTGAGGGGATTCGAGACATATCAGCAGTTGAAGATGAGCACTCGAGAGCAACGCTAGGTAAGTAACCAGGCAAAGGTTCCGGGCAATCAGTTCCTGGTCGGACATTTAATTTCAGGTTCCGACTGATTGCATCCTTTCTCCTTGTTCAGCAGGCAAGAGCAAGGGCAAAGGAGAAGATGGGGGAAGAGCATGATATGAGATACCTTTGCTTTCGACCCCAGTGATATGAGATACTTTTGCTTTTGAAGAAGTAGCGGACGATCAGCACATGCATTCGTCGTGCTTGTCTCCATATGCTTCGATGCATCATCTTCATCTGCATCATCTTCACCTGCATCATCAGGAGCTTGAGTGGAGGTTCCGACATATTGCTTTCTTTATCCTTGTCTTCGCAGTGAAGAGGGAGGACAAAGAAAAGGATAGGGAGAAAGCATGCTATGAGATACTCTTGCTCTCAACCCCAATGATATGAGATACCTTTACTCTGGTGTGGTTTGGTTGAAGAGGCGTTTCTAGGGAGGAAGAAAACTGAGTTTTGGTTGCAGATGCCCTCGGCGAGGAAGAAAGGTCAGGCTGGATGTGTTTTCAGGGAGGAAGAAACTGAGTTTTGGTTGCAGATGTCTTCGGCAAGGAAGAAAGGGGTCAGGCTGGATGCGTGTCTTGCTATGGGATGGAGGTCGAATTATATGGTGAGCTCTCAACATCAAGTGGCAGGGCGAGCGTGGCCTTGTCACCCACGCTTGTCGGCAGAAGTGTGGTAGTTGGCATAATGGACCTCACGCGTTTTCAACTTTGTCAGTGATATCTGACAAAGTTGCACGTGATAGCCGAAAGCTGAGATTGTGTCTGAAAAGTGTCGACGGACTTTACGCAGGAAAATCCGGGTTTTGAAATTCGGAGAGTGGTGTCTCTTCGATTTACGAACGAATGGTTGTGCTGCCTCTCATTTTTAAGAGGTGTCAATTGTATTCAACACGCAAAATTTGAAGATTGTCTGCCCGTGAAAAATTATCTCTGCTACTCTTTGCTTCATCCAACCTTTTTCTTTTAGTATTTTTTGAAAATGGCTTCCCTTTTTAACATTTGCTTAGATTTGAGTCTTAGCAGTGACACAGGTGCACCGCGTCAGGGTAATGTATGGCGCCCGTCTTTTTTTTCTTCTAATGGCCCTCTTACAGTTGAGGACTCTGTGATGAGGGATGCAACCACGGCTACGGTTGTAGCTAGAAACCTCATCACTCCTAAAGATAATAGGATACTTTCACGACGGTCCGATGAGTTAGCTGTTCAAGAGTCCCAGGCTCTCAGTGTCCAGTGTGCGAACTCTGTTTCCAACATGGGCCAACGCTTACTTGCTCGAACTCGCCAGGTTGAATCATTGACAGCCGAGGTGGCGACTCTTAGTCAAGAGATTAGGCAGCTCAAGCGTGAGAATGGAGAGTTGCATGTGCTTGCAAATAGTTATTCGACGAGCATGAAGAGGAAGCTTGATCAGCTGACGGACTCCGAAGGTCGAATTCAAAGTGACCATCGGAAGTTTGTGGATGTATTCCGGAGGCACTTTTTGCCTTCGTCATCTGGAATTCGACCAAGTATTGAGGCTCCGAATAAGCTATCTTCAGTGCCTCCCTCCTTTAGGGTTCCACCGAGTACCAAGGCTCCAAGTACTGAGGCTTCACACAAGTGACATTCGTGAAGGCTTTTTTTTTTTTTTTTTTTTTTTTTTTTTTTTTTTTCGTGTAATTTCTCGGAGATATTAATGGACATGCCTTATTTTATTCAGTATGTTGTGTTGAAACGCAAACAAAACGCATATCTGACTAAGATGCATTACTTCCCTATGCACCCACTTCCTTTTAGATGGTGACTAGTGCACCCATTTCTTTTAGATGGTGACTGGAAGCATCATTTTGTCATCACCACCCATTTCCTTTTCCATTATTGACTTGCGAATAGTAATACACACTCGTGAGTGGCTTGACGATAGCACAGTTGGTTTTTTTTTTTTGTGGCCTTCCTCACTGCATTGCGTTCTTCTCGCATGCGGACCATCTTTTCACTTGCACAATCACCTTATCACAATCTTCATTGGATGCGGATTGCTTTTTTACACAGTCACTGTATCGCATGCGGATCACTGTTTGCACAGTCACTGCACTACATGCAAACCGGTTTTATTTGCAGCCTGTTGAGACCAATATATATATACACACGCATTCATACACACATGCATACATACATAGGGCATTGCGTAGTCTTTACATAGACACTGCACCAGCTTACTGCCCTGAATCTTAAATGCACTCTCCTGTTTCTTTGCTGCGACGTGCTCTTCTCGTCTGCCGTGTGGTGAGCTCGGTGTTGGACAAAAAGTGGTGCAGCTTCTTCAACCCCATCACCCTGCAGTCGGTCACGTCTATGTTCATCGTGTTCATCCGAAGTCTTCACTGCGGCAGAGGAAAAGCTCACCATCATCAAAATTAGGGCAGCAACAACAAACTTCATTATCCTGCAAGCTTCAGGGAGAGTTGCATGAGAGTATGAGGACGGAAGGATGAAGGACTGCAGCATGGTTGCTACAACCGCTCGGGCTTCCGTTTATCGTCCTCGACGGCGCTGCAAATGTTTCCACCAATGGAGAAGAGGAAGGAGGGCGCTGCCTTCACTCTATGAGGTATGTTTTATTGCTGAGGACGGTTTGCCGCATATATAAATATATATATATTTTTTTTATTTTTATTTTTTATATAGTGCTCTGTCAGGCTGAGGTTGCTAAACCGGCGAAGAACCTAGGAAGGCATCAAAAGTCTGCTCTGCTTGACTCGGTCAGAGAAAGTGAATGCGAGTGCAGGTTCGAATGACAAGGCCGAGTTGCTTTCCCCGTCTTCAACCGCTGCAGCTTCATTCTTGTTGCTACAGGTTCGTCTTTGCTGTGGCTTGGAGAGAGAGACGTCGCTGCAAAGGAGAGAGAGAGAAACACCACATCTGGATTCAGATTTTGTGCATCTGCAGGTCTTCCTTTCGTTTGTGGGTGACTGTGCAACTTTTATGAGAGGAAGAAGAAGAGTCAATGGAAAAGAAGGTGTTTGCGGACGAGGTCGCGTGGCTGACTTGGAGGTCCACTTGCTTCGGGTGTGCGCACCATGTGTTGCAGGTGGGGTTTTGCTGTGTAATACCTTTTGGTCACAGTTTTCCCTTGGTGGTGACGTTGGCGTAGTGCTCACCTTTGTAATATGGCTTTGTAACCAAATCATTTCTTTAAAGAAATAAAATATTCATATCTTGAATTGCTATTTATTCTTCAAAGTGTTTGTGTTTTTGTTGGTGATGTGACTGTACTTGAAGTTTTGAAGTTTCAAGTTGCCTACGTACCCCCGGTTGATGAGGGATCAAGTCATAACGTAGTTCGAATGAACGATGATTTTTTTTTTTTTTTTTTTTTATAGTGATTTTGATGATGATTTTGCCGTACACAGTTTATGCTCTTGCGGGCCAGGAGCCTTGTGCCGTGTGCAGTTTAGGCTCATGCAGGCTAGGAGTCTGGTCGTCGCCTTTTAGGGGTAGTAACGCTTCAAGAATCTGCCATTGATGGGACCGATCTTCAAGCCGTCCTCTGCCATGATTAAGTAGGCGCCGCTTATGTAGACCTCTTGTATTACGTACGGTCCATCCCACTTTGATGTGAACTTGCTTTTTGTCTTGTGAGTTGTGATGATAGGCCTTCGTAATGCAAGGACGAGATCTCCAGTTTGGAAAGACCTTGGGCGGACCTTCTTGTTGAATGCTTTGGATAGCCGTGCTTGGTAGCATTCCAGGTGTTGTTGAGCTTCGAGCCTTCTTTCGTCAAGTGATTCCAACTCTTGAAGGCGCAACTTTGCATTCTCTTCATCAGTCAAACCTTCTTGTATAGCCATCCTAAGTGAGGGGATTTGACTTTCTAGCGGTAAAACAGCTTCCACGCCATATACGAGAGAATAAGGGGTAGCTTGGGTAGGAGTCCTATGCGTCGTCCTATATGCCCAAAGTGCTTCGCTTATTCTTTCATGCCAGTCCCTCTTTGTTCGGCCGATCACCTTCTTTAAGAGGTTGCACAATGTTTTGTTGAATGCTTCCGCGAGACCGTTGGCCGGAGCATGATACATGGAAGACTTGTGCTGCTTGAACTTGTATTTCTCACAGAGCTCGTCTACAAGTCGGTTGGAGAACTGTTTTCCATTGTCCGTGATAATGTAGCGAGGCACACCATATCTGTGGATGATATGTTCTTTGATGAAACGGACAACAGTTTCCTTTTTTACTTCCCTTAGGGGTATGGCTTCAGCCCACTTGGAAAAGTAATCTGTTGCAGCTAGGATGTAGGCTTCTCCTGCAGATGACTTTGGAGTAATTGGTCCCACGACGTCCAGTCCCCATGCATCGAATGGCCACGAAGCAGTTGTAGGGTGTAATGGTTCAGGTGGTTGATGTATGAAGTTGGCGTGGAATTGGCAAGCTTGGCACCTTTTGGCATGTTCCAGGCAATCCTTCACCATACTTGGCCAGTAGTAACCCATTCTTTTGAGCTGGAAATGTAGCTTTGGTCCAGATTGATGCGCCCCGCACACGCCTGAGTGCGCTTCTTCCATGGCTTGATTGGCTTCTTCCTCACCTAGGCATCTCAGAAGTACTCCTTCGAAAGAGCGCCGGTAGAGTGTTTCTTTGTAGTAGAGGAAGCGAGGTGCTCGTCGACGTATTTCAGAGCGGTGTCTAGGATCATTTGGAAGTTTTCCATACTCTAAGTAGTCAATCAATGGTTGTCTCCATTCTTTAACATCGACTGGAAGTACCGAGATGACATTTGTATCATCTAGTAGCATTTCGGTGGCGAGGGGGATGACCCATCTTTGGCAAACTGGCACGTCTGCCGCTTCGTCTTCTCCTAGTGTCATACTCGAGGCTAGGTTAGCGAGAGCGTCTGCCATTTGATTTTCTTTTCTCGGCACATGTTCTAGTGTTACGGCCTCGAACTTTTGTAGCAGCTGAGTTGCCAGTCGGAAGTACGGGACGAGATCGTCTTTTCTCACCTCATATTCAGTCAAGAGTTGACTAATTATGAGCTTGGAGTCGCCATATACCTCGAGGGTTGTGATTTCCATGTTGATCGCCATTTGGAGCCCGATGATTAGTGCTTGGTACTCAGCGACGTTGTTGGAGCACAATTCGCTTAGTTGGAATGAATAAGGTAGTATTTGCCTTTGTGGCGACATGAATACTACTCCTGCCCCCGCTCCGTCTGCTCGTGCAGATCCGTCGAAGAACATCGTCCATCTCGGGAATATGTCAATGTAGAATACCTCATCGTCAGGCAAGTCGTCTGAGATTTTCCAATCGGCTGGGATTGGATGATCGGCAAGGAAGTCTGCTAATGCTTGTCCCTTGACGGCTTTAGCTGGGACGTAAATGATCTCGTATTGATTGAGAATCAACGCCCATTTAGCTAGTCGCCCTGTCAAAACTGGCTTGGACATGACGTATTTAACCGGGTCAGCTTTAGCAACCAAGTGGATGGTGTAAGCATGCATGTAATGTCTGAGCTTCTGGATGGCAAACACCAAGGCAAGGCACATTTTTTCTATTGGGGAGTAGTTCAACTCAGCGCCGGTGAGTGTTCGACTCAGGTAGTAAAGCGCTCATTCTTTCTGGAATTCGTTTTCTTGTGCCAAGAGTGCTCCCACTGAACTTTCCTGAGCGGCGATGTACAATATGAGTGGTTTCCCGGGCACAGGCGCCCCCAGGACAGGTGGACTTGATAAATATTTTTTTATGCTTTCAAAAGCGTTGTGGCACGCTTCGTCCCATACGAACGGGACATCCTTTTTCATGAGTCGACTAAACGGTTGACAACGCCCTGCAAGGTTGGAGATGAAGCGTCTGATGAAGGCTAGTCGTCCTTGTAGACTTTTCAGCTCGTGCAGGTTTCTTGGCTCGGGCATGTTTTGAATGGCCTTGATCTTTGATTGGTCCACTTCAATGCCACGGTGCTTGACAACGAAGCCGAGAAACTTTCCAGAGGTGACGCCAAATGCACATTTTAACGGGTTCATCTTGAGGTTGTATTTTCGCAGCCTTTCGAACACTACTCGCAAATCCTTCAAGTGATCTGATCTTTTCTTTGTTTTGACCACCATATCGTCTACATAACATTCTACGTTTTTGTGTAGCATGTCATTGAAGATTTTCTGCATTGCTCGCTGATATGTGGCTCCAGCGTTCTTTAGACCAAAGGGCATCACCTTGTAGCAGTAGATACCTTTTGGAGTGCGGAATGCTGTTAGTTCCTCATCTTCGAGAGCCATACGAATTTGATTGTATCCAGAAGAGCCGTCCATAAATGACAGTGCCTCATGGCCAGTGGTTGCGTCCACCATGATTTCGATGATCGGCAAGGGAAAGTCATCTTTTGGGCAAGCGTCATTGAGGTCCCGAAAGTCTACACAAACACGTATTTGTCCAGATTTCTTAAGGACGATGACGATGTTGGAGATCCACTTGGGGTATTGCACCTCTCGAATGAAGCCTGCTTCGATTAGCTTGTCAATCTCTACCTCGATTTGTGGAATGAGCTCGGATCGATAGCGCCTTTGAGTTTGCTTTATTGGTCTCGTTCCAGGCTTAACTGCAAGATGATGTACAGCGATGACAGGGTCAAGGCCGGGCATTTCCTTGTAAGTCCAAGCAAAGACGTCTTTGTACTCTGATAACAGTTGGTAATACTCATCTACCTCGTCTGCACTTAGCAGCGCACTCACGAAGATAGGTTTCTGCTCCTCTTTTGTGCCTAAGTTGAGCTCCTTGAGATCATCGACCGTGGATTGCCCCCCATCCTCAAGTTGCGGTGGCGCAGCAGTGACATCTTCTTCGGGGATCTCATCTTCTTTGCCTTCTTGGATCGTGATGTGGAAGACATCTTGGAATTCCTCTTCGGTGTCATCCTTTCGGGTGTTGTGGTTACGAAAATCTATGTAAGCGCGGAGTTCCCCTGATTTTTTAAAGGCAACATTTAAGTTCCGTCCTGCATCCATGACCTCTTGAATTAAATCGGCTTCGTTTATGTTATCAATCTCAGCTTCATCTATGCTTAAAAGTGTGCTACCAATAGTTTCTTGCCCCCTTTTCGACTGGTGCATTTGTGAATGCGACGTAGGTTTCATGTGTAATTTCTTTGAAGTGACATGAGTTATTCCTTCAACTTCGCTTGACTTGGAGCATGCCCCCAGCGATCGAGGTGGCGATTTTGAGTCGAAAGAGCCAGAAGCGACGTCTTCCTTAGGGATTTCATCTTCTTTGTCTTTATGGATCGTGCCGAGGAAGATGCCTTGGATCTCCTCTTCAATGACATCCTCTTGGGCTTGTTGGCATGAAGATTGTCCAGTGTGGATGATGGTGCGCCTTCTTACTTTCAGTGGTCCGTTTGTGTCCACCTCCAAGATTGCTTGGCGCTTCATCCTTGAAGGAATTGAGCTTCGAATATCACATTTTCTGCTATCATGTCGAGCTTTTCTTCCTTTGACACTGTCCTCCTATTTCTAAAAAACTTCTTGTTGTCTTCAAGTCTTTCCAAAGCTGACTGACGAGGAAGAGAGCTAGTCGTGTTGCTTTGCCTCTTAGGTTTTGACAACCTTTCAAAAACAGAGCTTTGGGATGCTGGCATGTTAAGTCTCTTGAAGACGGAGGTTCGGTTTTGACCACCAATGCGATTAAGTGCTGACATTCTGGGTCTTGAACGATTCATCCTATCGAATACTGACGTCCAAGGGGTGGATTTAGGCTCATCATGATCTTGTTCAATACTCACGCTGATGTGTTGAGTGCTAGCATTTTTCGCTTTGCTTGAGATCTTCACGGGTGCAGTTGGTGTGAAGCCAAGTCCAGCTTTGTTGTTATCAACTCCGTAACCATGCTTCTTCAACCTCTTTTGAGTCTCGGTGAGGTCACGTTCTTTATTGTTAACGGTGTCTGAAATATTTTTTCCATGATCCGAAGAAGAAGCGAAGTCGTAGCCAGCTTTCGACATGAGTTTATAGGCGTTTGGATCAAAACCTTCTTCGGTCCTCTGGGTTGGGAGAAAGCTTGGTTCCACCCCCTTCGGTAGAGCTCTTATGAAGCCTTGTGGTAGTCTTGCAACCTTAGTGCTGCCTAGCTGTGTCAGAGGCAAAACTGCCTTCGTCTTGAGCAACTTTACATTATCCATATGCCGCTGTGCATCGGCTTTGTGTGCTCCAAATTCGAACGGAGATTGACCATTCTTTCTTCTCGACATCGGGATGTATCGGAAGACGGGTGTGTTTGGTCCATTTGAGGGCGTCATACTCCCCTTTGTTGTTGCACGTCTAGCCAGCTCATTATCGTTCTTGCTCGAAGACGGCATAATTTCTTCTTCTTGCTTCTTGGGCATGGCTTGTCGCTCCTGCTTTTTAGGTGTTGCCTTGCCCGTGGATTTGATCTCTTTTGGAAGAGCTTCGGGCACCACGTCTTCGTCCATGTAGAACTTGGCGTCCGCGAAATGTGATTCGGCTTCAGTGAATGGTTTGGTGTCGCCATAGATCACCTTCACTCCTTCTCGGTGGAATTTTAAGCATTGGTGAAGGGTGGACGGTACCACTCCATTCGCATGGATCCAAGGCCTTCCTAAGAGTAAGCCGTAGGAAGTTCTTGCATCAATCACGTGGAATATCGTGCTCGACTTGAGTTCACCAATAGTCATCTCCACTCGGATCATGCCCATCGCTCTTTGTCCTCCTTGATTAAAACCTTGGATTAGTAGACGACTTAGGGACAGCTCATCCGCCTTGATGCCGATTGTAGTCATTGTTAACTTTGGCATGATGTTTATGGCTGATCCACCATCCACAAGCATGCGGTTGACTTTGTGCCCCTTTACATACCCAGAGACGAAGAGAGGACGGTTGTGAGGCTTGGATCCTAGCAGCAAGTCTTCGTCGGTGAAATGGATTGCGTCCTCTATGGCACAACATGTGGCACATTCATGTGGCCGAAGCTTCAAGTCTTCGTTCTTGCTTTCTTGCACTTCATGTTCATTGGGACTTTCCAAGGCCGCTGCTAATGCTATTCGCATCTTCTTTGGTAATCGTAGCGCTTCCTCAATGCTAAAGTGTGTTGGCAGACCTTCTTCGAGCGTGAGAGTTTTTTCTCCCTCAGTGGTGGTATCTTTGCTTTTTGAAGGTTCTTCCGTTTCTACTTCGACCATATGGCATGCAGCGATAGTGCACTGTTGGAAGAAGTCATTCGGGAAGTACTCGCGCAAGGAGACAGGAATGCGTGGCTCTTGCTCCACGGGTTCCCCAGCATACGTTGGCTTATCGACTTTTACGTTTCTTTTAGGCTTCCTACTGTTGCGGCGACGGTGTTTTCTCACTTGTTCCACCTTTGGTCTTGTGGCTTGTGGTTTTGGTTTCCTTGTTTTTTTGTAGGTCACCAATGTCCATCCTTCATCATCGTCGGTATACGCATCTTGTTCGTTTGCCCCCGGCGATGGTTGTGTAGAAGGCGCCGTGTAGCTTGCACATTGATAGGAATGGTCGGGTGTTGTTTGGAGAGGCACATGATCGAAAGATCCGAACGCCACTGTAGTAGTATGTGTTGCGGCTGTGTCCTCAAGGTCTAGTTCGATTCTCCCTTGTTGCGCTAGCTTCATGATGAGTTCTTTAAGGACGAAGCATTTGCCCACATGATGGCTTACGATACGATGGTATTTGCAGTATCTAGGATCGTTCGTTCGATTCATTTCTTCAGGGCGCTTGCACTCTGGTAACTCAATTACCTTCTTTTCCAGCAAGTCATCTAACATTGCATCCACGTCTGAGTCAGGAAAAGGGTACGTCTTTTGCTCCAACTCTCTCAAGGTGTTTTTATACTTGTCTTGGGTGCGAGGAGGCTCACTTCTCTTTGTCTCCTTTGCCTTAGTCTTGGAGGAAATCTTGACAGGCGCGGATAGGGTTTTGATAGGCATGGATGGGGTTTTGATGGGGGTAGTGTTGACAGTAAAAGTTTCCTTGGCAGGCTTTTTTCCGGCCTTGTCCACACTCGGGGCGAACACCTTATCCTTCTTGAAGTGGGTGATCGGCTCATTCTTTCCGTGATTGGCGATACTCAGCTCCATGTCGTGGGAACGCGTTGCCAGCTCCTCAAACGTTCTTGGTTTTATGCCTTGGAGAATGTAATGTAACCCCCAGTGCATGCCTTGAACACACATCTCAATGGCAGAGGTTTCAGAGAGCCGATCTTTGCAATCCAGACTTAATGAACGCCATCTATTTATGTAGTCGACGACGGGTTCCTCCTTCCACTGTTTCGTACTGGTCAGCTCCAGCATGCTTACGGTGCGGCGCGTGCTGTAGAAGCGGTTGAGGAATTCCTTTTCCAGCTGATCCCAACTGTTGATAGACTCAGGCTCGAGGTCGGTGTACCAGTCAAAGGCGTTGCTTTTCAGCGAGCGCACAAACTGCTTGACAAGGTAGTCTCCCTCTGTTCCAGCATTGCTACAGGTTTCAATGAAGTGGGCGATATGTTGCTTCGGGTTCCCCTTTCCATCGAACTGCATAAACTTTGGTGGTTGATAACCCCTCGGCATCTTCAAAGCGTCAATCTTTTTGGAGTAGGGCTTTGAGTATAGTACGGAATCATGTGAGCTTCCTTCATACTGCGTCTTGATGGTGTTGGCGATCATCTCCTGCAGCTGCTGGATAGAGAGAGACCCCATGAGTGTCGCCGCTTGGTCTGGCTTCAGCGTCTCTTCGACGTTCTCCAATGGAGGTTCCTCATCCTCGTCGTTTTCCTTCTTTACTGGATTATCCCCTTGCCTGACTTTCTCATCGGGCTTTGCATCTAGCTGGTTAACGAGTGCTGCGATTTGCAGGTCTTTTTCCTCCACAGTCCTTGTGAGCTTTGCAATTGCTTCATTCATCTGAGCCAGCTGCTCCTCAATTGAAGTTGTTCCAGTAACCATGACTTGCATAGCTATGCCGCTGCTTGAGTCGGCATCGGAAAGTAAGGATTCAGAGTACTTCCTCTGGCTTTCCTCTCTTGGCGCCCTGAGCGAGGCAAGGGTGATCACCGGTTCGAACCTCGGGTGCTCTTGTGCCTTCGGCGGAGTTGACGAAGGGGCGAAAGAGGCGGCGGAAAGAGCTTTTGCCTTGCTTCGAGTTATGATGCCTGAAGTGATGCCCCCTGCCGTGATGACGCTCTTGTTTCTTGCATTGGCAGCGAGAACAACTTGGGCCTTCCTTGACGCCATTTGTGCTTGTTGCGGATTCAAAGATAGAGATGAGAGGTAGAGACTAGTCCCACTGGGCGTGCCAAATTTGTAAACACGGAATTCCTGCAATGAATGAGACAAGAACACGTGTACAAAATAATATTTGTATTAATGATTTAGGGGTTACAATCTCTTCTACGAATTTGGCCTCTGATTCTATCTTTGAAACGTGTAGATGTAGTGTTGTTGATCCAGGGGCCGTCGAGGCTTGATCTTGGACGAACAGATGATGAACGATGAACACCTTCTTCAAGGGCCGTCGGGGCTTGATCTTGAATGGGTGGAAGTTCTTCAAGGGGCGTTGGGGCTTGATCTTGAAGGAGGATTTCACGAAGAACAAAGAGGGCTTTCTTGATCCTTCGAGATTTGCTTGAGAGCTTCTAAGTTTCGAGGCTTCAAGGCTTTGGTGTGGTGTGACTTCTCTTCCAATTTGGGAGTAGAGAAAGTGTATGTAAAAAAATCCTCCCTTGATTCTTTGATGGAGGAGCCTATTTATAGGCTTTGGGAATGAACCACCACCATCCATTTGTTTTGGTGGATGTTGTAGGTGAATTGGTGGATTGTTGTAGGTGAATTTGGGTGGAGGTTGTAGGTGAATTTGGATGGATTGTTGTAGGTGAATTTGGGTGTATGTTGTAGGTGAATTTGGGTAGGTGAATTTGGGTGGAGGTTGTAGGTGAATTTGGATGGATTGTTGTAGGTGAATTTGGGTGTATGTTGTAGGTGAATTTGGGTAGGTGAATTTGGGTGGAGGTTGTAGGTGAATTTGGATGGATTGTTGTAGGTGAATTTGGGTGAAGGTTGTAGTTTTAATGCAATGGTCAACATTTATTTCACTAAAATTTCAATGTTTACAAATGTAATTTTAATGTGATGGCTAACATTTATTTCAACGAAATTTCAATGTCTACAATTATATATATAATGTTACAACGTCGCGTTGTTGACAACCAACGAATATATAATTAGTCAAGCTAGCAGTGCTCAAAGTGTCAAGCTAGCAGTGCTCAAAGTATTACCCCCCCCCCCCCTTCCCCCCTAATCCTTCCACACTACAAATTATTATAAAAATATAATTTACCCTACATTTTATATTTAATGAGAAATGGTCCCCTATTTGATCTCTTTGTTTTTCTCTCTCTGCATGATTTTCATCATTTTTCAGATTGGGTGATGCGTTGCAGTTTTTTCTGGTGGACCAACTGTGCAAATCAGACAGTCAAACAGCATCTAGTGCACTTGTTTGGGTTCCAAGTTTGGTGTGTTCCTTTTCGAGATGTTGGCAACTCCCAGTGTCCTCTTTTTTGAAGGGGAAAAAAGGGTCGTGGTCGAGGAGAAAGGAAGAGAAGGCACTTTGGTTTGGTCCACGGACTACCGTTGCTGTTGTCTTGTGTTGTGCTGGAAATGGAGTATGATTTTCTTCCTTCTCTTTTCTTCTCGTACTTTTTATTTTGTCTTTTTTTTCTCTATAAAAAAAAGTTAATATAAGATGTTGAGATGACTTAATCTTGACCATTTAAATAGGAGGCGAAAGAAGAAGGAAAAAAAAAAGAGAATCCTACTCCGCTGATAAAAGGGTTTTGCTTATTTGGAGGTGTTTGCGACGTGATGTGTTTGGTGATCTCACATGATGTTTTTTTGTCTAAAACAGCAAGTATTGAGATTTGGTCACATTGGAGTACGTGTTATACGACATCCTTCTAATCTGTTTGGCTTCAAACATGAATTATTTCGACAAAAAAAAAGGACATGAATTATGATGATCATGATGTCATACTTCACATCAACAATAAGGGTTAATTGCATAAATTACACATGAACTTGCGCTCGTATTGTTCAGTTCAGTTCTCAAACTCTATATAACATTTGCCAAGTTATCACTCTTTGATCCTTCCGAGTGTTTTTAAAGGAATGATTGATCATTTATGTTATTGCAAGTTTGCAACACATAATGTAACGTTTCAAGTTTTGATTCACTTAGATAAGATCGGATAAGTTGAAGCCTGTTTAAATAAGTCTTGGTCGGCCCGTTTCATAAGAGTTGGCTGGCCGACATGGGCTAGCTCGAGCTTGTCATTTGACCATCCCATTTTAAATTGATAGATTGTTACATATTGACATATCATGCATTTTGTTAAGGTACAAACATACGTAATTGAGCTAATAATTATTAGTTAGTTTAAAACTTTTAATAAATAGCTTGATAAAAAAAAAAAGCATTTTTTTATTAACACCCCACATAATGTTGAATACACCTCACATTAAAATTTAATGTTAAATAACTTGTATGCCTTAATATGCAATGACTATTTCGACTTCATAAGATTATAAAAAAATTAAAATAATTATAAATACACCCCAAATAACACATCTCAATATTATTTATCTTCTTCAACTCTCAAAACCATTCACTCTTCATTGTACGTAGAACAAAACCCTAATCAATAAAACTACAAGGACATTGACTGAAAAAATTATTCACAAGAGAATCTTAATCCAAAACCAAATACACTTCACATTGATAATTGATATTCAATCAATTAATCCCAACTTTTGTCCCCATTTTCATATTCCTACTTGGGCAGTTTCCATCTTTCTGAAATTGTTTCCTTCAATCAAATCAATCTTCTTTACCAAATCAAGTAACCCCTTAATTAGTCTTATTAGTTGGATGTTCGGCTCAGAGAAGCAATACAAAGGCCCTCATTTGCAAGTCTTGCTTTAAGGATATATGGTTTCCACATATTTTCGAGGAGAGCTCTGAAAGGTTGTCCCTTTCTTTTGTGTACACATCTTTTAGGTTTCACAACATTGTCCTACTAACCCTGGGTTGAAGTCTGAACAAAAAGAAATGGAGGAACTGAAGCACTGGTCTTTCCTTTAAATGTTGTAACCTCGAGTTTTTAATCAAAGCAATGTTACTCTTTAATCAACATTTGGCATGGCGTGGAAGAAGAAGAAGAATAATTGTGGCTGGTTCTTGCTGGAGAAGGGGGAGGGCTAAATTTTTTTTCTTTTTTAAGATATGAAGAGTGTGAGGGTATATGTAGAAAACGTGGGGTGTACGTTGAGATGTGGGGTATGAGGGTATTATGAAAAAGTAAGTGAGGTGTATTAAGATAACTTTTAATTAAAAAAGCAATTATGGGGTGTATTAATGATACACCCCGATCCAGAGGATCCAGGCGTGCTGGCCGTCACGTGAGCGTGACGTAACCATAAGTGTGACACGGAAGCAAAACAATAACATACATAAGAAGGAAATCAAACCAAACTCTAGCAAAACAACCTACTAGAATAACAGGAGCTAAGATAAACACATAAATCCAGAGCATAGGTTTAGGTGCAGTCAAGGAGGACTAAAACAAAAGTACATCACCCTCAGGTGAGTCCTACATGTCAAGTGTCTGTCAGAATGCCGGAAAAAGACCTCGAGAGCCACCGACCGCTAACTAGAAGCTGGAGGGGCGCAAAACGAAATGAGTGGGTCAGTAAAACCAAAGATTTTCCAAAACATTTCTAACCCCTCACTGTAAAAACCTGTATACTTTCCCATAAAATAGTATATAAACATATATATATACGAAACATCGAAACTCAGCTCATATCCATCATCATAACATCTCAGAAATGATATGCCATGCCCAAAATATAATCAGAATGCATCAACATCAATCAGGTGAAATAATAAATCAACCGGAGACCCTACAATGGTCCTGTACGGCTGATTCTAAAGCTCAACATCCAATCCAACCGGAGTCACCTCGGTGACCTGTACGGTCCAACTCCGCACGTCACTCGGAACTACATATAGTAGTCTATACGATGACAGGTGTATAAATACGCTCTAGTGCTTCTCTCATCAATCATCAACGCGCATAACTAAGGTCACCCACTAGTCGGAACCACATCTAGTGATTTGTACGACTAGCATGTCGGAACCCTCACATGGTCTGTACGACATCCACCTACTTGGATCCAAGACGAGCGTGCGGTGTGGTGAATAACAATATAAGCACTAACATCTAAGTGCAGGTTATGAGCTTTCAATGCAATTCATATAAAATAACTCAGCTGAATAATAATAAAACTCACATGTGCGTCCACCGCGTCAATTCACACATATATGCATCAATTATCAAACTAAATATCACAACAATTGCATGCATGGCAATTTAATTCATAACTTTCGTAAAAACGCATTTTCTGGGAAAAACAGTTGTATATAGGTAATACGAAATCAAAACTGCCCACTCACTGATAAGTCGATGGGTCATAACCCCCGTGACGTCCCTGGATGCGCTCGTTCTCGGGATAGGTGTCACCTATATGCGAAACAATTATAAAAACGTTAATTTAAACACATCACCAATAATTCGAAATAACTTCTCATACGATGCTCAAATTGGGTATATGAATATACCACATCGACCTACTCGACGTCACAGACGTCGAGTAATTTTTAGAAAATTTTTTGGAGGTCCCACGCGCCAGGACAGGCACGGGGACACGCGCCCCCACGCGCATCATCCCCTACCTCGGGCTCGCCGGATTGGTTTTTCCGACGGCCGGTTTCCGGCCAAACTTTGAACGCTTTGTTCTCCTTCATTTCTCAACCATTTTCTTCGTATTTTATACCAAAATGAAGCCTCAAACACGTAGAATCACGATAGACTAGTTTAAGGCTCTAAAAATCAAGAAATCTCACCGGAAAAATTCCAAGAAAATCGGCCAAAGTTGAACCACGTGATCCCGACGTCCAAAACCTTCAAACGAAGCACTCCGAGCTTCCTTGGGACCTCACTAAGCTCACTACAAGCTTAGAATTCCCTGAAAATCAACATATTACGTTTGCATGAACAGTGACCAAAAATGGAAGTTCGGGTTTCACGTGATTTCGAGGGTTTCACTTCCTAAAACTAGTACCATTCAACTCAGAACATCAAAAGGATGAAAAACCATACCTTAATAGCTTCGATCTGTGACGTTTGGAAGGTTTTTGGGTGTGGTCCGTACGTTTGAGGGTAAGAGAAAGAGAGAGTCGAGATGGAGGAGAGAGAGAGGGCTACGGGATAGAGAGAGAGAGAGAGGGTTTTGATAACCACATTCAATCCACACCATCCATTTTCTAATCCCTAACCAAATTAACAAGAACCAAATTAATAATCCAACTCACTTATATAATTTTCTTCCAAAGCTTGACTAATATTTGAACCATATAATGTCACACACAAACGTACCTTGATGCCCGTTAAGGGTAAATCCGTCATTTACTTTCCCGACATAAAAGTTTCGAGACGGGCTGTGATAATTAAGTTTGTAAGGTGCATTCAACAATATGTTGGGAGTTGATAAAATAAGCCAAAAAACAAAGTTTAAATAACTCTTTATTTATTTAAAATAAAAAAGCCAG
Source organism: Malus domestica (assembly GCF_042453785.1). Lineage (NCBI taxonomy): Eukaryota > Viridiplantae > Streptophyta > Magnoliopsida > Rosales > Rosaceae > Malus > Malus domestica. Next base: position 7,713,083 of record NC_091668.1, on the reverse strand, counting down.
GCCAGCTCGTTTAGTGGCCAGACTCTTTCCCAACCCGGGCTCATACGGGCCGCCCGAACCAAGGGGTCCTTTTAACACATCTCTACACAACACAAACACAAAACACGTCAGTTTCAAAGTTGAAAGCAAAATCTATAAATATTTCAAAATTCATTCAAAATTTTGTTCAATCAACCAAAAGACGGTATACAGACTGTAGCATTAAGCTTGTACGTTGTCAGGTATGTATATATTCAAGTGGCATTTCCATTTGAGACACTTCCTTGATCACCATCCAAAAGCTCATTTACACAGAACTGAACGAAGGATATAAAGATTCAAGGCTTGGCATAGTCAATTCGATGAATAAACGTGTTCTCCCTATTAATCTGAGTTTAAATTTCTATTTTTGTTGTTCAAATTAATTTAATGTGAAATATTGCTCGTATAAAATAGACATTTAAAACAAGAGGATGCAAAGCGTTATTTGAAGCAAACTTCAAGGTGGTAAAATGTAATTGCCCATAATGTATTGCATATTTAGGCAATGGGAGATAAGCACACACCTTTTTTTCGCCTTTTACACTCTTTTTTATTTTTTGCTATCCGATTGAATAAATCAAATAAAAATAATGACCATAATTAAATATAAGTGTGAGATGCTCAAAAGCTTGTTTTTATCATTTTCGAGGCAATTCATAGAGGCATTGTACTCAAATACTGAGATTCAAATCTTTTTGTTTTTGTTTTGGAGTACAAGATATATTTTACACTATGAGGAGGGAGAGTTCGGTTAAGCCACACAGAGGGCAGCCTAATTTAGTATTAAATTTTTCATCCACGAGATTCAAACATAAGACATCTCACTTACAAGTAAAAATACATAGCACCAGACCGTAGTACTAATTGACGAGATTTAAATCATTTAGAATCAAAGTATATGTTTGTCCCTGTTGAACATCAAGATTCATTTGGGCCCAAGTTGGTTTCTCTTTTTGGTTGAATGAAATGGGCTTCATGTTTAAGCAAGCATCTCAATTGAATATTGGGCCATTGGACCATAAGAGAAAAATTGGTAGGACTGACCCAACAAGTTTTCACATAGAGATAAGAGAGCATAGACATGCAGGAGAGAGAAAAATTAGAGGAAAAAAGATTAAGGAGGGATGGTTGCTGGCGTCATGAAGCCACCGTCGGTGGTTGGGTGGTTAGCTCGATTCGAAAATGGGCGTGTGGCGGTTGTTGGATTTGGATTTTTTTACTACGTCAGTATTTTATTGGTAGCCTTTGTTATCAAATTCGCTATCTACAAGATTTGAACTTAAAACTTTTCACTTCTAAATGAAGAGGAATAACACCAGACCGAAATAGAGGATTATGGCATTCCATAAATGAGGGATAGGGTTTGAACTCCAAACATAGTGGGTTAAAAAATTCATAAATTGTCGAATCATTTTGGATAATTACCGTAGGTCAGAGTTGTTGAAACATTTAGTTCAAAATAATAATTCATGTGTTACTGATAAGCAGGATTACATTTTAATTACTCACCAGAATATATGTTGGAGCATTCAAGTCTAGTAACATTTTAACAGATCAGCATTGTTGGCAATGGCAATGGCAATGGCGGGAGCATTGCATGTCTTCAGCATTATATATGCGCACCGTGACTTGTTTCCTTTGGTGTATTTCTTGACATAGATTCACATGTTTGCACGGAGCCCACATTTGGAAACTAATTTTCTGAATCACGTAGAACTCTCCTATGTAAAATAAGGGCGGATTTGTGTTTACCAATTTTTTTTTTAAAAGCAGCTTCTTAAAAAAGTTGGGACTTGATTATTGTTTGGTAAATGAAAACAAAATGCTTTTTTCTTTCAAAATCATGAACTAAAACAGCAAAAAGCAAAAACAGCTCTACACATGCTTCTCAAATAATGTTTTTTTCATTGGAAGCAGGTAAACATTAACAATTAATAAAACTTTTATACTGATAATCCTACTTTTTTTTTTGTTGCTAAAAACACTTTTAGGATTATAGCTTACGAAACATTTATCTGCTTTTTTCACAGTTGTTTTTTGTTCTAAAAATATTGAAATATTTTATTATAATTATGAAAAGTAAATAAGATAATAAATAATACTCTAATTTGACATATTAGCCAAAGACTCACGCACCCACGAGGTGTGGGGATGGGTTGGCCAATAGATCTCCGATGTCTAAGTCAGTTTATCTGAAAAGAGTGAACATTTAGAGCTTAATTGCGTAGCAAAAGGTTACCTAGAAATTGATGAAGATGAGGTATTTATAAGGTGGTGGTTGACCTAGGTGGAAGATTTTGCCCTACACATGGCGGTTTTCCATGGGCCAAGGTGAGTCATCTGTAGGATGGATGAGGAAAAAATTATCCCAGAAATATTAATTATGAGAAATCTTGGGACGATGATGGTAGCATCCTTGATTGATTTTGATGAGGATTTACTACTTGTTTGAGTTGATTTTCAATTACGAGAGTATTAAAGATATGCATTTGGCATTAATCATATCTTTAATGTCTTTTACTTTTTCTCCTATCGATGTTTGCTGCTCAAGCCTCCAAGCATGTTTAAACGGAGCGTGGGAATACTTGTGGATCCTACCTATATAATAAGGACATTCTTTTCTTCTTCGGAAAAAATTTCACATACCGCTCTAGAATTTTTAAAATTATCTTTAACTCCGCAAATGGTTGGAGTATGCCCGAAGAACAATTGACGTGGCAAGCTCATGAACTGCAAAACTGGTTGATCGACATAGAAGGAAGAAGCACACAAAATTCATTAAAAAATATTTTTCTTTGTTTTCGTTGAAGAGAGCAAGTGGTGGACAACTTAGCAGGTAGAGTGTTGCAGTCCGGGCAAACAGTGACAAAGAAAGGAAAACGCGGTTTTGGGCTGCCCAAGTGCCCGAGGTGAGTGTTACTCTATTCACACCTTCTCTCTATTGTTTATTTGTTCTTTTTTATTTTATTTTATTGTAATTGTAAAATTTTGAAATTATTTATTTATATAAGCCTCAATAATGTAGTTCCATTCGTTAGGTTAGGTGACTCGTAATTATTCCCTTTTCTTTTGCGGTTGCTATAAGCCCGGGAGATCTATGATTGCTTCGTAATCTAACAAACCTAATGTCTGAAAAAAATAAAAATCACTACGTAATTTTATTGGTATATTTATTTACTTGAACGAGAAAGTCATAAGAAGAAGTTGTGAATCGGGTAAGGAAAAAAATGCATATAGATAAATTAGTGCTTAAAAATTCTTAATTTTTAAGGTACTGAATTATGAATTAGAAGGTGGTTTTTACGTTTTGTAGACATGTTATAAACAACTTCACTCAAAAAATAACACAAACAAACTAGTTTGGGTTGGCCATAATCATATCAAGGTTCATGTGTTGAGTCAACTCACCTAATTTCGAAAATAACATGGTTTAATATGTTTTCTGCAACCCGTTAACAATATATGACCTATATAACCAGTGCAGTATATCACAATATAATCTGTTTAAATTAAAGATAAAATAACAAGTTTAACCCTTTTATTCCAGAAGATTCTTCCACACTGTGTGATATAAACGGTTACTTGATTGAATTCTGTGGAACGGTTGAGAAGAAAAGACAGCATGAAAATACAATAAAATGGAGAGAGGATTCTTCAATCACATCCGTTTATTATACATCGTACTATCAATTTTTGTCAGGTTCTGTTTACATTCAATTTTAAATAAAAAAAATTACAATAATTTATGATCGCACGATATACGATGAAAAGATGTGATTGGAGGATCCGGCGAGAATCCTCCTGGAAAAAAATGGGATGACCTGCTCAAGGCAAGTAAATGGAAAGGGATTCTCTCTGGATCATTTCCACCAAATCCTACCAATCAACAAATATGGGCTCTTGAAATTTGATGTAACTGTAAAGTTATTATAATTTTTAAAGAAACTTTCTGTTTTTAACTGTTGGATCAAATTTTAAGAATCTCGATTTGTTGATTAGTATGATTTGATGGAAGACATCTAGAGAGAATCCATTTCCAAAGTAAACGTAGGACACACTTTGTTGAATAAAAAAGAAGGGCTAGCCCACCTTCATCTACGTACACCTGCAGTTTCTCTCTCTCTCTCTCTCTCTCTCTCTCTCTTCATCCCTCAAACAAAAATCAACATGTGACCCTCTAATCTCTCTACCCCCATGAATCAAACCCTAATTAGTTGCTATAATTGAAATTGCGATGATTGCAAAAGCAATAAAAACAGGCATGCATGTACGTATGTATGAACATGAATATGATGATTTGGGAATCGGTGAAATGGAGGAGGAGGAGGTTCGGGCTAAACCAATATTCTACTAGAAAATTAATTTATTTAAACTACCTATTAATAAAAAGAGTATTTTTGCTTATCCACGTTAATTGTGGCATATGCTCATCTTACACTTTTTAAGTTGTCATGTAACTTTCTACTCAACCTAGTTAACTCTTGTAATTTATTTTCAAAGAAATTTCAAAATTATAACTAAGATATGATTTGTCATTAATCTTATCTTTAATGTATTTGACTTTTCTTCACATTGTAGTCTACTACTCAAGTCTCCAGGCATATTAGATTGGGCGTGGGAATACTTGTGGCCTTGCCCATTTGGTGAGTGCATTCTTTTCTTCTTCAAAAAAAAATTTAACGTGTTCTTTGTAGAAATTTTAAATTATGTTTAGCACTACAAATTGTTGAAGTATGACCGAAAAGCAATTGACATGGCAAGCTCATGAATTGCACCCCTGAAGAGATTTTTCAGTGTGATCGGTACATGAGATGTACACCACATGTCACTATACAAATGGTGGGATATGTGAGCTAAAAAGTTAATAACTTAAAAAATAAAATTTTCACCACTCTTATTAAAACACTTGATGTATCACTTATGTTCCCGTCACAACAAAAAATTTTCTCCAACCACTGGTCGACAAAGAAGGAAAAAGAACACAAGAAATTCATTAAAAATTTATTATTTTTCTTTGTTTTCGCTGAAGAAAACAGGTGCTGGACAACTCAGCAGGTAGACTTTTGGGGAGGTGGGTTGTCCCTTCCATTTTCATACTCTCTTCATGCCCTCCTGTGATGTGTGGTCACGGTTAAGCCACGTCAACATTTTATATTAATTTTTTATAGAAATAATAAAACAAAAAGTAATAGGAATATAAAATGTTGACGTGGTTTAACCGTAACCACACAAACAGAAAGAAATTAGAAAAGTATGGAAATAGGAAGGCAGACAATCACTTCCGACTTTTGGAGTTCGGGCAAACAATGAGGAATGAAACGAAAACGCGGTTTTGGGTACGAACCTGATGATTTTCGTATTTACGCATTTGGGTGAGCATTCCATGTGTCATGTTGCGTCACCACAACATACCACCATGGGTCATCAAAGAAGGATGTGTCTTTTTTGTCGATCATGATTCTCCTACACACTAGCTCTATTCGAGCCCTTGCATGCGATCTCTTTACCGCTCATTTGCGGGTTGTCACTTTAATGAGACAGTCTTTCAGCCGTTAGGGGGAGATAAGAACGTCAACGTTCCTGGAGAATGGCGTGAATTTGCGTGGACGTTGCCTACTATGTCTCATCTCGATCCCCATACCGCACAAGTGTGATAAGCAAGTGCGATGAATTCTAGATTCCAGAATGTTGCTCCAGACGTATTCTTCTGATCTAGCGAAAGTGACGAGATCATATACCAGCTGCAAACATGCCTACAAGGATAGACGCACTTAACGGACGTCGAGTCAACATCCCCGAAGGATGTGCCGCCTCTGTTAGAAGGTTTGGACGCCACTATTGGATGATCCGGTACACCGGCGGATAACCAATCAATTTGTCTTAGCCTGGAGCACAACATATCACTCGGTTCGTAGGATTCACTTCCCTAGAAGAGGAAGACACGACACAACAATGAATCTAAACTCGATCGCTGTCTCAAATCATTTCCATCTCATGGGATTAATCAGGATTTCTCCCGAGACTTAAAGTTCTTAGTCCAGTATACTAGTTTGGATGAGCTAAATGGAATTGAAATGAGATTATCATCGATGATGTTTTCACTTATATGGTAGCTACCGACATAAATGAAAAACGAAGATATCAAACCATGTTTCGTTGATTAAGTGACAACGTAGAACTGATTGGACAACTGAAATTACAATCCAGGTCAAATTCCTTACCAAAGTGTGTATTGGACCTGTCGTCCCTACACTGCCTAAGGTAACCCCGTTGTGTTCCAAGTGGGAAAGGAAGCGTTATGAGATAAATGAAATAGTGTGATATGATGCACGCTTTACGACGCAAGGTTTCTCTCAAACGTCATGTGATTGATAGCAGCATTATGAAATGTGGTTAGTATTTTCTCCATAGGGATATAGATACGGAGATTTACATGTAAGTTCTCGAAGAATTACATGGACTGTTTCAAATAGTTCCAAAACCACGGAACACCCTCTTAACTTGTTTTGAGGCGTTCACTTATGGATTGAAAAATCCGACGGATGTGGTATACCAGTCTACGTGATTATTTGATCAGTCAGGGATATGAATTATGCCCTTACATGTTAAACTATGAAGTCTTATTCCAAATTGCTAAAGTTACAGTTTATGTCGTTGACACGAATCTCACTAAGACTCCGGAAGAGCTTGAGAAAACTGCTTTGCACCTGAAGATGGAATTTGAGATGAAGGATCTTGGGAAAACTCATTTATGCCTTGACCTGAAGTTGAAGCATTGTTCTGACAGTATTTTGGTCTACTAGTCGAACTACACCCCGAATGTATTACCTTTGAGTATACCTATGATCGTCTATACGTTAAATGCAAATAAGACCATTGAAGAGGTTATGGAATCCGAAATTCCATATCTAAGTTCAACTTTGCGTTTCGTTGTACTCAGCTCATTGTATTTAGACATGACATCTCTTTCGCTGTTGATCTTGGTAAAGATGCAGCACCGAGCCTACACGCAGCCATTGAATTGGTATTAAAGACTTACCCTGAAGGTACTACGAATTTGGGCAAATCCCGACTCATCTCAAGTGGATCCAACCCCCCTGATCCTTAAAATGATGATTGCCTTGTTTGTTATGCTGACGCAAGTTACTTATCAAACTCGCACAAGGCAAAATCCCCAAATGGTTATGTCTTTACCGTTAGGGATGTCGCAATATCTTGGAGGTCCACGATATGACCTTAGTTGCGAAATCTTTGAATCATTCCAAGACTCACCTTACTTCACTATGCCACAAGTGAGACATGGTTAGGAGTTCTTGTTTAGCATATTCGAGACATGGTTATGTATTCCTCTTCACTTGTAAGTGAGAGATCTTAGATTCAATTTTCGCCAAAGGCGAATTTGAACAACATTATTGTTAACCTATTGTAAGGAAGCACACCCCCTCAGTGTCGATTATCGTTTATTCCAAAAAAAAAAAATCACCTAATTCGAAAATTACATGCTTTTACATGTTTTCTACAACCCTTTAACAACCCTATATGACCTATATAACCAATATAAGTGAGAAATCATTAAGCAATACGTAACATAGACTGGTACGATTGTCTGAATTCTATTCAACGGTTGAAGATAAAAGACAACTTATTCAAAGAAGAGTCCCTTGGAGTTCCTCGAAATGAGGGTTTTGTCTAACCACCGGAGGGGTTCTGTCTAGACTTCTGGAAGGGTTTCGGCTGTCTAGGCTCTTTTCATCTCGTGTTGGGTCGGTGATTCTCGTTATCCCTGATAGGTGAGTAGGTGGGAGGTGAGTTCAGGCGGTCTGGAAGTGTGAATCTGGGGTTTCTTTGGCTGGATCTAGGGTTTACAGGGGGTAGGAGGAGACCTAAGGAGGATTTCGTCTGCCTCGGCTCTGTTCCTTCTCGTGCTGGGGAGGGGAATCTCGGTATCCCTGTTCGGTGAGCAGGTGGGAGGAGAGCTTAGGCGGCTTGAGAGCGAGATTGTTAGGATTTCTGGCTGGGTCTAGGGCTAGCAGGGGGTTGGTGGGTTTAGATCTGGGGGGTGCTTCTAGTCTTTGGTGTTCGGGATCTGGACTCCTGGTTGGGGATCGGCCTCGTCTTTGAAAGGAGGGGAATGTGCGATAATGGGCGAGGATAGACCCAAGAAGGACCTGGAGGATCTGGGCTCTCGGTTTGGGTCAAAGTTGAAATTGTCCGAGAAAGAGCTCGACGGAATATGTATTCAGAGGAAAGATGTAGAGGGTGCTCTAGTGGGACTCCAATACACTCTGATTGCAGAAGTGCTCACCTCTAAAGAGGTAAATGGGGAAGCTTTCATAGATTGTTTCATGTCTCTGTGGCGGGGGAGGGAAGGCGTTTTTATCAGGGACAATGGTGACCGGAGATTTCTGACGAGATTTGCAGGTCAAAGGGATCTTCAACGAGTTGTGGATGCAGATCACCCTTGGCACTTTAAAAATGATCTAGTTATGGCTGCGGATCGGATGGACAATGGTCTCAACAGATGGGCTCATCTCTCCTCAGGAACGTTCTGGGTGCAGATTCACAATGTTCATGTTCTAAGTATGACTCAAGCAGTGGCGGAATCCATTGGAGGCCTAATGGAGACGGTCAAGTCGGTGGATAAATCCGGCAGTAGAGACTGCATTGAAAGATTTCTTCGAGTAAAAATTCATTTCAATGTACGTGAACCCCTTATGCGAGGTACTTTCGTTAATTTCCTTGATGAAGGCAGAGTGTGGGTTGATTTTAAATACGAAGGGCTTCCTAAATATTGCCTCATTTGTAGTCTATTGGGACATGCTACTCGAGTGTGCAAAGGTTCCCAGGATCTAGGGATGATTGAAGGGGAAGTCTCTGAGGATCTGAGGGAGGGGTATGCGTTAAAGGGATTGGACGCACTTACTGATCTGAGGGGTAAATCATTAGGCGCGGGGGGCAGTACTAGGACTCCTCGAGGGTCGAGTGGAGGACGAATGGATTCTGGAAGATGGAAAGACGATCGCAGTGAGGAACAAGATGGAGGAAAACGATCGGGCCGGTCATCCACAGCTTCGGGTATGGGCAGTCACACACAACTGGGGGCCTCTAGATCGTTCAGTGGGAGTGACTATACTGATACGGTCAACGTGGAAGAGGCTGATACTGCCATATCCCCAAACAAACCCCGCTGGTCTTCAAGCAGACTGAATAAAAGAAGACTTAGCCTAGCTGACAAAATCCGTCACCAACGTCAGGAGGAAGAGGATGCAAGAAAGGCCAGAGAAATAGCTTTCGATGCAGGACTAATTGGACCAGGATGAGTGATTGCAGAAGGTGCGGAACACGTTATTCTCCATGAAATCCTTGAACATGATATCCATGGGAACCTGACGGGAGTGTCAACTGTAACAGGGCAGAGTTTCGACTTGAACAGTGAACCACTCATTACGGAAGGAATTGGTGATGGAACTTTAGACAACGGAGAGGAGGCTGTAAGGTTGGCGAGTGTAGATGACACTGGCGAGAATGGAATGAGCACGGAGGATGACCCATTTCAACTGGGTCCTATAATTCAGGCAATAACCAAGGAAGTGAAAGGGAGGAAACGAAACATTCAGGAAATGGCGCTTTCATCGACTACTACTCTAGATGAGCCATTAGCTACCAGACCAAGAAAAGGTTGTTTCTTTAAAGAGGCGGAGGAGACCAGCCGTAAGGGGTCCCCTACGCATCCATGAAGATAATCATGTGGAACTGTCAGGGTATCGGGGGTGACCTGACAGTTGACAACTTGCTGGAGCAGAACCGGCTTCACACCATTGACATGGTTATTCTGCTGGAAACTAAGAATAAAAGTAGGAGTTTTGCCCATATGAAAAGAAGATTGGGTATGGAACACTGGTTCGCTGTGGAGCCTCGCGGTATTGGAGGTGGCTTATGTGTTTTCTGGAGAGATGCGACCCCTGTGGTGTTAATGAAATCGAAGGATTTTTTGGTGGAACTCAAGCTGTGGGATGAAAAGATGAACTGTAGCTGGAGACTATTCGCTATTTACGCAAGCACGGATGAAAATAAGAGAAGGGAGCAATGGCAATAATTGTCAAAGCGTATTGCCCAAGAAAGGGACCGCTGCCTCCTCCTAGGAGATTTCAATGATATTCTCTGTAACGAAGAGAATGAGGGAGGGAATTACAGACCGGCTGCTAGTCTACGTGACTTTAGAGATTTTGTGGCTCGTGACGAGCTCATGGATTTGGGCTATGAAGGTTACCCCTTCACCTGGAGAAACAAAAGAGAGTCCCTGCCTATTCAGCAACGCCTCGACTGTGGGTTGGGACTTTAGGATGGTACGAATTGTTCCCCAACACAATAATTAAGCATGTGATCTTGGAATGATCTGATCACGCCCTTTTGATTCTCTCGACTGATAAAGGTCCGAAGCGGAAGGGAAGGCAATTCTCATTCGATGGGCGTTGGAGCAAGTCGGAAGAGTGCCGTAATTTGGTCGGGGAAGATTGGAGAGTTAAGATTAATGGCTCACATGCGTACCGTTTTTGTGAAAAACTGAAACATCTTAGAAGAAGTTTAAAAGTCTGGTACAAAGGAAGAGGAAGGAATTCGTTGAAACTGATTCAGCAACTGAAGGAAGAGATAAGGGCGGCCTACAAATCTAATGAGTTTGCCTCTAAGGATGTTAAGCAAAAAGAGAAGGAGCTCATCGTTGCTCATCAGAAGGAGGAGGCTTACTGGAAAGTTAAATCCAGGAATCAATGGCTCCGCGAGGGTGATAAGAACACCAAGTTCTTCCATGCTCAAATGCTAAAAAGACGCCGTTTTAATACGATCCGAGGGATAGAGGACGCCCGGGGGATATGGCAGGAAAGTGTTGAAGGGATCGGTAATACGGCTATTGATTATTTTACTGAACTTTTTCAATCCTGTCAGCCTAATCTGGTAGAGGAAGTTCAGAGTTGCATGGAGGGTCGGCTCTCCCACGAGGACAACCGTGGTTTAACTGCTATGGTCTCCGAATGTGAAATTATGGAGGCTGCCTATCAAATCCCTCCTACGAGATCTCCGGGACCTGACGATTTTTTGTAATGTCATCTACAAGATTATTGCCAAGGTTCTCACTAATAGGCTGAAGAAGGTGATGCCGAAAGTGATTGGGGAGAACCAATCTGCCTTCGTGGCAGGGAAGCAAATCCAAGATAATATCTTAGTGGTGCACGAAGTCCTCCACTCCTTAACCCACCAGAAAAAATGAGACCAACCTGGAATGGCTATCAAGCTTGATATGGCCAAGGCATACGATCGGGTTGAATGGGATTTCCTCTTGGGTATGATGGTTAGCCTGGGTTTTGCGCCTCTCTTCTGCAGCTGGATTAAGGAATGCATATCTACTGTATCTTTTAGTGTCATCATAAATGGGTCCCCAACGGGGTTCTTCCGGCCGAATCGGGGGCTAAGACAAGGTGACCCCCTATCCCCATTCCTGTTCCTTCTCTGTACCGAAGGGTTCTCAATGTTAATCAGGAGAAGCCTGGAAAGGGGTGCCCTTCACGGTTTCAAGTTATCCCCTACTGGTGTACCGCTAACGCATCTTTTTTTTGCGGATGACTCTGTGGTTTTTGGAAACGCTTCAGTGGAGGAGGCGGAAAGTATAGTGGCAGTTCTTCAGACGTATGCTCGGGGCTCTGGGCAGGTGATCAATCTGGATAAAAGTTCGGTCTTCTTCGGTGCTAATACCCCGAAAAGTAAGAAAGCCGAAATCGTGAACTCCCTGGGGATTCAAAGTAAACAGGGATTTGGGAAATATCTTGGCCTGCAGGCGGATTTTGGACACTAAAAAAAGCTGTCTTTGCTGAAATTCGGGATAAGATTGAAGCCCGAATGTCAGGTTAGGCTGAGCAGTACCTGTCCCAAGCGGGAAAGGAGATCCTTGTGAAATCAGTTGCTATGGCCTTGCCTAACTATGCTATGAGTTGTTTTAGACTCCCCATTGGCGTGTGTCGGGATGTTGAAAGAGCTATTCGAAATTACTAGTGGCGCGGTAATGAACAACGTAAGGGTATTCACTGGGCCTCCTGGGATCGTCTCATGAAACAGAAAAAGGCTGGTGGACTGGGATTCAAGGATATTCAATGTGTCAACCTTGCTCTTCTTGCCAAGATCGGATGGCGAATTACCCAAAATCCTTTGTCCCTCCTCGCTTCGGTTTTGAGAGATAAATATTTCCGGGGGAAAACCTTTGGAGAAGCTCCTAAAGGGAAGAACACCTCATGGGGATGGAAAGGTCTCTTTGAAGCTCGGAAAGTGCTAAACCTTGGTCTTAGATGGCGGGTGGGAAATGGGCAAAGCATTAATATCAGGAAGGATCCATGGTTCCCCAAACCCTCAACCTTTAAAGTCATCCCGCAACCAAATCTCGTAGGAACAATGGTATGTGATCTGATCGACCCAGTGACTAATTCTTGGCGAACGGACTTGATCGAGTTCGGGTTTCAGCGGGAAGATGTATTACCAATCTTAAGCATTCCTCTCAGCCATGTTGGCATTGATGATAGACTGGTGTGGCACTATGCCACCAATGGGATTTTTCAGTTAAAACTGGGTACAGTTTGGCTTTAAAACTGATGGAAGAATGTGCTTTGGGAAGGAGAGGGCGAGGCGCCCCTAGTGAAAGGAACAAGCTAAATCTGGTATGGAATAATATCTGGAGTCTACAGGTTCCAAACAAGATCAAAAGCTTCATTTGGCGATGCTGCAACAATGCTCTGGCGGTCAGACGGAATCTTAAAAGACGTCAAATGCGAATCGACAATGTTTGTGGTGTTTGTAACGCCATTAATGAAACTGAAAACCATCTGTTTTTCCGATGTGAAATTAGCCATGTCTTCTGGTTTTGTTCTCCTCTTCACCTCAATTCCCATGCCCTGGAGGGAAGTGACTTTCTCGAAAGCTGGAGCAACTTTTGTGCCCAAGTGAAGGACATGAACAATGCGGATGATATTCGTCAAGAATTTGCCTTTGGCCTGTGGAGATTGTGGAAAAACAAAAATGATGTGATATTCAAAGGGATACATCGTCAGCCTTTGGATATCTTGGAAGCCTGAAGGAAGAGCACTAGCGAGTATAAAGTCAGTTTGGCGCGGGAAGCCGATGATTATAGCCCGAGGCTGCCGAAGACAATCAAGGCTCCAGAAAATATTTGTACTAAGTGGCAGAAACCTAGGTTCGGAACTATTAAGATTAATTCTGACGCGGCCTGGTGTAAAGACACTATGCGTATGTGGGTGGGTTGGCTGGGTCTGGATTTTGCTGGTTTGCTCCAAGCGGCTGGGGGGATTGGGTCCGGATTTTGTCATAGTGCCGCTGCTGCTGAAGCTTCAGCCATCAGGTATGCTTTATTGGCCTGTATCGACCATGGGTTTAATGACATCATCATTGAATCTGATGCAAGTTCGATTATTAAGATGCTGAAGAAGGAAGTGTTGGTCGACTTCAGTATTGAGTGTATTCTCGGCGACATTGAGGTTCTAGTGCAAAAGCTGAGGTCTGTCTCTTTTGCTTTTGTGCCTAGAGAGGGCAATCGTGCTGCTCACTCGGTGGCTAAGTATGCCTTTAAGGAGGGCCGATCTTTTTCTTGGGATTGTATTGGTCCTGATTTTCTGTTTAATATTCTTGCTAAGGATGTAAACCTTTCTATTCGTCTTTAATATATCTCTATCTTTGGTTAAAAAAAAAAAAGATAAAAGACAACTTGAATAAAATGAAAAACCAGATGCCGTCAAATAAATGTAGGGAGCAATTGGTTTAAAAAAAAAGAAGGGCTGGCCCACCTCCATCTACATACGCCTGCAATTTTTTTTGCTCGTGTGTGAGGTTTTGATTCAGGCTAGGGGGAAGACGGCGGAGGCAGCGTCATAATTTGGGTTGACGGCTACGAACGAACATGGATGTGGGAGTTGAAGGAGGAGGCTTAGGCTAAAGAAATAATCTATTAGAAAATTAATTTATCTAAACTACCTTTTAATAAATTCTTTAAGAACTCTTTTCTCAATTAAAATTTCAAAATGTAGTGTTGATTTAGATATTTTACAAAAAGGAGAGTCTTTAGGGTGTACATTGAAAGGAGAGAGGATCCTTGCGTATAAATATTATTGCTGTCTTTTTTTTTTTTATTAATGCGAAACTTTAGATGGGGTGTAAATTGAAAGCAAAGAAAATTCAAGTATTAATAAACTTTAGGTAGGGTGTAAATATTAATGAACTTTAGACATGGTGTAAATTGACATGAAAGGGATTTAAATATTAATAAGGGTGTAAATTGACACGAAAGAGGATTTAAATATTAAAAATCTTTAGGTAGGGTATAAATATTAATAAACTTTAGGTAGGGTGTAAATTGACAGGAAAGAGGATTTAAATATTATTGTTGCCTTTTTTGACTATTAGTAGTGACCTGGTGTAAATTGATTAGGGTGTTCATATTATTACTATTAGATGCTTAGGATGTGAATTGACTGGAAGGAGAGTTTTTTATTATGAGGATCAAGGCGCGGCTGTTAGACCTATTTGTCTAGCCGACCCATATTCTTATGTCCAAATTTTGCCAGAAGAAAATACCATACCAATCCCGCACTTCTCAGTTCAGATATCTTGGTTTTCTCTGTTTCCACTGCTAACAGAAAGATGGCTGAGGCACTCATTTCTGTGCTGCTCCAAAATTTGGCTTCGGTAACTTACCAATACGGCGAAGAAGAGGTGAAGTTGGTTTTGAATGCGGAGAAAGATGTTCAAGAATTCGAGGCCAAACTTAAAGCGATTCGTGCTGTGCTTGCGGATGCGGAGCTGAGGCAAGTGAAGGAGGCCAGCGTCAGAAATTGGCTGGAGGGGCTGACAGAGGTGTCGTACAAGATGGACGATGTGCTGGATGAGTGGAACACTGAAATACTGAAACAACAAATTGAGAAACAAGAAGAGAACGGTGGAAGTACTTCTCTTGTTACTGAGAAGAAGATGAAGTCGGTATGTTTCTCTATTCCATCCTCTTGCTTTTGTTTCGGCCAAGTCCATCGGATAATTCTTCATCGTGACATTGCTCTTAAGATCAAAAGTCTGAATGAAAATTTAGATGAGATTGCAAAGCAAAGAGAAACATATAACTTTCGATTCACAGAGAGAATAATCAGTGAACAACCTGAGCGAGAGAAAACTTCTTCTTTTGTTGATGAATCTATCATATTTGGTAGAGAACAACAAAAGGAAGTTTTGGTTAGCAAGTTGTTGAATGAGAGTAGTCAAGAAGAGACGGGCCTCCTTGTCATCCCTATTGTCGGGATGGGAGGAATGGGAAAGACAACTTTGGCCCAACTGGCTTTTAACGATGAAAATGTTAAAGCTTGTTTTGGGATAAGAATATGGGTTTGTGTTTCAGACCTTTTTGATGAGATGAAAATTGCTAAAGCCATCATCTCTGGTGCTAAAGCTGTCAGCCCAAATTCGGATGAGTTGGAAGATTTCTTTCAGTGTATGTCTGAATCCATTAAGGGAAAGAAGTTTCTCCTTGTCCTAGACGATGTGTGGACTGAAGACCAAAGAAAGTGGGAGAAATTGAAGTTGCCATTAATACAAGGTGGCGCCCATGACAGTAGAATATTGGTGACCACTCGAAAACAGGAGGTTGCTGATATGATGGGAGCTCCCACTCGCACAATCTATTTGGAGAGGTTGAGCGAACAAAATTGTTTGTCAATATTCAACCGCATGGCATTTTATAATAGGGATAAGGATGGTGTGTTGGAAGCCATTGGTGAAGAAATAGCAAAAAAGTGCAAGGGTTTGCCTCTTGCTGCAAAGACTTTGGGTAGTCTCATGCGTTACAAGAAAACGAGGAAAGAATGGCAAGAAGTTTTGAACAGTAAGATATGGGAACTTGAAGAGGTTGAGCAACAAGTTTTCCAACCACTATTACTGAGTTATTTTGATTTGGCACCTACGGTCAAACGATGCCTTTTATATTGTGTTATCTTTCCAAAAGATCATTTGATCGATAAAAATTATTTGATTGAGTTGTGGATGTCACAAGATTACCTCTATTCGAAAGGAAACACAGAGAAGGAAATAATTGGCCGAAGGTGTTTTGATAATTTAGTAATGCGGTCTTTCTTCCAAGACTTTGAAAAAGACGACAATGGAAATATCGGGAGGTGTAAAATGCATGATATTGTGCACGATTTTCTGCAGTATCTTACTCAACATGAATGCTTTACAATGGAGGTTAAGGGTGGTAACAATACAATAAATCCCTTGGGTGATAAGATCCGCCATTTGACCTTAATGCTTGCACCTGAGGGTCCACTCTCATGTGTTTCGTTTTCCAGCTACGATCTACGTACTCTTGCCACTTTTGATTCAAAATTTAATGTTGTGAACTCAACTTTGTTCTCGCAGTTGAAACATCTTAGGACATTAAATTTGAGTGGTCATTGTATTGAAGTGCTTCCGAAAGAGATAGGTGAAATGGTGCATCTGAGGTTTATTGATCTGTCCAAAAATCCTTTGAAAAGGCTACCGAATGGGGTGTGTAATTTATACAATTTGCAGACTTTGCGCCTTGTTGAGTGTGAAGAACTTGAAAGTCTACCTCAGAGCATGGGAAAGTTGATTAACTTAAAGCATCTGTATGTTTGGGGTTGTCGTAATCTGAAGTACTTGCCGAAAGGGATTGGGAGATTAACAAATCTAAGAGGATTAGATCGGTGCCCTGTCAGCGGTGGTAAAGACGACGATGAAGCGTTCAAATTGGGAGATTTGAGAAACTTAGACCAACTTCAAGGGGGACTTTCGATAGTAATTGATGGGGATGTGAAAGTTGCAGCGGGTGAGGGTGAGAAAGCATCACCCCTGGGGAACAAACAACAAATCTTAGAATTGAGTATATCTCTTTTTGGTTGTGGAAGAAGTGCAGAAACACTGAATTTTTTACGACCGCATCCAAATTTGGAATATTTAGAAATTAGAGGGCATAATGAAAGCACTGCCCCCAACTGGATCATGTCATTAAACAATTTGAGATTTCTTGTTCTTTCTACATGGGAATGTGAAGTTTTACCTCATTTGGGAAGATTGCCGTCCCTCGAAGGACTGGCGCTTCTTGGTATGAAAGGAGTAAAAAAGGTTGGAGTTGAGTTTCTGGGAATAGAAAAGGAAACGTCATCAGCATCATCATGCATTACTCTATTCCCAAAACTTAAAGAACTAGGATTTTTGGAAATGGAGGCGTGGGAAGAGTGGAAAGGAGTGGAACAGTGGAAAGGAGTGGAAGAGTGGAAGGAAGAGGATTCTCATATTACCATAATGCCATGCCTTTCTTCTTTGAAGTTTGAGAACTGCGAATCGCTAAAAACATTGCCAGACTTCTTGCGGAAAACACCACTTCAAACACTTGTCATCAACCACTCTGGCAATCTTGCACGAGGCTGCCAAAAAGGCAGAGGAAAGGAATGGCCCAAGATTTCTCACATCCCCAACATCAAAATCACAGGTAGATTACCTTTTTTTTCTGACGATGAGGGTGACGTCATATTCTAAGCAGAGGATGCTGTTTAGTTGCATGAGAGGCCTTCCATTTCTGGTAATTAAGTTCTTTTCTATTTATTTACCAACTCACTCTATTCATTTTACTTGACAAATTACAATATTCCAACTAAACAATTTATGGGGTAGAGCTTTTATTATACTTGACAAATTACAATATTCCAACTAAACAAGTGCAGATTATCATATTCCAGGTCCCGAGTTCAATTCCCCCTCTCCCAATATCGTGATTTGCAATGCTCTAGTCTTATTTCATTCCAAAAAATATATGCAAGAAAGTAACAGTTTATAGTCACAAAATTTTGCAGAAAGTTTCACAAGCACGCTTTTGGGAGGGCGGCAGACCTAAAAAAACTGGATTCACCAAGACCCTCCAGTTGTCTGGTTTAGCTGCTAGCAGTTACAGGGTTTAACCACTACATTGCAGCTCACTTTGGCCGGCTGCAAAAATCATCAAAAAGGGAGAGTGCAAAAACAGGTAATTTCAAAATTAGTTGAGGTGTTTAGTTTATGCATGCATGTTTCGTTGACCTTTTGAAGTTTTTTTTTTTTGGTTAATCCTACTCACCTGACTATTGCGGGTGCTGCTAACGAACGCAGGGTTGACACATTCTCTTTAGGGGAAGTGCGATGGGAAGGGAGAGAAAGCTGCATGCATTATTAGAACCGGTGGTTGGCTGATGCATTACAAATTTCACCAGAATGGTCTTTTCCTTTGCATTCGGGCATAATGAAGATCGTCTGGGCATAGGCACATTAATTGTGCGCGTGTGTGTACACTATAATGCAAAGAGCTCCAGACTTGTTCGAGGTCTTCAGTTGAAGTCAGAACCAAGAATACAACACAAGTTGCAACCTTAACACAACTTCTTGTATATTTCTCAGAAAAATGCTGTCGAATGACTAGAATATTATTCACTAGACCTACAGAGTACAGTGCAAAATTTTATGTCAATACTAAACAGATTAGTAAAGTTTGGCAGATTGAACATAAACAACTGAGATATTCGAATATAAACTGTATTATGAAACAGTGGTACACTAATTCGCATCAAATTTGCATAAACCCGGGGAAGGAAATAATTCAAATAGCATTGAGATAGCCATTTGCATGTTTGAACATGCGAACAATGTTATGAGTTATAGCATCCCAAATTCGAACCATGCCATCTTCTGATCCAGAAATCAAATGATTTCCAGAAATACCATATGCTATGCAAGTAACAGCTTTGCTGTTCAAAAAGTCAAAGTATAAACTTGTGAGTTAAAAGAGTTTTACTCATTCAAAATATACGAAAATGAATGTTCCTCGATTCAGTTCACCAGAATGCAAAGCCTGTCATAACTAAATGAAGAATCCAGAGTTCTTAAAACATGCAACAATCTTCGGCAGTTATACTTTGAAAAAGGAAAATACACCGTTAAAAATTAGAGAAGTGTTAACTGAAGAAAACTCATCTGAATAACAAAAAAAACTGCAAACTAGAATATAGTAGGGAAAACAAGATTTCTCAATAATCTCCCACTTCCTACGCTCCAAACTAAGTAATGTACACCCAAATCAAAACTATAATGCACATGCAGTTTCAAGAATGCATTGCTTTTTTGTTTATTGGAGACGAATATGAATGCATCAGTACATAATAGGGCCATAGGCAAAAGACATGTCATAGATATTGAGGAACTTATAAGAATACATGCTACGAAAATCCAAGAAGACAAAGAAAAATGATTAGGAAAAATAACCTCCCACAAGTAGATATTCCCCGGCGAGCCTCCGCCAACAATCTATGTGCCTTCGCTGTTCGCAGTGAGCGGATTGATCGGTTCTTTTGGAAAGCTCTAGACATGAACTTGCAGCTGCACATCAAAACTCCCAAAATTCAATAAAATTGCAAGAATTCCCAAAATTCAATAAAAATGCAGACTTTTATCAATTGAGGCAATTCATCAAACGGGTTGTGCGCATAAGAAAGGAGGTGATCTTACCTTGGACCAGGGCCAGGACAGAGCAAGAGGAGGAAGAAGACTCGAGAAGCTGAGAGGAGGCGAGGAACCGTTCGTTTACGCAGATGAGACCGCGAGGCGGAGAGGCGCAGAGCTTGTAGCGGAGCTGCTCGGCGCCCGTGCGGAGGTCCCAGCAGCCAATGCCGGCTTCGACTGAAGACAGGTGAACTGGGGTTTCTCACAAGGATTTTTATTGAGCGTTTTGGAATCTCGAACAGAGTAACGGATACGTAAAACATTGATGGTGCTGCTCTCTGAGATTTTTGCTAGGAATTAGTCAACATACAATGAAGGATGCAATGGTGGTCTCATGGACTACGCCTTC
Source organism: Malus domestica (assembly GCF_042453785.1). Lineage (NCBI taxonomy): Eukaryota > Viridiplantae > Streptophyta > Magnoliopsida > Rosales > Rosaceae > Malus > Malus domestica. The sequence goes on along the minus strand of NC_091668.1, from coordinate 7,693,129 downwards.
GAGTTCATCATAAAAAATGGTGGAATTGACAGCGGAGAGGACTACCCTTACGAAGGATACGATGCCACTTGGGACCCCTACAGGGTCAGTATTTTTTGTCATTTGCTTAGCTGAAATTGTAAGAGATCAAGTAGGCCCTCTTACCAATTGATATGGTTCTCAATTTTTATGTATTTGATTACAAATTGTAACATACAACTCACATTTTATTTTTTATATAAACATACAAAAAGTCAGTATGCATTGCTCACTATCTTTTTCGTAAAAGAAGTCATGCATAATAAATGCATATATTTAACTTACGATAGTTATTCACTTAGCATTACAGTTTTATTTTTAATTTTTAATTTTTAAGTAAGAATTTTTAAGTTCAATTCTCTTATATCACAAGTTAGATACGACTTATTATAGAGTTTTTATTGGGTAGTTTGGCTTAATGCCCCCTATCCCTTATTGTAAAGATATTGTTGTATTAAAAAAATTATGATGGTTAAAGTACAAAATTTGATTGTTAATGTACATTCAATAATTTCCCATAAACACATAATCCACTCTTAATTTTTTTAATACAAGTGAATTAGCAATTATAATCGGAAGACTTCAGTTGCAGGTATACTCGCTTTAGATCAAGAGAGTAGATTTTGATTCTCACACATTTTTTTCAGTTTTTTCGCAGTCCTTTTTGTTGGTATCCATTAAATTGAACAAATAAAATAGAAATAATAAATAATAATTACATAATAATGTGTGAAAGATTAGAAAGAGTGTTTATTATTTACGAACAGCAACATATACGAGTATCTGGCAATTTGGCATATGACATGCGCGCGGTGCCAACTGTGATATGTCTGTCAGTTTAATTAGTTCCTGTTGTAAAATCGACGGTGGGTGTAGTGGAATAAATGAAACAAGACACAAAATTTACGAGGTTCCTCTACAGTCAGTGTGACTGGAGTACGTCCTCGGGGCAGCAGTGGTGCTTTCATTATAATCTAGAATAATAGGAGTACAAAGATAACTCTCTTTAATCTACCCCTCATTTTCTCTTCTTCCTCTTCTTTCCTCTCTCGCTCTCTTCCTCTTCCGTAAGTCACCCAACTCTTCTTCTCTTCTTCAAATATATAAACAAAAGAAAGCACTATTCACTTTACAAATTTTCCACAAATGAATAGTGAAAATACTGTGCATAAATAGTAACAAACTATTCATGTGGACCATCCACATAATATTTACAACACTCCCCCTTGGATGGCCACAAGTCTTCGATTGACTCGTTAAAATCTTGATATGTCTTGGATGCTCCCCCTGATGAGTATCTCCCCCTGATTTCAAATCATTTAGGCTGATCGTTGATTGTTCTGCTTTAGTCTCTTAGTAAGAAGAGTTGCTAAAAGAGTTGCTTTACTTATTGTTAACTTTCCACAGCCTTTTTCTTGAACTGGGCTAGAGGACTTTCTGCTAGACTAGCATCGAAGATCTGAATTTACTCCTTTTATCTGGAGCGGAATTTGATTCAAGGGTGGTGGACACTTGATCTTGAATCGGACTTGTGATTTCTTCAAGGACCTTCGAGGCTTGATCTTGAATGAAATTGGACCATGAGGAGCTTCACGTGACAAGTGTTCTTCGGCTTAGTTGGGGATGAATCAACACGTGTTCATTGCACTTGTCTCCACATGCTTCAATGTATCATTTTCACTTTCCTTACTTGCTCCCCTGGCTTCAGTAGTATTTTCCCTGGTTTTCCCCCATGCATGTGTGGCATCTTCTCTTGTAGGATTTGTCCCCTGATGCAGGAGTGGAATGCAAACCCTTGCATTTGAATGGTTCATCACTTCTTGGTGACTGGAGACCCAGCTCCAACCGTTGAAGATGACTACTCGAGAGCAACACTAGGTAAGCAATCAGGAAAGGTTCCAGGCAGTCGGTTCCTTACCGGGAGTTTGAGTGGAGGTTCCGACATATTGCTTTCTTTATCCTTGTCTTTGCAGGCAAGAACATGGACAAAGGAAAGGACAGGGAGATTGCATAATATGAGATAATCTTGCTCTGGTCCCTGAAGATATGTGATAATCTTGCTCTGGTGTGACATGTTTGAAGAGGTATTCTCGGAGAGGAAGAAAACTGAGTATTTCCAGATGCTATGTTGAAGATGCATTCTCGGAGATGAGGAAGAGTTAGGTATTCTTGCAGAGTTGCGGGTCTGCCTTGTTATGAAGAACAGAGATCGACATATATAGAGATTTCCCAATAGCAAGTGGTGGTGCTGTGCTTTTACTCTTGTCAGCAACTGTGGTGTAAATAGAACAGTAAGATTTACGCGGTTTCAACTTTGTCAGAGATCTTTGACAAAATTGCACGCGACATCTGAAAAAGTTGGGATTACGTCTGAAAAATGCCAACGAACTTTATTCAGGAAAATCTGGCTTTTGAAATTCGGAGAGCGGTGCCTCTTCGATCTTTGAACAAGTGGCTCTGCTGCCTCTTCTTTTATAGAGACATCAACTGTGTTCAAGAGTATGCTCAGAAAGTTGCTGCCTGTAGAAATTTCCTCTATCTTGCACTTCTGAAATTTTATTTGACCTCTGTTTTTCCTTCATCATTTCTGAAAAATGACTTGCCCATCTAACATTTGCTTAGATTTGAGTCTTAGGAGTGATACAGACGAGCAGCGTCAAGATAATATATGGCGCCCGTCCTTCTTATCTTCTAATGGTCCTCTTACGGTTGGGGACTCTATGATGAAGAATAACATAACCGCTACTGTGGTAGCTAGGAATCTTCTCACTCCAAGGGATAACAAGATCCTTTCAGAACGGTCTGAAGAGTCGGCCGTTCAAGACTCCTTGGCTCTCAGTGTTCAGTGTGCTGGCTCTGTGTCCAATATGGGCCAACGCCTACTTGCTCAAACTCGCCAAGTTGAATCATTGATGGCGGAGGTGGCAAGTCTTAAACAAGAGATCAGAGGGCTCAAGCACGAGAATAGGGTGTTACACGTGCTTGCAAATAGTTACTCTACGAGCATGAAAAGAAAGCTCGTCCAACTGCAGGAATCCGAAAGTCGGATTCAAAGTGATCACCAGAGGTTCGTTGCTAGATTCCGAAAGCAACTGATGCCTTCCCCTTCTGGTGTTTTGCTAAGTACTGGGGTGCCACATGATCAATCTCCAGTGCCTCCCCCTTCTGGGGTACTTCCGAGTACTGAGGCTTCACATGAGCAACCTTTGTGAAGGCTCCATCCTGTTTGTTTGTTTTAACTCATGTGTATGTATATATCTGTAATTTCTTGGAGATATTAATAAATAAGCTTTATTTCATTCAATGTATTGTGCCAAATACAATAAAGCATATACTTCACTAAGATGTGGTACTTCTGGACCAAATATTAATTTATCTTTACCCTCACGAAGATAAATGATTATTCTTAGTGTCTTCATCATATGAGTATTCAACTCATAATCTTCAATCCATATGATTCTTTTAATATCATAAATATCATGGATAAGATTCGTGTTGGTAGATTGTTCGATCTGCAGCTCGAGACAATAATTCCTTCAACACTTTATAATTTTTCTAGACTCTTCAGGAGTCCCAATTTAATATCATCAACTCTTCAAGAGTTATAATTTAATGTCATTGACTCTTGCAAGAGATTTTAGTATGTTGCAACAATATCATAATGATAGTACTCACTAAGGCAATTTATATCATCCATTGATATTGAGTACATATTTTATGTTTTACCCTTCGGGGGCTTACTTCAAGCAATTTGAATCCTTCAGGGATTTTCTACACTTCATGACACATTTTCCTTTGGAATTTATACAGAGCAATTTGCTCCCATGTATATTTGAGGGATTTACTTATGAAGATATGATGTGGGTGACTCACAATCCTTCATATATAATTCTCCATTTATATGAACTCGTTTACAACCTTGTGTCATATCATGTAAGTGTATTACACTGTATTACAAATGCCATATATAATCTCCTTGATTCAACATCTTTTGGCTATTTGTATTGTATTCAAATATATATAGGTTCATTTGCCCACGTTCTTACAAAATTGTAATGGAATTGCCTTTCTCCATTTTGGCCAATAATTTTCCTTTTGTCGACGAACAAAAGAACGTGACTCAATATTAACACAGCTCATTGATGAATTTAGTAGCTACTTGTAAAAACCAAAATTACCATTGGTTATCATCAATCCGTGATCCCATATTCTCATGTGCATGCGCATGCATAAAAGCTTTTCATTTCTTTGGATATCCATTGCCTCTTCAAGGGCATTACACTATCTCTTCCAGGATAGTCATAGTTTAGAGAATGCGGATCATAACCTCTTCTTGAGCGTTATAGAGCTTGGATTTTAATCTCCACTTCCAAGAGTTGAGTCATTTAGAACCTATACGTCAATCATGCTTCATGCATGAGACATCAATATTCCCATGTCTGTGGATTGTCCTATCTGGGACGTGTATCCATGCGGCGACTGTCATGCTTCTGGCATGCAACAGTTATGCTTCGGGAATGCAATAGTTCAGTAGTGCCATATTATTCTTCTTTCGAATAACTGAACCTTTTGAGTCTAAAAATCTGCCACGCTTCAGGCGTGCAACAGATAAATCATTTACTGTCTCATTATTTTATCCAACAGAGACATCAATTCTTGTAGGCACATTTGCAGTAAGTATATATGATTTCATCACTTTCGTTGCATCATTCAATTATTCATATTTCATTTTCTCATTGATTGCTTCGTGAATCAAAATAAGACAAATTCTCTTCGTTCTTCTGGAACGGTCTTTTCTCATCATTCTTTTGGAATGATATTTTCTCATCGTTCTTCTGGAACAATATTATTTTCTCCCCCTAATGGCAGGAAAATTGTCTTATCAAAATGACAGTCCGCAAACCATGCGGTAAACATATCCCCAATCAAGAATTCCAAATATTGATTGATAGATGGTGTTCAACATCAATGCCTAATCTGCAATGATGCCTCATTTCAGTACGTTGTGGCAGTCTTACAGGCACATAGACAACACAACCAAAAACTCGTAAATGTATAATGTTTGGTTGGTTCCAAACCCGAGTTGTACTGAGAAGTATTGATGGTCGGTAACATGTCTCAACCGAATTAATAATGCATCATGTAAAGTTTACATGTCCCCATGTAGAAAATTGGCAATTTCGTTTTCATGAGCAGAGCACGAGAAATCAATTTCATTCGCTTAATAAAGGCTTCTGCTAAACCATTTTGAGTATGGACATAAGGAACTTCTGGTCCTTATTTAATAGTCTGTAAACTGAGACTCTTATGGGTTTTATTACAATTAAGTTAAGGCACTGCGGCACTTCAAACTTACGGTACTCATCTAGGAACTTCATGTCCTGATCTTCAGGATCAAGGGACTTCATGCCAGATCCTTTTGTATGATGGAACTTCGGGTCCAATCATTTTATATGATGAGGATCAAGAAACTGCAGGTTCTGATTTGATCAAGGAACTTCAGGTCCTGTATATACTCATAGTAACAAAAGATAAGTACAATAAATAAATTAAAGCAATAGGCGGTAATTCCAACCATAGTAAATAAATTGCATTTAAGTAAATAAAGCTTGTGACAAGGGCTTTAATTCAGCACCATTCACATAAATCAAAACTTAAAGCAGTAGGTGGTAAAACCGTCCATGATAAATAAATTGCTTTAAAGTAAATAGAACTTGTGACATGGGCTTTAAACCAACACCATGCACATAAATATCAAAGCTTTAAAGCAAAGGGTAATAATTCTACCCACTGTAAATAAATTGCTTTAAATAAATAGAGCTTGTGAAAGTGTTTTAAGCCAACACCATTCACATAAATAAATATATATTTTCGTTTCTTATTCATTCACATGGTGCTGTGTACCATCCAATAATATTTGTTCTTTTCTCCTTTTGTGACAACATCATGCACCAAAAATCCACCTTTCCAATTTTTTTATTTTTATTTTTTATTTTCAGAATGGTGCAACTCACTTCCAAAACCTTTTTGTTTTCTTTAAATAGTCCAACCGACACACCATCCATTTGCTCCCTTTTTCAATTTATATATGTATATTTTTCTTTCTTTCCAACTACCCAAAATAATCACACTTTTCTTTGTCTGCCACTTATAAGAAGATCAAACCGTTAGATTTAACTCAAAATTTAGTATGATATGGATAAGAAGATACCAAACAACTTTCGTGAAGAAACAGTTTCGAGCTGAGATTCTGAAAATGAAGGTTTGGTACTCATAAGATGGCTGTCCAGTTTTCTGCGGAAATGGAAGCTGAGTTGAAGTTTCAGTCATCTACGACGATCGCACCGTTGACAATTTCTGAAATTTGGATATGTTCTAGGTACTAGGCGGACAAACAACTTTCAAGAAGAAAGTATTTCAATCGGATGTCAGGAAGTTGGAGTTCAGTGGCTATTTACATGGCTGCCAAATTTTCTGCGGATTTTGAGTCTGTAGTATTATTTCTAAGATATGGAATGATTTAACCGTTGGATGGTTCTGGAATTTTGGTATGTTATGGGAGAGAGGATAAGGAACAACTTTTATGAAGGAATGGTTTCTGTATGAGCACTGGAAGTTGAAGTTTCAAAGCTCATATGATCGTCGGATTTTCTGCCAATAATAATGACAATACTTATATAACCACATGTATATTTACTTTAAGAAAATTAGTCATTTAGAGATATGAGAATGAAATGAAAAGATTTTCTTATCTGTGAGATTCCAGCCGATAGATGTGAGAGGTAAGTAGTGCTTTCCACCGACATGAGAGCTTATCGTGCTGATAACGTGTTGTAAAATCGACGGTGGGTGTAGTGGAATAAATGAAACAAGACACAAAATTTACGAGGTTCCTCTACAGTCAGTGTGACTGGAGTACGTCCTCGGGGCAGCAGTGGTGCTTTCATTATAATCTAGAATAATAGGAGTACAAAGATAACTCTCTTTAATCTACCCCTCATTTTCTCTTCTTCCTCTTCTTTCCTCTCTCGCTCTCTTCCTCTTCCGTAAGTCACCCAACTCTTCTTCTCTTCTTCAAATATATAAACAAAAGAAAGCACTATTCACTTTACAAATTTTCCACAAATGAATAGTGAAAATACTGTGCATAAATAGTAACAAACTATTCATGTGGACCATCCACATAATATTTACAACAGTTCCCATTATTTCGCCTAACCTAAACTTTTTCACCTACCAAATCATAAACATTAATCCCCTAATAAAATTAACATTAAAAATTGAAGGTTTTGAGTTCGAAATCCGTTGCTGATGTAGAAACCAGACTTGTAACCAGAAAAATACTGAAATATCTCTGTAAGTCTTCTCAGTCTCGGAAAAATATAATTAACTGTGACTTACCACTAGTTGTCCTCTTAAAAACAATAAAAAAATAAAAAAAATTAGTTCCCCACTTTTGTGACTTTTGTCTTCCCTCTCCACCGCAGCAAGGTATAATCCTACTCCAAGATCACCACCATAACACTCGCTCAGCTCAGCTCCTCCATTACAGTAACTTCGAATTGAAACCAAACAATCCAAACTCCGCTGCAATGCACGCCAAGACTGACTCCGAGGTGACCAGCCTCGCGCCGTCGTCCCCCACCAGATCCCCAGGCCGCCGCCCAGTCTACTACGTCCAGAGCCCCTCGCGCGACTCCCACGATGGAGAGAAAACCACGACGTCTTTTCAGTCCACCCCCGTCATCAGTCCCTCCGGCTCCCCTCCCCACTCCCACTCCTCCACCGGCCACCACTCCCGCGAGTCCTCCTCCACCCGGTTTTCCGGGTCCCTCAAACCCGGATCCCGAAAGATCAACCCCAATGACGGGTCCCGCCACAACCGGAAGGGACATAAGCTGTGGAAGGAGCAAGCCGTTATCGAAGAGGAGGGCCTTCTGGAGGGAGAAGAGGGATCCAAAGGCTTTCCACGGCGGTGCTACTTTCCAGCTTTCGTTCTCGGTTTCTTCCTCCTCTTCTCCATGTTCGCTCTGATTCTCTGGGGCGCCAGTAGGCCCATGAAGCCCAAGATCACCATGAAGGTTCGTCCGATTCGCCATTGTCGATTATCAATCTCCATTTGGAAAATTGATTATCTGGGTAGTGATTAATTCGGGTTAATTTTGTATAATTGCAGAGTGTGACGTTCGAACAGTTCAAGATTCAAGCGGGTTCGGATTCCACCGGCGTTTCCACTGATATGATCTCAATCAATTCCACAGTGAAGTTCACATTCCGCAACACCGGCACGTTCTTCGGAATGCACGTAATGCCGAAGCCTCTAGATCTATCATACTTCCAAATCACAATCGCCTCCGGAACAGTGAGTCCAATTTCCAATTTCTATACTTAACTTTCGTAGTTTCATCGATTAAGTCATCGATTAGATCGTTAATCTCAATTGGGTTATGCAGATTAAAAAAATTTATCAATCGAGGAAGAGTCAAAGAACGATCAGCGTTCGGGTATTTGGCGATAAAATACCGCTGTACGGTAGCGGCGCGAGCATGAACAGCGTGACGGGGACGACAGCGCTGCCGGTGCCGGTGCAGCTGAGCTTCGTGATCCGATCCAGAGCCTACGTTTTGGGGAAGTTGGTGAAGCCGAAATTCAACAGGCGGGTTGATTGTTCTGTGACTTTTGATCCCAAGAAGCTCAACGTTCCGATCAAGCTCACGAACTGCACCACTAGTTGATCGACAGAGGAGGAGGAAGCACACGAAATTCATCAAAAATTGTTCATTTTCTTTGTTTTCGTTAAAGTGAACAAGTGGTGGGACAACTCAGCGGGCAGACTTTTGGAGTTCGGGCAGACTGTGAGGGAGGAAAAATAACACGGTTTGGGACTTTTGGGCTGCCCGAGTGCCCAAGATGAGTGTTGATTTACAGGTTGTATTACTACTTACTATATTCACAAATTCTCTCTCATTTTTATTTTCATTTTATTCTAATTTTAAAAGTATGATATTATTGTAATTTGTAATTTTTTTTTCTTTTCGGTGGCTATAAGCACATGAGATCACTAATTAATTGTTTCGTAATTTTGGTACACTATTTTATAATGAAAGCATTTAAATTGATATTAAAATATAAGATGATAGAGAATTTATGAAGAACCACAATTTAATAGAACCTCTTTACATTTCTCCTTGTTAGTATATTGTATGAGAAAGTCATAAGAGGAATTCATGAATGTGAATAAAGGAAAGAATGAATGTGAATGGATAAATTAGTTCCTAGATGATTCTTGATTTTTAAGATACTGAATTATGGATATTAAGGTGGTTCTTACGATTTGTTAGGGATTCAATGGAAGTGGCATCTCCCTTTCGACCGCGGTGGGAGTTGTGATTGGTTGGAACTTGAACATAGCTTGGGCCATGAGGACCATATATAGGGCGTGGGCCTAGAAAACCTTGTGGGTCACAAGAAATATAACATTAGGCACATGCAGCTAAACATGGTGGTTATGTGCCCCATGAAACACATTACCTTGAATTGGTGACATGTTATAGACAACCCGACTACAAAAATAAAACGAAACAAACAAATTTGGGTTGGCCATAAACATGTCAACCCCTAGCATTACGTGTAACAATATGCATAAACAGATTAAACATGAGTGTATGATGTTTAAAATCCAAATCCAACTTGTAAACGCGTTTACTTTTCACGTAGCCCTTGCCGTATTTTGCGATGAAGACTTTAGCATGTTTTGTATACTGCGTCACTTATGGAGGCAACACTTTTGATGTTTTTGGGTCTAAAATCTAACCATAGAGCCAGAACCAACCGAGCCCAATTCATATGCCAATTAATTATTTTAGGTTTTGTTTTTTAACTTTTGGATTAGCCTTGCATTAAATGCTTGGTATAAGTCTAGCTATTTATATTTCTTTTAGCATTTAATATGATTTGAAAAGTTAATGTATTAAAATATAAAATAATAGATTAGACACATTGGTTAGAGATGTAATTTTAGTATGATGTCCAAACTGCCATGTAGATCATCAAATTGAAATTTAGTGTTCAATATTTGACGTCTCTTTTGAAGATTCTCTTACCTTCTCTTAATTTTTTCCAACTTACAATTTTAATTTGAAAAAGCCCTTAGTATGAATGTTGCATGGTATGAAAGCGTTACCCTTTTGTTTGATATGAACCTTATGTAAGTTTGGGCTTGAACATTAACCCGATTCATAATATTTTTAGTAATCATGTGACTTTTAGTATTCGTATCGTGTTTTTTTTTTTCTTTTCATTAAAAAGGATTAGTTACTGGATTTATTATGGTAGTTCACTTTTTGGGAAGTCGAAAAGACTCACAAAAATATTTCAGTTTCTATTGTATGATTCACCAACATAAAAAATTGAACTCGGGAGTGTTGTGTTAAATACGGGCTACGAATTTATATTCATTCACTGGACCCCTATGCGACATTGGTTTACTTGCATCGTTTTTGGGCTTGGAAAACAATTACTAATTATGTTGGGTTAGAAGAGACTGTACGTGTCCAATCCTTATCGACGGGAGCCCGACCCGACCCATGAACACCTTAATTGAGTCGTAAGACCATGTCAAATATCAACCCACAGGAATTATCATTATTACCACTTAGTATTACGGTCTAGTGATTTTTTAATGTCAAATTAAGTTCAAATCTAGTGAGAGGTCTTAGGTTCGAATATTGTTGAAGGAAAATTCAATGTCAAATTAGGTTTTTTATTGTGTGACTTAACCGAACTTCTTTTCCCTTTAATGTAAAAATATCGATGTATTTAAAAATAAAAAAATAGATAAAGATTTACACAGTTTTGGTGCCCGTTGGTCTTCAAAACATGGACCGGACTGAAAATTCGTTATCAGGCCCGATAAAATGGGACCCAAGCTATTAGAGCAAGAGTAAAATTTTTGAGATTTACCCAAAAAAGCCCACAAATAAGAAGCCTGATAACAAATGAGGACAAGCGGTGAAAGATAAAGATGGAATCTTCCCACGGCTAGCGAGCCAGTTGCGCCTTTCACACAAGCAAGAAGCAACCTCTCTCTCTCTCTCGCTCTCTCGCTCTCTCTATCCATTTCTGTCCCATCGGAGAAGGGAACTCTCTCTTTATCTCTCTAAAGCTCTCTGACTCTCTCTCTAGAACCTCAATAGCTATGGCTGTTCCCCAGCACCATTTCCAACAGCACTACCCACCCCAACAACAGCAGCAACAATCCAAGTCTTTCAGGTAATTATTTCATCAATTTCTTCTAATATTAATGACTTCTCCTTTTTTATTTATTTTATTCTCTATTTCTTTTTCCACATTTTTGGTGTAGAAATTTGTACACAATCGACGGCCAGATGTCGCCGGCGGTGGCGTATTACGACCCCGGCAATTTACACGATCACCCCCAGCAGCAGCATCCTCCTTACGTTCCGCCCTGTAATTTCTCTTTCCTCCTCCTTTTCTTACATTTTCTTATGCTCTGTTTGGTTGCCCAGAATCTGTAACAAGTGCCAAGCCAAAAAGTTTGGATTTTTCTTTAAATCCAGTGCTCCAAATTCCAGAGGGTTTTAGTAAAAATCATCACTTTAGCGTCATTTCCGTGTTTTCGCTGCGAATTTGATCTGAATTTATCAAAATTTAATAACTTAATTGCTTGAAGTTCAAGACTTTAATAATTCCGTGACATTTTTGTCGCCTATCTTTTCCTTGATTTTCTTAGCAACCAAACAGAGCCTTGATTATTTGATCTTGAGCTTGTGGAACATTACCTGAAATAAGTGGTCTCTTCTTTTTAGTTCATGTAGTAGGATTCGCGCCTGGTCCGGTGGCTGCAACGGATGGCAGCGATAATGGTGCCGATTTGCAGTGTCATTATGGGTTCGAATCCAAAAGGAAAAAGCTAAAGGAACAGGATTTCCTGGAGAACAACTCACAAATATCGTCCATTGATTTCCTGCAACCGCAATCAGTCTCCACAGGCTTGGGTTTGTCCCTTGACAATACTCGAATGGCTTCTACAGGGGACTCATCGTTGCTGTCACTTATCAGTAAAGACATTGATCATGAGCTACAACGACAGGATGCTGAGATTGATAGATTCCTCAAGGCCCAGGTCTTGTTTCTTGGAAAAGACCTTATCTTCTTGTTGCTTTGTTGAATGTTTTGTAGGAACTTTTTTAGATGCTTACTTTATCTGCTGACGATCAGTGTTCTTACATTTTTGTTGAGTTTATGTGCGGGTTTGAACTACTAATAATTTTTTTTATCACAGATTCTTGGATTTCGTTTAGGATGATTTTCATCTATAAAATCCATGGTTTGATTTCAATTACTGATATGTTTGATTTTCATCTATAATAGGTTGTTAAGTTTAGTAGCAGTTCGGTTAACTGGCTAAGTAGTATTTTAACGATTCTCATACCCAAAAACTAGAAAAACAACATTTCTAGTGTAGCACAAAATTATTTGAGTCTATTATCCCTTTGCCTTTTTTGAAATGGTCATTGATATTTATATACAGATTATGTCCACGTTATTTGCCATTACTTAAATGATTTGTTACGTTCGAGGTCATTATGATTAGAGAATAGAGATGGCACTGCGTGTCATTTAGTTCAGTTCAAGATGTTAACCCAAAATATTATCAACTTCCCAAAACACATGACACATAACATATAATGTTTGCATCCAATCATGATTCAATATCTAAGACCAAATATGTGCCATTTGTTACTAAATTTATGGCACATCTTTTAATCGTAAAATGCTTCATACGACGGACTATAATCTGATAAATTTTGATTCCTACTCTTCACAACTATGGATACAATCTACATGTGAACTATATTTAGTGAATTGGAGTCATTACTTAAACAATGAGAGGCCGAGCCCTAATAAAATGAACTAGATTTTGCAAAACTCGGATAATGTTCTTAAGTATTCCATTTTGATGGAGGATCCTTGCGGCTTAGGTTGTAGAAGTGGTGGTGTGAGGAAAGTGTGGTTTGTAAATTTGTGGTTAAGTCTTCTTTTGCTAGTTAGATTCCTTGTGGGACCAGACTATGATTTTCTATTTGATCCCCTTGAATTCTTCACCCTTAGTAGAAGTGTGTAGTGGTACCGGATGGATGGTTTACGTGCCCTTAGCCATTCTGGAGGAGCTGTTGAGAATTGTATTGACAAGAAATGAATTACTAAGATGTTTTCTTATTCTGGCAAATTCTGTAACTTTTTTTTTTCTTTTCTCAAGAATCTCTCTGGGGTTTTCACGTTGGGCCTTCTATTTTTGGTTTGTTGGATATTTTGTGGGTCCCAATTGCTTTTTGGTGATTGCTTTTATGTCAGCGTGTTTACTTACTAGCAGGAAACAACCATTCGATAGATTCTTGAACTGATTAAACTAACTCTAATTTCTTAATTTGTAGGGTGACCGACTGCGGCAAACTATCATGGACAAGGTCCAAGCCACACAACTTCAGACCCTCTCGGCTGTGGAAGACAAAGTTCATCGGAAGCTGCGAGAGAAAGAAGCAGAAGTGGAGAGCATTAACGACAAGAATATGGAGCTTGAAGAGCGAATGGAACAGTTGACTGTTGAAGCAGGTGCTTGGCAACAGCTAGCCAGGCACAATGAAAACATGATCTCAACTCTAAGGTTTAATCTTCAGCATATATATGGTCAAAGTAGAGATAGTAAAGAAGGATGTGGCGACAGTGAGGTAGATGATACAGCTTCTTGCTGCAATGGCCGTTCGATCAATTTGGAAATGTTTTGCAAGGAGAATAATGACGGGAAAGAGATGATGACTTGCAAGGCCTGCCGAGTCAATGAAGTGTGCATGCTTCTATTACCTTGTAAGCATCTTTGCCTGTGCAAAGATTGTGAAAGTAAGCTCAGCATCTGCCCTCTCTGTCAGTCCTCTAAGTTTATCAGCATGGAGGTATATTTGTAATGTGTTACATTAGAAAGTTCTCATCTTTTAATTCAAAGCCATACATCATATAAATATTATCAAAGTCATATGCATTGTCGTTCTTATCTTTTATGTCAAGGCCATACATCATAGAAATATTATCAAAGTCATATGCATTGTTACCCTATGAGACAGGCAGTATGTGGGCATCCGAAAATAAGGATGAAGAGTAAAGAGTTGCATAGACATTAGCCATTTTTGACATTATTCTTAAGATTCTTAAATGGGAAGTGATTTATTTCAATCCAAATGAGAAACAAAGGGAGGAGTGCGGGGGAAGAAAAAGGGTTGTGCGAAATCACTTCCCTTCTTAATATTCCTATACATGTTTGTTTCTATTTGAATCTGAAATACTTTGTTTTGACTTGTTGAACGAAGATCGACTGAACAATGGTAGAAGCATGCTACTTTCCTTCATAATGTAAATTAGTGACATGCCATTTCTATATATCATTGTGTGGGTTGCCAAACTTAGAAACTCAGAGGTAGAAGAGTGGTTAGCCAACCTTGAACCATCCTGAGAAGGATTGCATTACGTGGCTGCATTTTATTGGTCCGTTACTGGCATAATATGTCGTAACGTAACGAAGGAGTTGATTGTTTCTTCTGCTTAGTTGTTAGTATTACTCAAAGAGTTGAGGTATAAATTTTGTTATGTTGCTTTCTTGCACAAGCTATTTGGTTATGCTTGGTGGACAATGCCGGATGGTTATATATGTAGCGTGCAAGGGTGTAAAACCCCAGTCGTACACTCCACCTGCTCAACCGGTTTAAGGGTGGGAATTGAAAAAATGTTGTATAAACTGGTTTAGTTAATTAATTGAAGATTAATTTGTTTTGGTTTGCTCTCAAACTTAATCAATTTGCGCACTTATAAACTTTTTATATTTAGAAAGAAAATACAGTCATGAGGAGTGCACAATGAGATTTTTAGCGTACCAATAAAAGTTGTCTAATTTATATATATTTTTGGCATTTGCCTTAGAAATTTAACAGTTCAACCATGTTTGTTACCGAAGGAAAGATATATTTATAAATATAAAAGAGTTGAAATTTTATTGAGGTGAAATCAGAGTAAATTACATAGATAGGGAGAAGATAAAACTAGAACGAATTTGGATCTGGATTGTGGGGATCTTAGGGATCTTTATATCTTAGTCATTCATCGTACATCGTATGGTTAGAAATCATTTGAATTTTATTACTTAAAATGAAACACAAATAGTAACTAACAAAAATTGGTGTCACGATATATGATGAACGGCTAGGATGTGAAGATTCATAGGATCCTCATAAAGAAGATCCAGAGAGTATCTTCATCCAATTAGAACAATACAAAGAAGATAAGTACATGAAAATTAGACCGAATGAGAGAAGATAAAATTAGAACAATATAGAGAAGATTAGTATGTGCTTGTGCAAGAATAATACGCATAAATTAAGAAGGGAATTATTATTGCACTTTAAAATTTTAATCGTGCATTTTTCATAAGAGCATTTTTTTTATAAAAAATTTAGAGTGTATAATTAGATTTTTAAAATGTTAATACTAATTTTTGTATAAAAAGAAACACAATTAAAACGTCGATTATAGTCCGGCTCTTCAAGTATATGGGCCTCAAATAAAACAACTGGACTGGCCTGCAATTGGGAGATTATAGAGTCCGGCCCTTAATGACTAGAAATACTCTATTTCTTTCCATCCAAACAGAACCAAGAAACCCACATGGAGGCTTGAAAAGGACTTTGGAACATCTTAGGGTTCAAGGTAGCTGAACCAAGCCAGTTAGCCGAAGAAACCCCATTCTGGTTTGATAATTGAGTTCAATAGTAATCAACTGATCAAGTATATATAATAATTTCTACATTAAAAAAAGTATATATAATCTCACATTATAGTATAATATTCTTAGTTTTGTCAAGTTTCCGATGTGGGCTCTAATATCGTGTAAAATTACGTGAATTGAACGATCGTATTCACACATGTATATGTTATAAGAGTTGATTTAATCACGCATAAACAAAAAACGTGATAGAAAAGTAATTTGAATTGCACGAGAAGATTTGTCATCGCTCATAGATGATGTGTTAATAAAGATCTTACATTCTTCAAACACTAAATAATACACGAGCTATTATGGCATGAGTCTTGGGGAGGAAGATTGTAGTTTAATTTTGGGAAAAAGTAAAGGGAGGAAATTGAAGTTTAATTTTGAGTGAGGGAGGGAGATTAGATGGATAAACTTTTATCTAATCATGCCTTAGAAAGTGATGACAAAGAGGAAAGTGAATATGCTTCCCCATGATTGTAAAACCATCCTCCATTATCTATCTAGCAACTAGCAACTAGCAAACTCCATTATTATTTCCACCTCCACTTCCACCACCGCAAACCCCAACCGAACTCAGTCCTGTCATACTCATCCTCATGCACTTTAATTGCCTTTTCCCTCCCTAATTAACTCATGATCCCTCTTTTCTTAATTTCCTAAACGGTTAGAAACTAGTTAATCATATCTAAATTTTACCAGTATAAAAAAGGGATTAGTTACAACTAAAGTGGTTAAGACCATTTATTTTTGTTTATATTGCCGAAGTTTTTAAGGATGTCATTTGATAACCATTTTGTGTTTACTTTGTAGTTTTATATTTTGTGTTGAAGATAAAAGAAAAGTATGTGGGAGAGATGAACGGAGGTCGGAAGAGAGTATGGAGAGAAATGACGGTTATGTAAAACAGAAACTTAAAAGTGAAATCAATTTTTTTTCTTTCAGTTTTGTGTTTCTAGTTTTATTTTGTGGTCATTCCGTTCACATTTCTCTTACACTTCTTCCGTCATCCTTCACCATTTTCACTCTTCCTTTTTCCCACATATTTTTTACCTATCTGTAGCATACAAAATAAAAATGAAATAGACTATCAAACGATCATTTAGTTTGTTTTATTTTCCCTCCACTAAAATCGTATTTAGCCTACATAATATTCTATATTAATTTCAAGCTAAATCATAAATAGCTTTTTTTCCTTTTTCATTTTCAGTTTATTAATCATTCCAACCCTCCTCCTCCTTATTCCCTATAAAGCTGTGGATTTTATTTTCTTCACTTTGTTTTTGTTGTGGGGGACTTTGCCCAGCCTTTTCATTGCTTCATTCCACTTTGGATCTCTTTGCCTTCTTTTCACCAGACGTTCGTATGTTCGTGAAAGTATATTTAGGGCTCCAACTATATATTCTCTCTCACTGTCAAAAGTTATATTCCATCGATCCCATTTCATTCCAAAGTGAACGTCCGAGCTTTTCTGACCGCCATGCTTCCAGCTTTGAGGGTCTTTCTTTCTTTAAGTTTACTTTTTTTGTGATCTCCATGTTCGTAATATAAATGTGAAAAAGTAGCCGTAATCAAATAGCTTGTTTGTTAATTAATCACAGCATTAAGAGAGTGATGTTTGAAATACAAGCCATTGCATTAAGAGAGTGATGTTTAGAAAAGTGGTGTAACTAGCTATAGGCTTATACTCAAATCACAAATAATCAAGTTGAACCTTGTTTGTATAAGGGAAAAGTAATGTAGAAAAAAAGGGCCGGTATAATATTGTTAGAAATTCTCCGACGAGGACATATTTAATTCGTCAAATATGAGTGGCCAATCGACCAATTACATTGTGTTGATTGACTGGCTACTCACCTCTCGCAACTATCCCACATAATTTATCCAACATTAGGTATAAAAAAGTCTCCAAAGAATTCGAAGAAGGTAATAATTAAGGAAGAAAGTAGTAGGGTTTAACAATTAAGCATCATTATTAGATAAACCAGATCCGTTGAAACCAACATGCACTATCAATACGATATACCCAATGAAATTGAAGTCTATATTATAATAATACACAGGAATGAATGTTTATTTATAGATATTTACATTATCCATATCCGCCAAAACCAATGCCTAGTTTTGGTGATTGCAGAAGAGAAAAGAGGAGGGTGGAGGCTTCGCATATCTCCATATGGTCTTTGCAATCTCCTGCTTCAGGATTCGTGCGTAAGAAACACTTCTGCTTCTTCTCCTTCTTCTTTCTTCTTCCATATTATTGTTGAATGCAACATATGTCAAATAACATATGAGTGTATGCATAATGCATGGTCCCCCCCCCCAAAAAAAAAAAAGAAAAGACAATGTCTAATTCTACATAAGTCATCCAAATAGAACACTTTACAGTTCAAAGTTCCACAAGCAATATTAGGCAATTATCTCATATATTTATACGCATATTCCATGATTGATGTTTGGAAGGACGTGAGACAACTTCACCTTCTGTAAATAAACGCCAAAATTGAGAGTTTCACTTGGACATAGGTTGTTCAATTGTGGTTCAACTTTTAACAACAGTAGCTACTAAGATGGGGGTCCTAGAAATAGAAACCCACCTTAACTTCACGTCCTTGTCCATAAGCTCTTCAGATCTCACTTAGAAGCTCTAAATTAAGTGCTCAAATCTTAATTTATCTTAGCATCTAGTTTATATACCTAATTTCTTCATCTTCTTCAATACACCTTGGACTTGTTGCATGATCCTTTGCATGGAGAATTAACTAATTAATGTGCACTAGTAAAAGACTTCTTTTTAAAAGGAATAACTACATTTTGTGCATGCCATGACCCCATAGCTTTAGATTTTGATCCTCACCTTTGTGTTCACCTTTTGCACACTGTTTTTTAATTTTAATCATTATTTTTTATTTACTTTGTTCAATTCATTGTAAAAATTGAAAATGAGTGAGCAAAAATCATGTCCTTATTTTTTAACAATGAAGAATTTTAGACAACCATTCGACATAATATGACAACATGTTAGGATATGTAACACATATATTAGTGAAGGTAATACTTCATCTACTCAATTTTGTGTATTCATTTGAATGATTTGCATCAGATCACTTAGAAGCTTTATGTCTGACATGACATGATTGAGCAGCCAAAAAAGGTTCTCTTAGTGGATAATTAGGTGGCAATAATATTTGTATGATTATGAGATTATATGAAATAAGTAATAAAGCGAGAAAACAAATAATATCATTTAAAGAAAATTGGCCATGCAAATTACAATGGAAGCAGTTCAGATCAAGTTATCAACCTAGCAATATGCAAACGATCATGGTTTTGTGATGGTTCACAATAATTAATAAATCAATCGATGAGCAATCCACACAAGATCATGAATTACCATTTGGGTAATATGGAAATAATCATATTTCACCGAATTTCGATGAGATGGGGGTTAGGGTTTGCGATTTTTATATCATGCATTATTGGCTGGCATCAGAAAAAAATGCCACTTTAAGCACTTTGCTTTGTGTAAGTAAAATGGACGTGAGACGGTGTGAGAGGTGGGTCTTCCCTGTATATGCATGAAATGATGGTGAGGATGATGGGGGGTCCCAGATCAGCTAAATATCATCATCTCACGGAATCCCTTGGATTGAGGAAGAAGAAGTAGTAGTAGGAGTATTGGCAAAAATTTCATTTGCAGCAGCAGCAGCAGCCTTAAAGCCTGATGGGACCCTAATTTTTCAAACAAACTTTTCTTTTGTGAACGTTTCATCAGCCACAGTATAAAAAGAAGAGAACAGAGAGAAGTAGAAAAAGGAATGTGATGTGCATGTGATCCAACAGCCTTTATGTTCCCCCCTACTTCTTCTAATTCTTCAAAAACCACCATTCCAACTCCCCTTCTTATTGGCATGTCTTGTTTTTTCCTTTTCTTTTTTGACATTCGGTGACTCACACTTTTTTGGTTAATCATGTTTAGGTCATACATAGATTGAGATTGTACTAAACTTATTTAATTTGGTGTCCCATGGTCGGCCATGGTTTTCAAAATAGCACCGATTAAAAGTATGGTATTAGTGGAATCTTTGGCCCCAATATCACATCATGCATGTAGGCGAACGTGATCATCAACAGTATCATTGTCTTTAACTTGGTAAGATTTTAATTAATTAATTTGTAGTACATATATTTTGTAGAATATACTATGAAGTACTCTTATTTCTTTTGTGTATGGCTATTTTATAAAGTTCTTCGACCTTGTTGAGAATTAACGAATACCACATTGATAGGAGGAGAGATTTTGTATGAGCTTATAAGTAAGTTGTGATACTCCTTACATTGCTAATTGGTTTTATGGTGAAATACCAACTTTCTTCATGGTATCAGAGTATGTTGTGCCACATGTGAAGCCAAATGGCCATACGCTCTTCACGTCACCTCATTATGTTATCCGCGTGTTAATCTATAATGTAGATCTCACATACACGTTTATAGAAGCATTGATTTTTAACGTAGAAGATGAATGAAAGTCTTTAACAAAGAAAGAACGAAAAGAGAGAAAAGGAAAAAAGATAAAAGAAGAAAAGAAAGAAGGGAAGAAAGATAATGGAGGAAAGACAAATCTTGTTGTTCTCTCCTTTTTATGTAATTCTAAAGTGAGCTAAAATTGGCTTGTTTATTCGTTGAAAAATAAAAGGAAGGCCATGCAAGTCGGATATTTCTTAACGTATTTTTTGAACAATTTATCTACTTTTGCATGGAGACTAAATCTACATTATTTCTAAAGTGTTAATTTCTTATATGTAGTTCACAAATATTTCATATTAATTAAGATCCATTTAAAAGAACAAATCTAACGAAAGTATTTAGCTCCTTGTTGTAAACATTCCTACTTTAAGTGTGATTGTGTAAATTTTAGATTAGATTTTATTCTAGTATTCTTCCCTATCATATCTTGTATTTCTTGGGGATGAAGGAATATCCTCTCTCTCCTTTTATTACTATAAATAAAGGCACAATGTAGGAGGGATAACAACACACACATTCCTCTACAATTCTACAAACAAACCTCTTTTCTCTCTTCTCCTTGCCGCCGGCAACCCTAAATATTGTCAAATAAAATAGACCACGACACTCCTGTAATAATTCATTTCTCTTTGCAGACAATCACATGACAAGTGCATATAAACTTTCACCATTTTGAGTATAAAATTCTTACTCGTGATTGGGGTGAGGATTTCCAAATGTAAGGAACCTCGTCCCTGCATAGTCCTAATGTATTTTTTGATATTTCGTTTGGGATCCATTTAGATATGATTTTCTCACGCACAAATTAAGAATGAAGAAGACATCAAAGCCTAACTCTTTTGCGTCTAATTGATTCATGTCATTCAAAATAAGAAGCAAATAGTGGGGGTTTTGCAAGTTCTAACTGATTAATTAGGACATGCTTATTCAAATCAAAGGTATCATATAAAATTGAAAGATAAAGAGTAGGGATGCAAAGGAAAACAGTATTCAAATCAAACCAAATTATTGTGACGATGAAATCATGAGATTCCTTTACCAAATAAAGTCAGTACCACCTAAAGCGCTAACAAGCTTTAGGAAACTACAAAGGGTTCGTAGAGGATAAGATCATATATTGCTCTATCACTAGGGTTTCATCCTTAGTGCAACATTAAAGGAAAATTTAGAAAATACAAATCTTTACCATATTGGAAAAACCATGCAGTAATATTTCACAACGAGAATTTCACCTCTCAGGGGTAATTAAATTATTTCGTCAGTACATTATACTTAAAGGAGTTCAAATCCTTCATAAATTAGATGAGACTTTTCACATTTTCTGCATGCATTTATGGAAGCAGGTTGCTTCGTACGTGTGACTGGAGATAAGGGATGTGATCGATCTAAAACAAGAAGCCCAGGAAGCCCAGAATCAAGGATAGGATAGAAACGTCAATATCATACCATTGGACAAAAATCTGGGTCTGAGAAACAACAAACTGGTAAATCTTGTCGGATATTTGTTGATCTGAAAAATGCATGCCCATTTGCTCGTGGCATCTATTATCCCCCTCGTGACCTTTATGTTTGTTTTTGTCTTTTATTAGATAAATATACATGATATAGCCCCCCAGTCCCTGCAGGATTCGAACCCTATAGCACTTTGTCCCAATACAATCCATGCCGTAAGAACCCTATATTAAAAAAAAATCCTAATATTCGCAAAATTAGAGTTAGCTATATATAATAATGTTTTATTGTGTAAGAGAAGGAAGATGCTAGTAAAAACGACAAAAGAGAGTGCGAGGAGAGAAGAGACAGAAGAAAGAACCTTGTAGCTTTGTCATATAGAATACAGATTTTGATTCTTTTTTCCAGTTTAGAAAGAAGGAGAAAGAGTTAGGGTGTAGTTTCTCTAATAATACAATAATTAAAAGTAATATTCACATTTAAAATATGTAGGGTTTATCCGTATTCACTCTGTGTTTTAAGTTGTCTCTCCTTGAAATTCTCGTATCGGATAATATAATAAGGCTCATTAATTAAGCAAAAAAATCCTTGTTTTTAAGTACAAATTATGGGGTGGATGCGACATTGGAATGCTATGTTCATGATATTGGTCAGTTAGTATCTCAATTACAAGGGGTGAGGTTTGGGTTTGTCAAGCGGGTTGGAAATGCCACCGCGCATGCTGTAGCCTCATATGTTGCCTCACATGGAGGTGCCTTCCATTGGGATGAGATTGGTCCGGAGTTTTTATTTAATGTTCTTGCTGAAGATGTAAACATTCCAATTCGAATCTAATAAAGTTTGCTATTTGACAAAAAAAAAACAAAGTACAAATGAATAAATATAGTTTTTTTTTTATGGTATCGGCGGTGGTCATGTGAGGGGAGGTGGGGTTTGGTTTCACTTTCACTGCGTTTTAGAAATTAGAATAGAATCTTCTTGCTCTTCAGCACAGAGAGAGAGAGAGAGAGAGAGAGAGAGAGAGAGAGAGAGAGAGAGAGAGAGAGGTAATAGTAATAGTAGTGCATATGTGTGTTGTGTTGGGTGTGATTTTGGTAGTGATGGTGGTGGCGGGCTCGGTATAGGATCATGTCTGAATTGCTGACAACTTGTGAAAAAAAATCAGTCTTTGTTTTTCTAGATTTCCATACTCTGTGGACCCATCTAACGATTCTAACTCTTGATCCCTTGTTTCATATGTCTTACATTATTCAAGCAAGGGTTAAAACTGCTTTGTAATTTTACCTTTAGCCAGCTTAGTTAATTACTCAATCAACAAAAAAAGGTTGAATTAATGGGGATGCGTATAGGTCCTCCATAATGTCGTGAGAAAAACTTCATTAGGGACTTTCCATGTCACATGCCAAATTGAGTAACATGTACGTTTCAGTAACACATCGTTATGTATTGTATAAAACAAATAATGCACATGATGTGCTTTAACTTAATGAAATTTGTAGAGAGGCAGATAGATAGATTAAGGGTGTTAATTTAACTTATTCAACAATTCCTGGTTAGATTAAGTAAATGCTGAGAAACACTTCATTAGGGATTAACATAATGCCGAGAAACACTTCATTAAGGATTTCCATGTTATTACGTGCTAGTTGACTAAGGTGTACGTCTTAGTTATAATTTGTTATGTATTGCAGCAAACATATAACACATGATGTGTTTTAACTGCACAAAATGTATCAAAATGTATAAATGGATTAATGGGGTTAATTTAACGTGTAAAAATTAATTAATAATGTAGTGGATAGATGCCTAGATGGGTTGGTGGTGGGTATGTGTACACGGGTAATATTCCCGAAAATGTGTATGTAACACGAACAGGGAAAAGGGTGGTGGTAATAAATATATGTTATGCAAGGGAAAGAAACAAAGCAAGAATCACGAGAATGGTATACCTACACAGAACCTTCAAAATAAAAAGGACTGTCTCCATGTCAGCAGCTGAAACGCTTCAGAAGCTGCACAGAAGAGAGCTGCAGGTTTAAGATGCGTGAGCGATGAGCCGGGAATTAAGAAAGGAATGAGAGAGAGAGAGTCTGAGAGAGAGAAGGGCCAAGAAAGAAAGTATTAGAAGTTCTTTGATCTCATGCTATGGAAAAACCCTATTTCCCATTTTAATTGAATATCGAGAATTGAAGCTGAGACATTGTTTCAACTTATTTTTTATATTAGTTTGTTTTTCTTTTTCTAAATAGAAAGAAGCATATATACACACACACACACCCACACATACATACATACATACACATATATATACATAGTTATTCTGCAGTGTGTGCCAGTAGATCACATGCAGATTTAATTTTTACCTAAATATAATAGGGATATTTTTCCTTCTCTTTATTTTTTATTTTTTATGATAATGATATATGTTTACTGGTCCTGGGCATGCACTTGCCTATTCCTGTATTTTTCTGTTTGATATTTGAAATTTTTGTTAATAAAATGAACGTTCATTGTATTTTTCCAATTTTAATGGGTACATGCCCATTCTTGCCAAAACGGGAGATTACCACATAACCATAAAGAAAAGAGAGAGTAAGAGTATGTAGGACTCCCTTTGCTTTAGGTATATTCTTAAAACATAAACATTGCAGGTTATAAACTTAGGGTGTGTTTGTTTGACCTTACTAACAATTACTGGGCTGAACTACTTATTAGTCTAGTTCCGTATTTGTTATGTGCAGGGATTAAGATGAATGAGACTAAAGGGGCTCACATTGACAAACTTTTGCTAGGTGGTCATAGCGAGACACCCCCCACACAATATCCATGGTACTGCTAAGAGCTCTCTCCGCTTCGTTTGCTCTCTGCTCTCTTGCTCGCGTCTTATCTCTTGCTTTCTGTCCTCTATCCAGCGAAACCCCGATCCTGCACAACAATCCTTCTTGATCCAGAAAAGAAAAAATGCACCTTGCAAAATTCGTAACAAAAAAGCAAAAATGCACACCAATCGTTCCAACCCCTAAAATTCGAAACAAAATCGTTGTGCGTCTGAAACCAAAATGCACAACGATCGTTCCATAGTCGAGGACCTTGAAGTTGCATGAAGCTCATCGACTGGCTGGTGGGCTAATCCGAATGGCACCTGCAAATTCAATGAACAAGTTTACTCGAATGGCACCTGCAAATTTGAGTGAACAAGTTTACTAATTTGTCTTTGGAAGGAGACTGCGAAGTGAATCTAAGAGAGAGAGGAGAGAGATGCAGAGTTCAACGGAAACGAGGGTGAGATGAAAGGAAAGGTTGAGAGGGAGAGAGAGACAGAAAAAAAATTGTGGACTTAATAATAACAAAATATTAATAACATGAATTAAAATAAAATTTGGATCCTAAAAATAATTTAATTACTGACTTAATCCGACATTACATCAAACGCCTCATTATTCTTAGTCTGTGTCAAGTCAATCTAACTTAGTTCTTGAAGTTAATCTAATCCGAAATAGTTTTGTGCAACAAACGCAACCTTATAAATTTGTCTTTTGAAAAAGAATACACACACACAATATTTCCTTCATTTTGAAGATTGATAAAAGAGTAGTGGTACTTATTTATACATGTAATCAACAATACTATCGACATACTCTTTAATAAAAGTGAGAAATACAATAGTAGCTAGAGTTCGATTTTATTTTAGAGTCTCAAAAATGTATAAGAGCAACTCCACCCATGTAGCCTTTCCCCCTGGCAATCCACTATTGAATCCACCCTTTTGAACAGTAACTGCCTTAAATGAATAGTAACTGCCATTAATGAACAGTAATTGTTATTTGCATCTCCACCCTTGGAGCCCTCCCCCCAGGCAATAAGCAATTAAAATAATAGTTTTTTTTGTTTGTTTAAATAATAAAAAATTACAAAAGCTCTCTCTCTCTCTCTGACACAAAAAAAATAAAAAATTGCAAAGCCCTCGGGCCACAGGCCCGTCGACTCCCCACCCCACCTTCGCTCGGGCTCCCACCGTCGCTCGGCCTCCACACGGCTGGACCTCTCTTCACTGGCCCTCAGGCCCTTTGTCCTCGCCTGTCGCCCGAGCAACCAGCCTCCGCTGGAGTTGCTCTAAGCAACCCTATTCACTAGGGTTTTCCCCTTTAACTTGAAATCTAAGTAATTAATTATAAGGTGACCACTGACCAATAATCTTTTGTTGTATGAATTTCAAATGAGGGAAGCGCCGAGAAAATGTAAAAGTGATAAATTATAATTGTGGGGAACTGAACTGGGACAGTTTGATGGGTTAACTTTGTTTTTCCAATAGTTATAATCATTGGGCATGATCAAAATAATCAGGTGAGTATCTCTGTGAAATAATTAGCCATCATTTTCCTATTGTTTTCACTTTGCACCTGGAAGGCCTGATTGTGTCCCTACAATCCCTACCCCTCTCTACTCCTTGCAGTCAGTCTTTCACTTATCATCACAAAATAAAATCCATTCCTTACTTTTATATAATAGGATTCCTTAGTGCCCACTTATTACAAATGACTTTCATGCAATCTATCTTAACTCAATCTACCTTCTTCAAATATGGTCACATTACATTGTGACACGTCTAAGTACTAAGCAAAAATAAAAATAAAATAAAATGGGAACATGCATAAATTTGTTAGTTTTATACAAAACAAGGGAAGATATATATACACACACACACATTTAGAAACTAGTACAGGGGTCATAACTACACCTATGAAATCAAAGATAAAATCATTTCAAGCACAATAGGAATAATGTGATTCTAGAAGTAAGTTCCGTTGGCCGAAAGTAATAATAGTAATAGCGTCAATTAAGAAGTTTGCTTCATGAATAGATGCCTCTAAAATTGAGCTAAAGAAACTAAGTGACGAATATCTTCAATAATCAATTTAAATCTCCCATGGGAAAGAACATTAATTTTTTTTTGAGAAACATTAATTAAGAATAGTATCGATAGCAAGTTTTTGGTCTTCCTCCACACATTCAACATTTCATTGCTAATTTTTAGTTTATGATTTCCACCTTTTATTTGTATTTGTAAGGTGAAAAGTGAATCACTTTGGGTTGTGGAAGATGTCATTATTATCGAATCTCAATGGGATAAAGAAAAAAAAAAGATGAAACATATATATATACATGCCTCTTCATACTCTCTTTTCAGAGTCCGCGAGATAGATATAGAGTAAAAAGAAAAAGAATATTTCTTGGGCCATTACAAAAGAGAGAGAAAGATAAGAGGAAAAAGCTGTAATATTATTTTTGTTTTTTGGAGTTTATTCATGGAAACTTTTAGGGCCAATAATTCAATCACCTGGACACGTCAACAAGGAAGCCAAGCCAGCCGATGGTGGATATCAAAAGCAGCTGGCTGGTAGGGCGAGAGAGAGAGAGGAGGGAGAGGTGTTGTAAGTTAGTGAGCAAAAGGTGGAGAGATTTTTCAGTGTGATTCATACACGGAGTGGTATAACACGTATCATTATATAAATGATGAGATGTGTATGCTAAAAAGTTAATAACTTCAAAAATAAAATTTTCTATCATTTTTATTAAAACATGTAGTGTATCATTACAAAAAAAAAATATTTCTTCAAAAGGTTGTAGTGGTCAGAGAGAGCATGTCTGGCTCTAGCCCTATATTTTGAGGTTTGGAATATTAGGGTATGGCAAGAAAAATAAAAGAAGTAGAAGAAGAAGAAAGGTAGAGAGAGAGATAGAGAGAGAAGCAAATGGAAGAGAAGGTTAAGCATATAGAAATAGAAGAAGGGAAGAGGAAGAAAATGTCGTCACGAAGAAACAGGCTTTAAATCCCATCACGTAGTTCGATGTATCCTTTACCTTATATACATCTGCTAGAGAGAGAAAGGGTAAGAGTAAGAGAGAGATAGAGAGTAGAAAATGATGGGGAATAGAAATTGGAGACTGTTTGGTTTGGTGCCTCTTATTAAACAACAAAAGGAAACTTACAAATTTAAAAAGAGTACACTCGTTTGACGTGAACTTTCCTTTCCTTTCTTCTATCTTTTATTTAACATTTGCATTGCCCTATAACCAATAATATAATGTTCCTTGACCAACATACCTTCTAGGCTTCAACTGCTGGTTCTGGTGGTGTGTTTCGGAATTTTAAAGGCCAATTTTTTGAAGCTTTTTGTTCTAATATGGAGATTCTTAGCTCTGTTGCGGAGGTAATAGTAATAATTAAAATTATTAAATGAGCTTTAATTTGGGGTTGGAATTTTATTTGGTTGAAAGTTGGTTCTGTTTTGGTTCTTGACTTCTTGTGCTAAGCGGAGTGGAGGAATTGCTTGCATAGAATTTTCCAAATGCATTTTATGCGTTCTCACATATGTCGAAAAGGTAATCAAGTTGTTGGTGCCCTTGCAAATCATGATTCCTCTTCTACTGACTTTGTTTGGTGAGATTATCCTCCTCATTTTATTTTGCATATTATCATCGTGATTATGTAGGGCTTTCACACTACCACTTTCAATAGGTTTTCTTTTGTTGGCATTGTTTTATCTTGTATTGGTTGGTGAAGGTTTTGTTTGTTCTGCCTACTATCATGGTCATGCTAGGTTTTATGTTTCTCTTGATAGATTGCATTTTTCTTTTTCTTTTTTATTATTAAATCTACCTCACTATTACTTTTCTAAACAACAATGTTGAAGTGAGATTAACTTTGTAGTTTGCAAAAAGAAAAGCTTCTCCTCCAAGATTCTCTTCAAATAACCATGCATTCATTGTTCCTTGCAAAAAAAAAATTCTCCAATAAATTATTGGTTAGGGCCCAACATATACCTCATTGATCATGCGATTTACGAGTATTAACACATATTCCCGTTTCATTATAATGCATTAATTGTATTTGTTTCTCATGAGGGAATCAATTCTTCTTGCTAGGGTTTTTGTACTTAAAAAAAAAAGCTAGGTACTCAACATATTGCGAGTTTAACAATTCTTAGGTTACAATATTAGAAAAGAAATTTTTCAACCAAAGGCAAATATTGTGTAAAATTTGTGGGAGTGAGTAGGAAATGGAGATATTGAGTCGTGTCAATATATCAATTGTATTGTGTTAATCTATCGATTTTATGTTATATTAAAGCAGAAGTTCTTAATGCCAGACAAATTTGAGAAAATAGTTTCAAGATGTAAACAAGCGGTATATGAACTGCATTGTGTCATCAATTAGCTCACATCCCACCAAGTTTATCCTGCATTAGAGAAAACCCTACATTAAAGATCTCACTTGTATTACACAATGCAAGTACCATGTCAAAATTAATGTGGTTTTTTCTTTTGGGTAGGAAAAAATTGCTGAGAAGTATTTGGATTGGATATATATCTGTGCATACATGCAAATAATGCTATTTGTCTTAGGGTTGCATTAAATGAAATGGTACTACCACTAACAACAAAGCAGATTTGCAGATTGCAGAAGCAGCAGAATGGGCAGCAGAAGCAGAATCATCAGAACTACCATAGGAGGCACTACACAAGCTGAGGCCTAGCAAAAGAAAAAACAACCATTGACATGTATGGAAATACCTCTAAAACTTATGGCTTACTAATTAATATAGTAACCAATGAGACCAAGGGAAGGCGGAGAGGGAGAGGGGCAGTATAGTCAATTCACAAAGACAAGGGATACAGTGGTACTCCTGCACCATCCTCCTCCTCCTTGTGCGTGATTTTTAAGTGGGTGTGCGCGGGATCGATTGTCAGTACGAAGCCAGTGTATGAGAGAGAAAGAAAGAGTTAGAAAGAGAGAGAGAGAGAGGAGAGAGAAGGAAGAGGGTCACGGGTTTGTCTTGAAAGGCCCTTATTTCACAGTCCTAGACAGACAGACACATATTCTCTCTCACTACATAACCGAGGAGGGAAGCAAAAATTTTATAATATCACATATATCATTTCTAAATTATTATTATATTAATTATAAAATCCTAAAAGCAAAAGAAACAGAAAAAACAAAAACAAAAAGCAAAATAAACACAGTAGTAGTACTACTACTACTAGTACCACCACAAACCATCCCTTTTCTCTCCAACATTTTTATCCCCCCAAGCTTCTCACACACACACTCACAACAAAAACATTCATTCTCTCTCTCTCTCTCTCTCTCTCTCTCTCTCTCTCTCTCTCTCTCTCTCTCTCCCTCCCTCCCTCCGTCCTCTCTCTCTTCATTTCCTCATCAGATCTTCTCCTCTTTCTCTCCCTAAGGTTTTGAAAGCTTTTTCAATGGCGTTGATGATAGACAACTGCGAGAGCATACTACTCTCCCTGGATTCCCACAAGTCCGTCCCGGCGCCGTTCCTGACCAAAACCTACCAACTCGTCGACGACCCCGCCACCGACCACATCGTCTCGTGGGGCGACGACGACACCACCTTCGTCGTCTGGCGCCCTCCCGAGTTTGCCCGCGACCTCCTCCCCAACTACTTCAAGCACAACAACTTCTCCAGCTTCGTCCGCCAGCTAAACACCTACGTAATCCTCTCATCTCAAAAAATTCCTTCACATATCTATATTTATCTGCTGTTTTTTTGTGGTTTTTATTTAGTTTGCGCTGACACCTTTGTTTTTGGTTTTTTTAGGGTTTTAGGAAGATTGTACCGGACAGATGGGAGTTTGCCAACGAGTTCTTCAAAAAAGGAGAGAAGCATTTGCTTTGCGAGATCCACCGGAGAAAGACAGCTCAGCCACATCAGGTGGGTCTCAACCACCACCACCACCACCACTCCCCCCTCGGCATGAACGGCCACCACCATCCTAGCTTCTTCTCCTTCCCTAGTCGCGGCAGCATCTCGCCCTCCGACTCGGACGAGCAGCCCAACTGGTGCGAGTCGGACTCCCCTCCTCTCTTATCCCCAACCGGAGGTATTAACACAAACATTAACACTAACAACAATACCTTCATGAATATTAATCATAATAATACCACGGTGGCGGGTTTGGCGGAGGACAACGAGAGGCTGCGGAGGAGCAACAACATGCTAATGTCTGAGTTGACACACATGAGAAAACTCTACAACGACATCATCTACTTTGTCCAGAACCACGTCAAGCCGGTGGCTCCGAGCAACTCCTACCCTTCTTCCATGCTTCTCTGCAACCCACAGCCTCCTAAACCTAATGGTCCTAATGGTAATTTGAACCAACTTCAAGGGTACTATCCGGCTGCTCCTCCACCTAATGCCAAACAAAACCCTCATCACATCATGAACTCTTCCAGTCCGATGAGCAACACCACGTCGAAGAGCTCCGTGACGATTCTCGAAGATCACCACCAACAGCCGCCGAGCAGTAACAATGGGTGCAAGAACACTAAGCTTTTTGGGGTGCCGCTGCTTCACTCGAAGAAACGATTGCACCCGGAGGAATACGGCTCAAATAATCACCATGGGAACAACATGATGGAGGCCAGCAAGGCTCGTTTGATTTTGGAGAAGGATGATTTGGGTCTCCAGCTTATGCCTCCATCCACATGTTAATTAGTTCTAGCTCTTATTAATCACCAAATCCCACATTAGAAACTTTTGAAAGGTTTTATTTTAATTTTGTTTTAGTTTTATCGTTTGATTGTATTTTGGGTCTGATGAGATGAGATGAGTTTTTAGGATGATCTATACTCCTGATGGAGTGATGATCAAAAGTGTCCTGTGTTTGCGTGCGTATGGGTGTCTGTGATCGCGTACTACTACTACTACTACTCTGATCTCTCTGTATATATATAACTTTAGTGAAAATCTCTTAAATTTTGAGTTAAATTCAAATTTAAATGGCCATGATTTTTTTTGTTTTTGGTTTGGCTCTATATATACACACACA
Source organism: Malus domestica (assembly GCF_042453785.1). Taxonomy (NCBI): domain Eukaryota; kingdom Viridiplantae; phylum Streptophyta; class Magnoliopsida; order Rosales; family Rosaceae; genus Malus; species Malus domestica. The sequence continues at coordinate 7,661,439 of NC_091668.1, read as the reverse complement.
TATATATATATATAAATATATATATATATCAGTGGTGCAATTTCTTGCTGATCTCGATTATCGGGTCTGTTTTTTCCTCTTTCTTCTTCTTCTCTTAAGTTTCTGATTGTAATCCCTGAAAGTTTCAGTTACATTAATGCCTCGGTGTGTGTTTGAGAGAGAGAGAAAGAGAGAGAGAGAGAGAGAGAGAGAGAGCGAGCTGAGAATTTACAGTCTGGGTTCTTTGAAAATTTACTCAGTCGACCCATTAATGGATCACACGTACAAGTGTGAGCGTACGTGACAACGGAAATACTGTTTCTACTATGCTCTGCTATATCCTATACTTCTGGATATCCTGAATTTCGGGTTTTTGAGCATTTACTACTTGATCATTAGTACTTAAGAGTCCAGGGGTATAATTAGAAATTTCGGAAAATAGTTGGCTTAAAAAAAATAAAAAATAAAAATGTAGAAGAAAAAATTTAGATGTAAAAATAATGGTTAAAATTGAAAAAGCAGCTGACACACAGCTGCAGCCTGCATGACAATTTGTAGTTAAAAAACAAACGATGATCAGTGCCATAATTTTATTATTATTATCATCTCATCAGTCTTGACTATTTTCGTGAAAAAAGAAAAGTATATATTTACTATATATCCGATGATTTACTGAAAAGAAAGCCATCATGTCATTTGATCAAGGTTATAATCTCTATTTCTCGTTTTCTATGAAAACGGTGTCAGTACTGCACGCAGGAAAAAAACAAAAACATACGTACAAATACACGAGAACGTGTTGTAGCTTTTTAAAATATGAAAAATATAGAGAAAGAAAACAAGAACAAAAAGAGTGGTTTTTTCGATGAAAGCGAAATGTAATAGAAACTGACTGAAAAATAAGGGTTTGAAATGTTTCTATCAAATGCTTCTATGCTTCTTCTCCTTCTTTGGACCAGAAACCTTTGCCTTTTCCCACTTTAAGTATCTCTGATCAAACTTCTTAAAACCCTAATTCTACTACTTTTATTTATTGCATGCTCTCATCACCTTCTCCCTCTCTCTTTCTTTCCTAAATATTCCACTTCTTGACCAGTAGTTTTTGGTTTCCATACATACACAAACTCTCTTTAATTTGCTAATAAACCCCCTTCTTTTCTTGGCTTTCAATAAAACTTTGACCAAAGCTTTATTTCCACAGCCACAGGTTACATATACAGCAATTTTCCCTGACCCTATTTTTGTTAATTTATTAATTTTGGGGTGATTTAAAAACTCTGCGAGTGTCTGAGAACTGAGACAGAGATCTATTTCAAGGGTCTCTGGAGAGATAAGGTGATGAAAATTAATATAGATTCAGAATTTGGAATATCTTTGTCGTACTCGTAAAATGGTTTTGGTTTTCGTCTTGTAGCAAAAACCCTAACCCTAGATCGACACAAGTCTCCATTGTGCCCCTTCCAAGCTTTTGTCCCTTATCGTGTCGTCGCACGTGACTAGAAATATATATATATATATATATATGTGTGTGTGTGTGTGTGTGTGTGTGTGTGTGGACGTGCAGTATTTGTGTGTATAGAAGTAATAAAATAAGAAGAAGAAGAAGAAATAGAAGTTTTTCGTATGCTTTTTCTGGTCCAAGGACTCCAATCCAATCGTAAGGAGTTACAGAGTAAAAGTGGGTGATGGGTTGCAAAAGTGGATACGGATCATCCGGGTAAAAAGATGCTTTATGGAATTTTAGGGTGATTATTTTTGTATGGACCACGAAATGGGCTGTTCTTGAAAGTGTAAAAAGGGAGAAAAGGAAAATGTGATTTTAAAAAGACATGTTTGCTACGTTTTAAGTCTTTTCCGAATACGCTTTGTTGACATCTTCTTGTTCTCTCTTTTGGTATATCACACTTTTTTGACAATATAAAGATTAATAGTGATATAATTGTGGATGCAAATTTCTTTCTTTTTGTTTTTGGACAAAATTGTACCTACAAAACAAATAACACCTTAGATCAAGGTCAAGAGCCTTACGCGTTCACGATGAATGGGGGAGCTTTGGCCGAAGAACCTCCGATACCAAAGTTAAAATTTTGAGGGAAAAATGTTTGGAGAATTTAGAGAGTTTTGCAAGAGTCAAGACCTCCCACTTTGAGGAGAATGATGGGGTTTAAATAAGAGAGTGGCCAGCCTCCTTGGGTGAGAGAGAACCGGCCACCTAGCTCCCTTTGTGGGCTAGGTTCTTGATTTGTGTTAAATTGGGAGTTATGGAATAATTACCTGATCAATTAGCTAATTAATAGAATAATTAGCTAATTGATTAGCTAATCAATATAATAAAAAAAGGAAGATTTGGGAGTTACCTTGTGGAAAAGATTGGATGAGGGATGGATGAAATAGGTTGTAAATAACTACCTATTTGGGCACTTTTGGATGAGGGATGATTGTCCATTGCTCGCGCGTAGGAATTCCGGTATGCCTCAAGTGTAATTTTGTCTTTTTTTTTTAAATCCAAAAATCCATATGTCGCCTTGTTTTTATTTTTGACTCCACAATAATATTGCGGTTTTAAGGACACACGATTGCAAGGTTTTTAAATAGTACAGTATGTTCGCGAGACTTAAAGCATTTTAAAGTAGATTTCTTTTTGGTTAGGACAATGTATAAGAAGAATAAGACAAAAGAAGTAATCGAGATAAGATAGATCATAGATTCATCATATCATTTATAGATGCGCTCATGTTTTGAAATATAAAATCAAAATGCATATGTAATTCAATAGTTTCACCACTTCATTAGAGTACTAGCCTCTTGATACGTTTGCAACAAACGATTTAAAATAAGAGTGTTGTTATTGACACTTATAAGTATCATCATGTACTGCTCAGTGCTCACATGTGTTGGTGGGTTCTATCTATATTAGAAAAATGATATAAATGTGGTATATAAAAAATGTAATAAGTGTAGCGTTATTCCATTTTTAATTAGTTACTCGTTAATGCAATTCAGTTTTCTCTCTCTAACTCTAGAAGTTCTCTCTTCTTCCTCTCCTTCGTGCTTTGTTTCTCTCTCTAAAACCTCTATTGCTGTCCTGTTAAGAATAGTAAACAAATGGCAAATTTCACCCCAGTGTTTTGTAAATTGCAGCAATTCTTCTTTTTAATTTGTTTTCATGAAATTATTCTTTGTAAATTTTAGTTAAATGTAATTTCTAATATAGACAAACTCGAAACTCGAAGGGATGAAGAGGAAGTGAGCACCAAACTTGAAATGAAGGAAAAGGTAGTGTGCTGTGAAGTCCACGGCTGGTTATTGTTGGAAACCCAACCAAAACAAGAATTCAGACAAAAAAGGGAAAAAGGCCCACATCATAATTTTGGGTTTTTAGTTGACCCATGGGCTAAATAAACAAGGCCAACTTCCAGATCAAGAGTAGTAGTTGGCGCTGGATAGATGTGCTATTTCCTAAGAAACGTTTGACAACCATTTCAATTTTCCGTTTTTCGTTTTTCAGTTTTCAGTTTTCAGTTTAAAGAAAAATAAGATTCCACAATAAAAATAATTCGTAATATAAAGAGTACCTAACATACTTATAAGTACATACAAGATCCGTCATCCTATTAATGTAGGATTCATTCTCAACATGTCCCCCTCATGTGTGGCGAATTTTCAAACCAAATAGATGGACAACATAAACGGAGTGACACGGAGCACATGTGGTTATTGGGTTTCACACATGGGACAATATACTCTGATACCACGAAGAAAGTTGAGGTTCCACTGTAAAATCAATTAACAATATAAGAAGTAATCTAACTTACGTATAAACCCATTCAAGATCCCTCATTCCATTAATGTGAGGTTCATCTCAACAATAAAAAGTTGTTTGGTAAATGTTTTTAATGTTCCTCTTTTCTTGAACTTCTGTAGTGAAATTTTTTTGGGGGTGAAAATGTTAATATGAAGTCATAGAATGAAAGGGCATGAGACTTGAATATGTTGCATGTTTTTTGACGTCGTAGAATGTTAAATGAAAAAGGGGGAGCAAAATTATGGAAACAAAATTTGAAAATTGAAATTGGTTTAAGGAGATTTCAATTTGGCTTGATTATGAAATCAATTTTTATTTTATTTTTGAAATCTAAAACATTGAGATTAGTTATCAAATAAATTTTTAATTTTTAGTTATGAACCACTTAGTGCTGGGGTTTAGTGGTATTCATTTTCATTTGTAAGTGAAAAGTCTTAAGTTCAATTCTCGTCAAAAGCGAGTTTGAACTCATTTGTAAGTGAGAGGTCTTAAGTTCTGTTGATGCACAAAATCAGTGAGGACTTTGGTACAACAGAAAATGTTAAGTTTGTGACCTTCACTAAATTGCTCCGGTCACTAGTGTGAATAAGTATGTAAATGGATAGGGACAGGGAAGCAAACACAAGATGTACGTGGTTCACCCAGATTGGCTACATCCACGGAATAGAGGAGTTCTCATTAATTGTGAAGGATTTACACAAGTACATAGGTTCAAGCTCTCCTTTAGTGAGTACTAGTGAATGATTTAGTACAAATGACATTAGGAAATATTGTAAGAGAATGATCTCTATTTATAGAAGAGAGTTTTTAGTTTCATTTTGACATTGACACGTGTCGTGTTGTGATTGACTTCTGATATTGACACGTGTCGCGTTATGATTGGCTTCTGATTTTGACACGTGTCGCGCTGTGATTGGCCTCCTGGTTGGAAGGAAACTCTTCTGGGTCCTTGACGGTATAACGTTGACCGATGGTCAGTAGTTTCGGGATTTGTCAAGTATGGTACAAACAGTGCTCCCCTAAGTTCCCGAGTGAGGGAAGCTCCTCGGTTAGGGACTTGCAAGATCCAAGCCATTGAGTAATCAAGAAACTTTTAAGTACCGAAGTGTGGTATCATTTTCACTTGCCTTATCTGTCTCATATGTAGATGTGACATCTTCTTTGGAAGTACTTTTCCTCCATCCAGGGATGGTATCTTTAACCGATGAAGATGCACAAGGTAATGTATCAATTTCACTTGAAGCTTACTTGTAGTTTCGGGCTTGGTCAAGTGCGATACAAACCCTATAGTAGAAGTCCCCCAAGTCACCGAGCTAGGAGATTTGCCGAAGGAGGTAACAGACAAGGTAAGCAATCAGACTTCCAAACAAGCAACCTGGATCGGAGGTTCGACTTCGGCTTATGGTTAATTGTTCTCATTTTCCTTGTGTCGTAAACAGCAACAAGGATAAGGAGAAGCAAATGGAGAAGAGATGATATGAGATACTTTTGCTTTTGAAGAAGTAACTTTTCACATGCTTATTCTTGAACTGGGCTGGAGGGTTTTCTGGTTTCCTCCAGAATATAAGGCTGACTCAAGAATTTGAGGGTCAAAACAAGTTCATCAAATCTATAGTACGTTCGACCCTAATGACATGAGATACTTTTGCTGTTGACAAATTAGTGGATGTATCGGCACGTGTTTTGTTACGCTTATCTCCACATGCTTCCTTTTATCCTTCTCACTTGCCCTATCTGTTCCTCAGACAGATGTGGTATCTTTTTTTGAAGCATAAGATGTTGAAGATGAGTACTTGAGAGCAATGTTAGGTAAGTAATCAGGTAAGGGGTTCCAAGCAGTCAGTTCCTGATTAGAAGCTTGATTCCAAGTGCTGACTGATTGTTCTCTTTCTCCTTGTCTTGCAGGTAAGAACAAGGTCAAAGGAAAAGATAGGGAAAAAGCATGATATGGGATACTCTTACTTTTAACCCTGATGATATAAGATACTCTTGCTCTGGTGTGGCTTGTTTGTAGAGGTATTATCGGGAGGAAAAGAAGCTGAGTATTTCGAGAGACTCTGCTGAGAGTGCCCTCTCAGATGTGAAAAAAAGTTGAGCATTTTTTTTGTTTGCAGGTTTGCCTGGCTGTGGAGGATGAAGGTCAACATATATAGAAGTCTCCCTAACAACAAGTAGTAGTGCTATTCCTTTACCTTTCTTGGTCATAGCAATGTAGTGGGAGCTGCAAGCTTCACGTGTTTTAACTTTGTTAGAGCACTTTGAAACAGTGGTCTGTGGTATCTGGAAAGCTGATGTTGCGTGTGAAAATTGCAGACAAGCTTTATCTAAGGAAATCTGGCTCTCGAAGTTTAGAGAGCGGTGCCTCTTCAATTTTCGAACAAGCAATCTTGTCGGGGATCTGGCTCTCGAGATTCAGAGAACAACGCCTCTTCGATATTTGAGAAAGCAATCCTGTTGGGAGTCTGACTCTTGAGATTCGGAGAGTAGTGTCTCTTCGATTTTTGAGAAAGTAATCCTGTTGGGAGTTTGGCTCACGAGATTCAGAGGGCGGTGCCTCTTTGATTTTTGAGCACGTAATCCTGTTGGGAGTCTGGCTCTCGAGATTCGAAGAGCGGTACCTCTTCAATTTTTGAGAACGCAATCCTGTTGGGAGTCTGATTTTTTAGATTCGGAGAACAGTGTCTCTTCAATTTTTGAGAAAGTAATCATGTTGGGAGTTTGGCTCTTGAGATTCGGAGGACGGTGCCTTTTCGATTTTTGAGCACGTAATCTTGTTAGGAGTCTGGTTCTCGAGATTTGGAGAGTGGTGCCTCTTCGATTTTTGAGCAAGCAATCTTGTTGGGAGTGTTTTCTCGAATGTGAGTAAAGGTTGGGCATTTTTGCCAGTCTACCTTGCCACGGAGCACGGAGGTTGACATACATTGAGACTTTCTAGTTATCAAGCAGTGGTACTGTTCCTTTACTCTTGTGGGTAATAGTAAAGTAGCTGGACCTTCAAAATTTATGTGTTTAACCTTTGTCAAAGATCTTTGGCAAAGTTATCTGTGGTACCCAAGGAGCTGATGTTGCGTGTGGAAAGTGGTGCCTCTTCGATTTTTGAACCATCGGCCATGTTGCCTTTTCTTTTATAAGGGCACTAATTGTGTGCAAGAAGTACATTCAAAGAGTTATTGCTTGTAGGAAATTTCCCCTTACTTTAGTGATTTATTGCGCCTCATTTCTCCTTCATCATTTATGAGAATGTCTGGCCCATCCGACTGTCGTTTTGACTTGAACTTTGGTGAAGAGGCAGCCATGCCTTCTTAAGACAACATATGGCGCCCATCCTTCTTATCCCCTACTAGTCATCTTACCGTTGGGGACTCTGTGATGAAGAATGATATGATCGCTGCGGTGGTGGCTAGGAACCTTCTCACTCCTAAAGATAATAGACTACTTTCCAAACGGTCTGATGAGTTGGCTGTTAAGGATTCTTTGGCTCTCAGTGTTCAGTGTGCAGGTTCTATGTCTAATATGGCACAACGCCTATTTGCTCGAACCCGCCAAGTTTAATCATTGGCGGCTAAAGTGATAAGTCTCAGACAGGAGATTAGAGGGCTCAAGCATGAGAATAAACAGTTGCACAGGCTCGCACATGACTATGCTACAAACATGAAGATGAAGCTCAACCAGCTGCAGGAAACTGATGGTTAGATTTTACTTGATCATCAGAGGTTTGTGGGTTTGTTCTAAAGGCATTTATTGCCTTCGTCTTCTGGGGCTGTACCGCGTAATGAAGCTTCAAATGATCAACGTTCGGTGCCTCCTCCTTCTGGGGTTCTGCCTAGTACTGAGGCTCTGAATAATCACCCTTTGGTGCCTCATCTTTCTGGGACTCTTCCGACTGCTAAGACTTCTCCTGAGCAACCTTTGTGAAGGCTCCCTCTTGTTTATTTATTTTGATTCATGTATATGTACATATTTGTAACTTATCAGAGATATCAATAAACAAGCTTTGCTTCATTTCAACGTATTGTGTTAAATACACCAAGGCCTTCTTCACTAAGTTCTTTGAATTTTTCCTTTTGTTGAAGCTTGTATGTTGAAGATTTGTGAGTGAAACATGTAGATTGAGGTAGTGCTCCCTTAATTTCCCGAGTGAGGAAAACTTCTCATTTGGAGACTCGAAAAATCCAAATCACTGAGTGGTCGTGAGACTTCCGAGTATCAAGGTGCAGTAGCATATGGTAAGAGTCCCCCAAGTCTCTGGTCGATGGAGTTGATGAATGAGGCATTTCCTTTCTAAGTGGTAGCCCAAAACTCCTTCTTCATATATATTTGTTATGATAGTTGTTAGGCCCAAAAAAGAGGAGGCCTAGGCAATTTTTTTTTCGATTTTTTTTTCGAATTTTCGAATTTTAAAATTTTTGAATTTCCAAAAAAATATATATAAATTAAAGCTTTGTAGGTGAAGCTTTGGTGTTGAAGCTTTTTAGGTGAAGCTTTGTTGGGTACGATGAATTGATTTTGCTTCACACTATCTTGATCAAGATAGTGTGAAGCTTTTGTAGGTGAAGCTTTTGTGTTGAAGCTTTGTAGGTGAAGCTTTTGTGGGTGAAGCTTTTGTGGTGGGTGAAGCTTTTGTTGGTGAAGCTTTTATGGGTGAAGCTTTTGTGGGTGAAGCTTTTGTGGTGGGAAAGCTTTTGTGGGTGAATCTTTTGTTGGTGAAGCTTTTGTGGATGAAGCTTTTGTAATGGGTGGAGATTTTGTGGGTGAATCTTTTGTGGTGGGCGAAGCTTTTGTAGGTGAAGCTTTTGTTGGTGAAGCTTTTATGGGTGAAGCTTTTGTAGGTGAAGCTTTTGTTGGTGAAGCTTTTATGGGTGAAGCTTTTGTAGGTGAAGCTTTTGTGGTGGGTGAAGCTTTTGTAGGTGAAGCTTTGGAGTTGAAGCTTTGTAGGTGAAACTTTGGAGTTGAAGCTTTATAGGTGAAGCTTTGAAGTTGAAGTTTTGTAAGTGAAGCTTTGGAGTTGAAGCTTTGGTTGGGTACCATGAATTGATTTTGCTTCACACTATCTTGATCAAGATAGTGTGAAGCTTTTGAGAATTTGTAGTTGTCCTCCTTTGATAAAGCTTTTGTTGGTGAAGCTTTGTTGCGTACCATAAATTGATTTTGCTTCACACTATCTTGATCAAGATAGTGTGAAGCTTTGTTGAATTTCCCATTTTTTTTTTTTTGGGGAAACTAGAAATTTTAAAAATGTGGGAGAGACAACATATACAAATTTTGCTTCCACATTGTTGAGCAAGAGATTGTGATGCAAGTTACACCTTGTAGTAGTCGAAGGTTTGGATGAACCATATAAATTGAATTTGCTTCAAACAGTCTTGAATTTGCTTCGAAGGTTTGAGAATTGTAGTTGCCCTCTATTGATAAAGCTTTTGTTGGCACCATAAATTGGTTTTGCTTCACACTGTCTTGATCAAGAGTGTGTGAAGCTTTTGAGAATTGTGGTTGAACTCCTTTGATGAAGCTTTTGTTGGCACCATAAATTGGTTTTGCTTCACACTGTCTTGATCAAAAGTGTGTGAAGCTTTTGAAAATTATGGTTGTCCTCCATTGATGAAGCTCTTGTTGGCACCATATATTGGTTTTGCTTCACACTGTCTTGATAAAGAGTGTGCGAAACTTTTGAGAATTGTGGTTGAACTTCTTTGATGAAGCTCTTGTTGGCACCATAAATTGGTTTTGCTTCACACTGTCTTGATCAAGAGTGTGTGAAGGTTTGGAGAATTATGGTTGCCCTCCATTGATGAAGCTCTTGTTGGCACCATAGATTGGTTTTGCTTCACTGTCTTGATCAAGAGTGTGTGAAGCTTTTGAGAATTGTGGTTGAACTCCTTTGATGAAGCTTTTGTTGGCACCATAAATTGGTTTTGCATCACACTGTCTTGATAAAAAATGTGTGAAGCTTTTGAAAATTATGGTTGCCCTCCATTGATGAAGCTCTTGTTGGTACCATATATTGGTTTTGCTTCACACTGTCGTGATCAAGAGTGTGCGAAGCTTTTGAGAATTGTGGTTGAACTCCTTTGATGAAGCTCTTGTTAGCACCATAAATTGGTTTTGCTTCACACTGTCTTGATCAAAAGTGTGTGAAGCTTTTGAGAATTATGGTTGCCCTCCATTGATGAAGCTCTCTTGTTGGCACTATAAATTGGTTTTGCTTCACACTATCTTGATTAAGAGTGTGTGAAGCTTTTGAAAATTGTGGTTGACCTCCTTTGATGAAGCTCTTGTTGGCACCATAAATTGGTTTTGCTTCACACTGTCTTGATCAAGAGTGTGTGAATCTTTTGAGAATTGTGGTTGAACTCCTTTGATGAAGCTTTTGTTGGCACCATAAATTGGTTTTGCTTCACACTGTCTTGATCAAGAATGTGTGAAGCTTTTGAGAATTGTGGTTGCCATCCATTGATGAAGCTCTTGTTGGCACCATAAATTGGTTTTACTTTAGACTGTCTTAATCAAGAGTGTGTAAATTGGTTTTGCTTCAGACTGTCTTGGCACCATAAATTGGTTGTCCTCCACTTTGAAAGAATGAGGCTTGGCCCCATAATCATAATAGTCAACGGTATGTTCACCTCTGGTTGTCTTGATTCGAACCTTTATCCCTCTTGTTATAATGGGCTTGCTGAGAGTAAAAATCCTTTCTCTTACCAAGAGACAGATACGTTTGGTGACTTAGCGAGTAGCTAAATGAGGCAGGAGATGATGCAATAGGTGTATGAATGGCCAAGATCTCCTCACTTGGTAGAACTTGACTTCCACTTCCCACTTGTTGATAGAGGTTAACCATATGGATGTTCCCTTGGTATGTCCTTGCTTCGGCGGAGGTGTGATTGTAAGCATGTGCCATCACCTCAGAGTAAGTCTTCCAAGCATTGGCATTGATCATGTACTTGAAGAAACAATCACGTAGGCCTGCCGTGAAGGCCTTGAGGGCGGTCTTATCATCTGCCTCAGCACAGTGAGAATACTCATGGCTGAAGCGACCGGCATACTCTCGTAGTGACTCGTCCAGCTTCTGGCGAATAGTGTACAAGTCATCTGTAGAATGCAAGTGATCGGTCTAGAAGATGTGTTGAGAAACAAACAGTTTCCTCAGTTCTTCAAATGAGTCTGTTGTCTCAGGTGGAAGATGGCAATACCAGTTTAGAGCTCCGCCAGAGAGGGTGGAGGGGAAGAGAAGACATCGCTCTTCATCGGTGTGCATCCGATATGCCATGGTGGACTCAAAGAGGTTAAAGTGTTCAATTGGTTCCTCCCTTCCAGTATATATATAGTTGTAAACCAATCTTTTGTTTTGTCTTCGCTTGAAGGGGGTGTCGAAGATTCTCCTTGTGAGAGGGCCAAGCCTGGGTTGGTTCCAATCAGGTAACTCGGCCTGACGTTTGATCTTCAACTTGTTTACTTCTTCAAGGAGCTGTAAGATAAGGGGGTCCTGAGTGGAGCCATGTACCACTGAAATTTTCTTTCGTAAGTCTACATCGCCTTTTGGAAGTAGGAAAGTTTGAGCAAGGGCGTGTGGTTTTTTCTTGGACTCACTGTACTGACTTTTAGGGCGAGTCTGTCGGAATACCTCAGAATCCCCTGAACCTTCATGTTCATTTGGGACCTGTTGTTCCTTCCCTAGATTGGCAGCGGGCCGGGGTCGTGGAAGGGGACCGAGTCTTTCAGAAACCCTTGGGTCATTGATCTTCGAGCATATGTGGAGGGGATTCTCTCGACGTTGCTTTAGGAAGTCTCGGCAGTCACGATAAACGATTTTCGATCCTTCCAACCCTTTTGCAAGGAGGTGTCTTCCTCCACTTCTCCTGCTTTGGATCGAAGCATCTGGGTTGAAAGAAGTCTCATGTTGATCAATGTTTTGATGATTAGCTCGCTCCTCATCAGGGATACCCATGTCAAAGGGAAGTGACCTTCCGTGTTGGGGGGTACCCAGATGATGGTTGATATCCACAGGGGCAACGAGCTCGCGTGTTTGAGTACGCCTAGTTTCGTGGAGCGTCTCAAAGAGCTTTTTCATACTGCTCCTAGATGACCTCATTCTTCATTGCTATCTTATTGTTCTGAGCTTCTAGCTCATCGACTTTAGCTTGAAGAGCAACCATTTTTCCTTCATTCTTTCGTTGCTTCGCACTAGGTACAAGAAGGGTGTCATTATGTGTGTTGTGGCTTCCTTCGCTCCCCATGTTGGAGAGGGATGCCTGGTCAAAAGAAAGTGTACGAATGGTGGAAACCAGCTTGGCAAAGCTGAAGAGAGTGGGAATAAGTGTCGTTCCCACAGACGGCGCCAAATGTTGATGCACAAAATCAGTGAGGACTTTGGTACAACAGAAAATGTTAAGTTTGTGACCTTCACTAGATTGCTTCGGTCACTAGTGTGAATAAGTATGTAAATGGATAGGGACAGGGAAGCAAACACAAGATGTACGTGGTTCACCCAAATTGGCTGCGTCCACGGAGTAGAGGAGTTCTCATTAATTGTGAAGGATTTACACAAGTACATAGGTTCAAGCTCTCCTTTAGTGAGTACTAGTGAATAATTTAGTATAAATGACATTAGGAAATATTGTGAGAGAATGATCTCTATTTATAGAAGAAAGTTTCTAGTTTCATTCTGACATTGACACGTGTCGTGTTATGATTGGCTTCTGATATTGACACGTGTCGCGCTATGATTGGCTTCTGATGTCGACACGTGTCGCACTATGATTGGCCTCCTGATTTGAGGGAAACTCTTCTGGGTCCTTGACGGTATAACGTTGACCGGTGCTCAGTAGTTTCGGGATTGGTCAAGTATGGTACAAACAAGTTCATTTCTCGTCAAAAGCAAGTTTGAACCACATTATTGCTAGCTCATTGTGAGGCTAATCTCACCCCATCTTCCTTAGTTTAGATAATATCGTATTTAAAAAAAAAATTAGTTACAAAGTAAAGTGAAAGTAAAAACTGAAAACAAAAATGGTTATCAGTTGATATAGAAACTGGCCTCATTTGAATGGGATTAGTTGTTTATATGCGCAATTATATTATCTTATTTTACATGTGTAGTTGGATGTCCCTGAAGGGACGCAGTTTCAGGACTTTAAGATGGCTTGATGATGTGCCTATAAAATGAAAATTAATGTAGCAAGCTATGAATTTTCCTTTTGTTATAAATGGGTAAATAATTTAATAAAAAAGGGCTCAGGCTCAAACCCTAAACTAAACCTAACCAAACCGTTCAATGTTAGCATGGTTTGGTTCGATTTCCTTTGTGGTATCCGTTAAAATTGAACCGTAACATAATCATTTTGTCAATATTAGTATGGTATCAACTTTGGATTAGATCCATTTCACACCGTGTTGATCCCTAATTATAGTTATATTACATAAAAAGAGTGAAAAAAAGCGCTGCAAAATTAAATAACAATTAAAATGTCTGTCTCAGTTAAACTATTAAAAGAGCATATGAAGTTGCACACGACCATTATCGGCGATGGCATCACCTGGGAATTTTGCACACTCATCTCCCTAACATGTCCTAAAATTCATTGGCCTATTATCATCCTTTGTTTTTCCATATTTTCCAGTTTGTTTTTAACTATTAATTATCTTGCACAAATCAAGCGCGCGCGCACATATTATATTTCCATCTTCAAAGAGTAGCCACATGATGATGAGATATTGTTCGATCATCCAGTTGACTAGCTGGAATTAAAAATAGGAAGAAGTTGCCGAGTCTTATCGTCATATATAACAGACAAAAACGATGGATCAAAGTTCCTAGATTTTTGCATGCATTATTTGGGTTTTGTATTTTTCCTTGCAGATGATGTTAACACATGCAGTTTTGTGGACCTGAAAACGTGAAGAAAAAATTTCAGGCGATCATGGGTCATTTGATTCGATATCCATAGTCTGGCCTGACAAATCCCCCATGCTCCCTTCATATAGAGGATCAATATATCCCACATATTTATATCAGTTTACTGTTAGCACATTAGCATATAAATTCGTAAAAAATTTAAAACTAATAATGTGTGTTGTAGGCCTATTTAACTGAGCTATTCTAAGGGAATAAAGAGAGGGAGGCCAGCAGTAGTGAGAGAGAGAAGAGAGAGATTTAATTGTGATGTGTCAGTTGTATCACCTCATTATGCCTTTATTTGTAGTAGTAGGATGTGTATAATACTTACCCTTTTAGGATTAAAACTCTTAATAGGTAATCAACTCCTAATAGGAAAATAAAAGATACTCCTAGATGCACTAGGATTTACACAATTACATTTATATTCTAAATATGACTACAACACTCCCAATTGAGTGTGTAAATACTCAACAAACTATCGCATCAGATCTTCAACAGATAAGGTAGAACAGTTGATGAAGTCGGCAGCACAACGGGTGAATGCGAGTTTCAGATATAAGAAAGTATGCATTGGTAGTAAACTCACAAAACATCGCTATGGTAAAACCCAAGGCATGTGGAAAACCCATAGACTAAGGAGAAACATGAGAAGTATGCATAATGTCTAAAACAAACATCAAACAGGACGAAATTAGTGAACTCAACGGAGTATGATCATTGCAGGATGGGTGCCTCATCAAAACCTCATTAGGTAGCAAAAACCAGTGGGAAAAATGCTCTTAATCGTAGGAAAAAGAGTATATTAAGATTAAGTGAGTATGCTTCTAGATACTCCCCCTGAGTTAGACATAACTTCCAAATAAAAGAACTACAAACAATTCAACTCAAATAATTTACGCATATTGATTCCTTGGACGAGCTTCTGAAAAGTAAACTTAGACAATGACTTGGTGAAGAGATCGGCTAGGTTGTCCTGGGAACGGATTTGCTTGACTTCAATGTTCTGATGTTGTTGTTGCTGGTGAGAATAAAAGAACTTCGGCGCTATGTGCTTGGTGTTGTCTCTCTTGATGTATCTCTTCTTTAACTGCTCGATATATGCCGCATTGTCTTCAAAGATTGTCTTTGGAAGGTCAACGATGGAAGTAAGACCACTAGTGCTTTGAATATGTTCCATGGTTGCTCTAAACCAAAAACACTCACACAATGCTTCATGTAGGGCGAGAATCTCAACATGGTTCGAAAAAGTCGCAACTATTGCTTAGTAGACCTCCAAGATATAGCGGTGTCTCCAACGGTAAAGACATAGCCCGTTTGAGAACGTGCCCTATGTGGGTCACATAGATATCCAACATATGCGTAATCAACAAGGCGAGAATCAATCTGAGAACAAAGGGAGGCAGCAACACTCGAAGATTCATGGGTATAGAACAAGCCCAAATCCGTCGTACCCTTGAGGTAGCGGAAAATGTCTTTAACACCATTCTAGTGCCTGTGTGTGGGTGCATTGTTGTATCTAGCCAAAAGATTAACAGTTAAGGAAATGTCGGGTCTAGTGCATTGAGCCAAGTACAATAAAGTCCTAATTGCACTTTACTTCGGGTTCCAAAATATCTTCCTCATCCTCCTTTGGACAGAAGGGATCTCGTTCAGCATCTAGAGTTCGAACGACCATAGGAGTACTCGAAGGCTTTACTTTATCCTTATTAAAACGTCGCAACACATTCCAGGTATAGTTCGATTGATGTACTAGGATTCCATCAGAACAATGCTTGATCTCCAGGTCGAGACAATATCGAGTTTTCCCAAGATCTTGCATCTCAAATTCTGATTTCAAATGAGTAGCAATTTTCTCAAGCTCTGCGGAAGTTCCAATGAGGTTCATGTCATCGACATAAGCTGCAACGATTGCAAATCCGAAATGTGACTTCTTTATGAACACGTATGGGCATAACTCGTTGTTCACATAACCTTGATTTGTCAAATATTCACTCAGACAGTTATACCTTATCCACCCGGATTATTTCAATCCGTAAAGTGACCTTCTCAATCTAATAAAGAGAGTGTTCCGTGGTCTAGAACTATTTAAACCAGTCAATGAAAGTCATTCTGGAACTTTCATGTATATATCTGTATCTAGATCTCCATAAAGATATGCGGTTACCACATCTATAAGTTGCATATTTAGTTTTTCAAAAACTACGAAACTGATTTGGTAGCGGAACGTTATAATGTTCATTACGAGGAAATACATCTCCTCGTAATCAATCCCAGGGCGTTGAGAGAAACCTTACGCTACGAGGCGTGCTTTGTATCACACTATTTCATTCTTCTCATTATGCTTCTTCACGAAAACCCACTTGTAGCCAACAGGCTTCACATGTGGTTGAGTATGAGCTACAGACCCAAACACCTTTCATTTCACGAGCGAATCGAGTTCAACCTAGATTGCTTGTTTCCAATTTGACCAATCTGTTCTACGTCAACATTCATCAACAAAACGTGCTAAGCATGATGTCACTAACTATTGTGTACGCAAATGCATCAACGAGTATATATGATCTGTCACCTTAGCTAGATCATTAAAAGCATCTGGCATGCTTTGAGTAATGCTCTAAAAACTATAATTCGTCACACCTCAGTTTCAGACTGAGCAGTGCGGGGATCTAAATGAGACACAGTGAGAGCATACCACGAAAATTCGCAACGTTCTCCAAGAATGTTAGCATATTTATCTCCCCCTAATGATGGGAAGACTATCTCATCAAAGTAACAATCTGCAAAACGTGCCGTAAAGAGATCTCCTATCAAGGGTTCTAAATAGCGAACAATTGATGGCGAATCATAACCGAAATATATTCCCATTTTTTCTCTAATGACCCATTTTGGTACGTAGTGGCAGCGCTATTGGTACATAAACTGCGCACCCAAACACATGTAAATGCGAGACATCATGCTCGTATCTAGTAACCAACTATAACGGTGAATGAGGTTGAGTAGCGGTGGGCCTTAGGCGGACCAGCATGGTAGCGTGCAATATTGCATAGCCTCAGGCAGATATCAGTAGTTTGGTTCGCATAACCAAAGTCTGAGCTAACAATTGAATGCGCTTTATGAAAGCTTTTGCCAGGCCGTTTTGAGTGTGAATATAGTGTACATGATGTTCCACATCAATCCCTTTTGACATGAAATAATCATCAAAGTCTGTGACGTAAACTCTTAGGCATTATCCAGTTGATTCGACTTGATCGGATAATCAAGGTGGTGAGCCCTTAGCTTAATAATTTATGCTAGGAGTTTTGCAAATGCAGCATTGCATGTGGACAATAGGCAAACATGTGATCATTATGTCGATGCATCCACCAACACCATAAAATATCTAAATGGTCTGTATGTTGGTTGGATAGGTCCACAAATATCCCCTTGAATCCTCTAAAGAAACTTAGGGGGGTTGTGAATAATCTTTGTAATTGAGGATTGAGTATTCAACTTCCCCAAAGAACACGCTTTGCATGGCGGGAATCCAATGTAGGGAGGTAACCGATGCCCATGTGATGATTTGAGGATACGGCGTATCATGTCAGGTCTAGGATGTCCCATATGGTCGTGCCAAAGCAACAAAGTTCCCTGGAACTCAAGCACAAGGTCGGCCACATGGTAAGCTTCTATGCCTCGAATGGTTATGATGTACAACACACTCAGGAGATGTTTCAACTTCTCGTGAATACGCTTCTAGCCATATTCATATGGAGTGATGCAAAGAAATTCAAAACCATTATCTTCAATGGTTTCAACATGATATTGATTATCTCAAATATCTCTAAAACTCAGCAACGTTCTTCTAGAACGTGGAGAATAGAGTGCCTCTTTAATGGTTAAGATTGTACCACTGAACAACATGATACGGGCCTTTCCGTATCCTTGAATCAGGTTGGATGGGTTTGAAAGAGTTGTCATATGTGCTGTCTTAGG
The DNA here is from genome assembly GCF_042453785.1 of Malus domestica. Lineage (NCBI taxonomy): Eukaryota > Viridiplantae > Streptophyta > Magnoliopsida > Rosales > Rosaceae > Malus > Malus domestica. The sequence continues at coordinate 7,643,791 of NC_091668.1, read as the reverse complement.
TAAAAAGTTAGTAAAATAGTGTCACTCACACAATATGGTGTGTGTGGTAGCACTATCAGCTAAACAACTAACTTCCCCACTAGACATACCTAGAAATAAATTGATTGAATTGGTCATATGCATAAATATAATTTGATCCATTCAATTAAGCAATTCAAGAAACAATATCCATAAAATAACAATCCATAATTCAAAACAACCAAAACCAAACAAATTTCCAAAGACTTAGAAAAAATTCTTCAAAATTAAACCATAAACCTAGAAATTAGGGAGGGGGTCCGGCCACTCTTAGTGGGTTCGGCCACTAGGGGTAAAACACCCTAAAACATGTCTAAAATTTATTCGTCTATAAGAGCTGATGTCTTATGAAAATCCGATATCTTCATGGATGTAATAGCATATTCTGGATGATCCACATGTGCAAAGTTAGACTCACGACGGGAATGAATAGCCTCGGGGATAGCTTAGCATACGCATGACCAATGATCATTTGATCCACAGCGGTAACACATGTTCATTGCAATGGAAACCAGTTGAACAGTAGCTTTTCCTTTGCTCTTGAAGTTCGGGGCCTAAGGGGCAAGGGGTGGATGCTGCTGGGTCACATTTCCTCCCTTAGGTAGGCCTTGACTCTGTTGACCTTGGGCCCGTGGTGGGGCTTGCCGCCCATTGCCACGGCCACGACGATTCTTTCGTCGTTTGTGACTGCTAGAGTTTGTCGCATAAACTTCAGGCATGACGTTCGAGCCAGTCAGTCAAGCTTGATTATTCTTCATCAAAAAGTGATTCTGCTGTTCAGCGAGAAGTAAAACAGAGATCAAATTCGAAAATTTGGTGAACTTATGTGCTTTATATTGTTGCTACAGGATAATATTGGTGGCATGGAAGGTCGAATAGGTCTTATCCAGGAGATCTTATTCGGTTAATTCCACTTTATAGAACTTCAGTAGTGATCGGATTCTACAAACTTCATAGTTGTATTAATTCACGGACTTAAAGTTTTGGAAGCAAAGATGTTGTGTAACACCCCGGCCTCGAATAATTTATTTCGGATAATAATTTTCATGGTAGGCCCACTTTAAACTCTTGAAAATTTTCTATTCAAAGTTTAAGGTTCTTTGCTTTTAATTCCTTAATTCCACAAAATGGTCGAAACCATAATGCTCTCACCAAACAAACCAATATTCAATTATCTTACCAATTTATTCTCTTAGCTCAAGACTCCAACTAACTATTAATTCTTGATTATTTAATCTCACTTATTTAATGGCTGCATCTAACGTCTCGTTAGATTGCCTACGTACCCTAAACAAGGATCAAGCCATTCGTAGTTCACAATTCATTATTTACCAACTTTCAAACATATTCCAGTAACCACCATATTCAACACTAACCTTCATAATCCAATTCATATCAAATGGTTACCCATTATAGATTCAAAATAGTGAAATTTACATGAAAAATGGCAACGTCGGCTCCCTGGCCGTGTGCCGCCACACATGTCACTGCCAGTGGCAGTCGGCCGCCCCGAATCGTCGGAAAATATCAACTATTTCCAAAAATTACCAAATTTTACAGGAAAGTAGATCTTAATAAGAGGAACAACTTTCATACCTGGGTTGAAACCTAGTTCGATCGGGAAGTGGCCGGAAAAACCCATGAACCATCGGAAACCCTAGAAATGGGTATTCCTCAATTCATCAAAATCGTAGCTCTGCTGCCCCAAATCTTGCTTGAGCATTGATCCAGGCCTCAAAAGGAGTTGAACAAGGGTGGTGGTGGACGGTATCACCTGCAAAAATGGCGGAATTTCCGCCAACACCCATAAATCCCGTTGGGGTGTTTCCCACCAAAATAAACCCAAATTTCTTCTAATTATAGGTGTAAATGGAAGAGGGAATGCTAAGGAGTTGTTTCTTGGTAGTGGTTTGCCTTGATTTGCCGAAAAAAAATGACCAAATTTGGCCACAGTTCTCATCAGGTCACCCGGGTCAAGGGATGACCCGTTTTCCTCTCTTTTTTTCCTTTCCTCATTTCCCTCATTTCCCTTCCCCCATTGGTCACCTCCCCTCCTTCCTTCTTCCTTCCCTTCCTTTCTATTCTTTTCTTTCAATCTTAGTTGTCCATCATTTATTTTCCTTTCATCACAGCCACACACGTGGCACAACTTATTGCTCTAGATTTCTGGAGTCTTCTAAATGAAATTAAAATTACCAATATATCCCTAACTTTAAACGTTAATAACTTCATCGTTATAATTCCGTTTCATGAACGGTTTTCACCTACGCGCTCGTGGGATCGTCCTCTATCCAAAAATATAAATTGTGACTTCCAAAGGTCTACGGATTTTAAATTATTAATTCTCAAACTTCAAACTTCATAACCAGTTTAATTTAAAACTAAACTCAAATGAATTAATATAATTTCTCCAAAAATAACATAAAATCTCAATAATACAAACCCGTAACTTTTAATAATTTTTGGAAACAAAACTTTAAAAGTTCTCGATTAAATTCTTCATAACCATAAATCGATTTATTTTCGATTTTCTCCACATTTCATAATTATGAATATATATATATATATATATATATATATATAATCTATATATTTAAATTTTCAGGGTATTACATGCTGCTGGTCGTGTCTTACTTCAAGCAAGTAGATGTTTTTCTGGTGATCGAGACGGTCAGCTAGAGCAAGCCATAGGTGCGTGGGTCTTCCTCTGTGAGGTACTCGGTTTGCAAAGCATCATAGATATGTCTTCGAATGAAGATCATTGCAGTAACTTTCTGAGCTTCGTTGACGAGTTCATTGTCGATTGGTTCCTTGATGATGGCTCTAAGACTCTTTGCAGTAAGATAAAGCTTCACATCTTGAACCCATTTCAGGTAGTTTATTCCAGATACTTCGAGAGTGGTGAAATCAAATCTGTTTAAGTTCAACATGTCCCTAAAACGGAGGGTACAATAAAACGTGGTTAGTCATATGGTAATCCATAAACATACATCGTAGAACATTCAGGTTTTATAGACATGTATTACTTTGAATGAAAACTTCGGATTTCAAAGGCACTAAATATGAAACTACATGTTCAATTTAGTTTTTATGAACGGTTAGTTCATAAAGGATAGGTTCTTGCAAGAAACACATAATGCAATATGCTGATTTAAATATAGTGGATTTGAGTTTCTTTGGGAACTCAAGTGTGAGAGTTTTGGGACTACGAAAGGATGTCAACGGTTCAAAATATAAAAAAAAATTATTGAATCGATAATATCCAAAAGTGATCTTCAGGTCAATAATTTTGAATTAATTATCAGATTAATGGATTGCAGGTCATTTTTAATTAATTCAATAGATCAGGACCAAACAGGGTCGATCGTGGAAGCAAAAATAATAATAACACTCAAGTTAAAATTATTTAAAATGCCAAAAAAATAGCATTGGATTTGAAAAACGATATCCCAATGGTATTTAGGTTGGGTTACGTGCATAAGGAAAAGCCTTAGAGGCTTTTGGGTTCGGGTTATGGTTGCAAAGGCAGCCCACATATGGTTGCAGGCCACGGGCCAAGAGACAGGAATCCCAGCAGCAAGCTGCTGGCGTGGTTGGGTCGCAGGGATTAAGCCTAGCCTCGTGGGCTGGCTGATTGTAACGCGGGCCGTGGCAAAGGTTCAACCTAGTAGCACAGCTGCTGGCATGGGCCAAGACAGAAGTACTAGCCCAGCATGCACTGGTGTGGGTTGGGGTTGCAGGCCCTTGGTAAGAAACCAAGCCAGGTTTATGGCCTGGTTATCCATAGAGGGGTTCATGCATCATGGGAAATGTTTTCATGCTTCGTGGACGTTCCAAATATCTTCTTTAATTTTAAGCGTACATGATTGGTAGAAAACAAATAAGAGCCTTTGATTTTTGTGGAAGATAGCCTCCTCCTACGATCTTTCAGTTCCTCATCTTCTGGTAAGAGCGTGCTAATAACGTGTTGTAGGCCTATTTAACTGAGCTATTCTAAGTGAATAGAGAGAGGAAGTCCGACGGTAGTGAGAGAGAGAAAAGAGATTTAATTGTGAGGTGTTTATTGTATCACCCATTTGTGCCTTTATTTATAGTAGTATGATAGGTAGAATCCTTAATCTTTTAGGATTACAACTCTTAATAGGTAATCAACTCATAATAGAAATATAAAAGATACTCCTAGATCCACTAGGATTTATACAATCACATTCCTATTCTAAATATGACTGCAATAATGTGTATAATAAAAGTAAGGGTAAATTACATAAAACTTAAACATGAAACTTAAACAACATTTTAAATAAATAAATAAATAAAATATTTAACAACATGAAACTTAAACAACATTTTAAAAAACATTTAGCAATATAAAACTTAAACACCTACTCCATGTTTTTTTTTGGCCCAAAGATGTGCAACAAGATCATGTTGTAAGTACTTATTTGTGGCACGGGAACGTATCATTGTATAGCACCTCATGTACTCATATATAGAGATACTACCAGTTCTTGGATTGAAAGGCAAATTAGGCACATCATATATTTTTGCATGAGCCCTTCTTAACCTATTTGGATCATCTTGGTCGTCATCGAACTCTCCATTAATATACTCATCTTGCTCTTCCTTCACAATCATATTGTGTAATATGATGCAATACATCATGATGGAGTCCAAATTTTCTCGACTCCACCCTCTTGCCGGTTCGCTGATGATCTTCCACCGTGCTTGTAGAATACCAAAAGCTCTCTCAACATCTTTTCGATATGCCTGTTGGTGTAAGGTAAACAACTTTTTGGCGTCATTCTGAGGGTTTGGAATGGCTTGGACAAGTGCCGCCCACATTGGTTAGATGTCATCTGCCAAGTAATACCCCATATTGTACTGACGGTCGTTGATGTAGTAGTCAAGTTGAGGTGCTTTACCTTCCGTCAGGGTATTAAAGAGTGGTGAACGCCTAAGAACTGTAGTGTCAGTTTGGAATCCAGGGACTTCAAAGAAAGCATGCCAAATCCATGTGTCATACGAAGCAACCGTCTCTAACGCAACAGTTGGCTTTCTCAACCTTCTGATGGGACAGTTCTTCTAATCCCAATGCATGCAATCCAATGACCTAATCATGCCCGAAAATCCACAGTCTTTAGCTTTACGAATAAGCCGATACAGATCTTCTTGATTTGGCTCGCAGAGGTACTCGTATTTGTAAAGCTGAACAAAATTCAGCAAGAGTATCAAGGCATGTAGACTCAGACATACCATGCGTTTCGTATCAGCTGGGGAGCCATAGGCCATCATTCGGAGTGCAATAGTAACCTTTTGATAAGGTCTTGCTTTTGTCGAAAGTATGGATTGACCTATTAGACATCACAAAGTAAACACTCGAAGACATTATGCCTCATCTGAAAGTGACGTCTGAAATCCTCTTCTGTGTACACCGAGTTGGGGTTGAAATAGTTGTTCATCAGATTGGTATGTGTCATCGCTCTGTTTCGTGGTTTGTATGAGCGACCAGCAACAAAGCCACCCTATTAAGGTTGTTCCTTAGTTGGCTGACATACCATAGTCGCAGCCATGGCTGGTGCTCTGTTTTGTTTGTTGCGCCTTACTTCAGCTTCTTCATTAGACTCCTCATCTCCTCATCTCAGCTGCCCCCATTTTTCTTCCAATTTGGATTTGGATGAGGACCCCCAGTTGGAATCCAAAAATGATCCGAAGTTGGAATTCATTGCAAACTTGAATTGAAATAGATTGAATTCAAAGGTGTGTGAATTATAGCCTAATATCCACCCTATTTATAGCAAAAAGAAAAATCAAATCTAACGGCTAGCTGACGTCACTTAGCCAATGGATTTGAATTTAAGTTGTAATTTTTAAATAATAAATTATGTTTGGCCCTCGGTTAGAGACGGTTTTTTGTGACAGGGCTAAAACGAGCCCTATGACCCTTTGGCCCTTTGTTGGAGATAGAGGCAAATATGGCCATGTATTGTTATTAAAATATTAATATGTTGAAGGACCAGAGAGCTAAAACGAGCCTTCTGGTCAGTCTTTAGTTGGAGATGGCCTTAACTTGCAAAAAAACAATCTAACAAAATGATGACGTTGACGAAGACCTGGATGTAGACGAAGACGACGATTTGCTGCAATGTTTTAAGAGAGTGCTTTGTTAGCACAGCATGTCATGGAGCTACAATCCGAACTATTCAATGAAAAGAAAGGTTCATGCACATGTAATTGTATTAAAAACCAATATTTCAAGTTTAATTAGATCGCATTCTTTGCATTAAGTACAAATAATGCATCATGCACCAGAATTTTGATTGGACCAACTATGTGTCATTTAACAAAATAAACCAACTTCCCGAACGTAGCCCGTATATAACCCTAGGTGTAGGTCGGTCCCCCTATCGAAACATTTGAAGGGTCCTCGGAGGACCTTTATAGGTGTTTTTCTGGCATTCGAAAGATCCCGTAACCACATTGGTCCCTCTATTCTATAGATCAGCCTCCGCATGTGAATTTGCTTGGTTCTAATTATGCTGTTATGTCACTTTCTAATTCCATCTTTTGTGTTTCTTTTTTGCTGGTCTACTGTGAAACACAAATATTTAAGTACCGATCTTTCTTTGGCTCCAAATTCCACCTCCAATTATTGAAGGGAAAATTTCCCCAGTAGCTATAACAGATGTTACACCAACTTTTGAACGGAAAGAATCTCCCTAAACTAAAATGTTAATTGTCTAGAAAAATACGAGGATCTTAAATTTTCATGTCATTTCAGATAAAGAAATTTTTTCACTTAAAAAAGTTGTTCTATTCTGCAGCCACTTCCAACATTATCCTTCCAACTTTTCCTTAAAGGGAACTTCGATGTTTTTACGAACTATATATACATGATATTGGTATAAAGCAAGAAGCAAGTCCATGATAGTACAAAATAGAGTTTAGGTAAATCAAACTGTAACTTTCATAAAAAACAGATCTTGCTAAAATAAAACGTCTACTTAATTATTTTTAATCTTGAAAAATGATTTCGTTAATTGGTTCCCATTAAACACTATTGGAAGCTATTTACGCACCAAATTAAAGCAAAAGTTGTACATTTACTCCTAACTAGGGACATCGTGGAAATTATGTTGACACATCCTTGTTTAAAACTGTTCCCTTCCGAAAATCAGATATAAATAGCAGGGTGGGCATAAGTAGGGATGGGTAACGGTTATAGCGGGCGGATAACCACGGTTATTTACCCATAATCGTTTATGCTCATACCCGCATAACCGTTTACCCGTTGGGTAATTGCCTAAACAGTTATACTCATACCCATAACCGTTTATAAACAATTAACCATACCCATAACCGTATACCCATTTAACCGTAACCGTTTAATACCCGTTTACCCATTTATCCTTTTTAACCCGTTTATCTTTTTTTTTTACCATTACCCATTTTTCACCCATCTACATGTTTTTTAACAACTTGAAAATTAAAAAAAATTGTCATAATTTTTTTTTTTTACAATTAAACACCGTTATAGGTACATTCATCATACATTTCCATATTTTAATTTTTTTTAAGTCCTTATACCATTCCAATAATTGAAATAATAGTTTACGGACGATATTTTTAACTGTTACCAATGAAGGTAAATATAATATTTGCTAAGTATTATTGGGTTACAAAAATTGTTTAGAAGACATTTCTGTCAAAGCATTTATATCAATTTCACGGTTACCCGCAAAGAATTTAAATTAATTTGGCCAATTCCTGATGATGAGAATCATCATTCCTGTAGCAGTGTTATTGAGAGAATGACCGATGAATTCCTTGCTAATTTATTGGATGCTAAGTATTATTGGATCGAGAACATGGTTTGTGTTAGTTTTACATATATAAAATAAATGGGTAAACGGTTACCTGTTTATAACCCCGGTTAATACCCATAACCGCCCATTTAAATTTCACGGGTAAATGGCTATACTCATAACCGTTTATTTATTTAAACGGTTACCCATAACCGTAACCGTTTAATTTAAATGAGCGGGTAACCGTGGTTACCCATAACCAATGGGTATTATAAACTATATGATTTTTTATTTTTTTTTATTTTTTTGAGTTGAGTGATATTGTCGTTAAGTTAGAAATTAGATTTGCCACTGATGGGATTTGAACATACGCCATTATGCAATGGTTTCTCTCCTCTTCACCACTGTAGTAGAGGATCCCCTGCAAACTATATGATTTGTCAATGATTATTAAAAATAAGCATGTTAGTTAACATTTACCCAATAAATAAAAAACAAAAATAACACTTAAACAACGTCATATATTTTAGAAAATTTAACCTAAAAAAATTGATCACCCTAACATATTACCCTTAAATGATAGAATAGTTATCATATAAAAGTCATAGAATCTGGCCATGCTTTGTTGACGGGTACGTTTATGGATTGGGACCATGGAAATTGTTCTCAGTTTTTGTCGATAAAACTGATAGACGTACGAGTCATGAGTGCGACTTTCACATTGTCTGCTACTAATATTATTCATTCGTCATAATATAGGACATGATTGACATTTCGTAAACTTACAACATGATATAAATAAATAGGTATTGATGTTTTAACAGAAATATAACAGTAAAACCTCATCTAAATCTGACGATCGCACCAAAAAATACTCGACAAACACAACACATGCATGCAACTTAGATAAACAATCAAAGTTGATTGTTTATTTGTTTCAATGTGACAAAGTCGTCTCCAATGATACGTTCATCAATAAACAAAGCTATATCCTATATAGACTAACAAACACATAAAACCTTCACCGACGATCTGAAATCGCTAGCTGCCAGCTTTAATTAATCAGACACCAACCTGCTGTTAGCCTGACATCCTATATTTGAAACTGTAATTTTTTATTTAGGAAGGGAATGATCACATGCTTGCTAGAACAGGCAAGCTATCTCTGTTGCGACGCTATCTCTGAACTGATGAGGCTTGAAACCACGACGGGGCTTCTCACCACATGTTGACCACCACTCTCCACCCAACTCAGATAACCAAAAACCACTGCCTCTTTCATTACTCTTGGTCCTTTTATACTCAGCACAAAGCTCAGCTTCTCACCCTCCTCCTTGAACTCCAACTTCTTCGGAACGACTCCAACCACAAACCCTTTCAATGGTGTCACGCTCGCAACGTAGGTCGACAGTCCCTTTCCTATGTTGGTCACCGTCCTCCGGAATTCATGAGTAGATTGTACGTCCGAATTTGAGTCATTTGAATTGAAGAATGCTATGAAAGAGGGGTAGTTAAGATCTAAGGAAGGAGTTGAACAGTTGTTCGAGACTGATTTAGTGATGGTTTGGATTTGCTTGTTGGTGTAGTTGAGTGCACAAAGAAGGTTAACGTAGTCGTCAATATTCACATCGTAAAGGAGCCCGGGGTCTAGGGCCTTGTTAGGGTTGACATGCCCGGCTCCGATGGCTAGAGGACTAGCTGGTTGGTTAGCGTATCCAATGTCTTTTATGGGGCTACCGGTGTTATCCAATATGTCTGATGTCGTCATCATGGCGGATCTAATAGCAGCAGGGCTCCATTCGGGGTGCGCACCTTTCAGAAGCGCAGCTATTCCAGCTGCATGGGGGCACGACATGGATGTCCCTGACAGTAGATTAAAATTACTAAACAAGTCTTTCTTGCCCACCACGGCTGCGGAGATATTTTGAGGCCATGCAGCCAGGACTAACGACCCTGGAGCCACAATATCTGGCTTCAGGGTCCACGGGAAGCTAGGGGACGGCCCTCTAGACGAGTAGCTAGTAACACTTGGTGCTGGTTTAGCACCAAGAAGTGTTTTTTGAAACTCCAAGCTTGCTTTTGGCTGTGAGTTGCTCTTGATGTAACCTTTGATCACTTCACCTTCCTTTGGACTCAGAAAGATTGCGGGAAAAGAGCTTTGGATGAACAACTCCAAATCTGTGTTGTTGGTAATGAAGATACCTCCGGCAACATTTGCGCTACGTACATTATAAACTTGATCGTTCAGCGTATCATTTTTGTCCTGGCACACGACGATCTTCTTCCCCACCTGCTTCAGTGTTTTCGTATTGTTACACGCATCAAAGAAAACAACCGGAAATTGGGTTGAAGATGAATTTCCGGGATAGAGAGTAGACCCCGTGGCAGAGTTTCCATTTCCAAGATGCTCAGTTCCTTCGAATTCCCGGTCAATTGTACCAGCTGCAACCGTCAGAACCCAAGGGATACCATTGTGCAAGGTAGCAAAGAAAGGTCCTTCATTTCCTGCAGACGTGGACACAAAAACACCTCTCTCCAAGGCAGAAAATGTTGCTATGGCAACAGGATCCTCATACAAAGCAACACCATCTAACCCAAATGACAAAGACAAAACATCCACTCCGTCTATAATTGCTTGCTCAATGGCAGCAATTATATCCGACGACAATGCTCCCTCATCCCAAAGCGCCTTGTACATGGCCACATGCGCCCTAGGAGCCATGCCGCTGGCAACTCCTGGGGCGTAACCAAAAAAAGATGCCCCTGCCACGTAATTTCCTGCGGCAGTAGACGAGGTGTGGGTACCATGCCCTTCAGTATCCCTTGTTGAATTCACTTCAATGGTCAGATTGGGATTTTGGGCAATGAGCCCTTTGTTAAAGAACTTTGCCCCAATCAACTTTTTGTTGCACAATGAGGAATTGAATTGGGTGCCACTTTCACATTCTCCTTTCCATCTTGGTGGGATTTCTGACATCCCATCTTCGTTAAAGCTTTCACTTTCTGGCCAAACACCCGTGTCCACCAACCCGATGATCACATCTTTGCCGTAATTCGAAACCGGCCATGCTCCGGATCTGGAGTTGAGGCCAAGAAATTGAGAGGAGTGAGTTGTGTCTTTCATTACCGGCAAGTCTTTCACTGAAGAAATGTAGCCTAGAGAGCTTTTTAAGGCCTCAAGCTCGGAAGCAGTGAGACTCGCACTGAAACCATTCATGACATGAGTATAACTATAAATGAGTTTGGAAGAGAGGGCAGAGGAGGAGGAGGTCCCGGCGGTGATAGGCGTAAACTTGCCTAATGTGGAGTGTAATGTTGCCACGTACCATGAATGATGATCAGAAAAGGCTTTAGGCATCATTGATGAATCCATGTGGATGATATAGTTTTGGGATTGAGCAAAGGTTGAGACAATTGCGAGGTGTGAGATGGTGGTAATGGAAAGCCAGAAATACAAAACATGGTAGTAACTAGACATGGATGTTGAGCACAAGGGAGGAAGTGAAAAAATTAGAATACAAATGGATTCGCAAAGTTTGTAAACTTATAGGGTCGTTTAGGAGTTACGGGAAGCAATGAAATATATAGATATATTCCTCATCACCATCTGATTATCTCAACTTGGTGTATATGGGATCGACTATATAAGTTGTAGGGGACCCTTGTTATACATCATCTTTATCTATTATTCGTGCCCAATTGCCCGTGCATGTTATGGATAATATATGGACTGCTTAACCTCAAAAGTTAATTACATACTCCCCTAATCTAGAGCCGACACGCGTGCAAGCTAATCTTGTCCGTCGATGCATTAATTATAAGCTTATTCTCCTGACCTAGAAGACTGCTACAGTTAGATGTGCATACATGCGTGAGGTAATACTTGTAAACCTCTTAATACGTACATCAATGAACAATCAACACATACACCGACGAATGAGCGTAGCATCCTTCGCCCTAACATATGGACTCTAATCATTATGCTTCTTAACGTTTAGAACGCTAGATCTAGACCGTTCATTTGACAAGGCCTAGGAGACCATCTTGTCATTGTATGGACCGCCACAAAACAAGGGCATATGGTTAAAATGGCGTACCCAACGCGTGCCAAATGCAAGTGGAAGGAAGAAAACACAGTGAACCCATGTCCCTATCACCTTCATGTTCGAAGAGAAATTTCAGGAGCATTTTGGTTTTTTCTTTCAAAGTTAGAACACATAACAAAAACATTACTTCACTTTCACCCAATTTGGGATCAGCATGAGCTGGACTGTATTGTATTCAATTGTCGCATTTGAGCCTACCATGTACCCTCAATTCCACAACTTGGTTACATCCACTACAAAAATAATGGTAACAAACATGGAATAAGAGTGAATTTTTCTAGCGTAACTATTGCTAAAAATGACAAATAATTGTTTGTCACATCATTAGTAATAAGCTACCCTACTAACAACCACACTTGGTCATGACTATTGGTTGTAGCCCAACCCAAGACCTAATCACTTTTGATTGCAACGAGCTACAAGGAGACCTGGACCGACCGACCACTTACATAAAGACAATCATTTTGACTAATTATATTGTGCCAGCTTGGATTTGGCACATATTATTGCACAAATTATGTTGTTATTACCATACTGGGTTAAGCTTAAACTGTATTAGTTTACTCTATTATTATGTTCAAAATACAAGAACCCACATGCAATCATGCATCATTATCTTATATGTGATCACTTCTATGATAAATAAAAAGTATGCTGACTTATAAAATTTGTGATCGAAAATGACTTGAATTTTCAATTTCTTTCATCCCTCCAAGGCGAGGGTGACCCAAAGATGTTTCAGTTTCCACTGAGGCCAAATCAAAGAAGAGCCTTATATCTAGGGAATATGGTTGCTTAGTGCAGAGAATTCCAATGGACCACTGTAGCATCTTCCCTTATACTGGCAAAAACACAACCAATCAAGCATCGAGATTCTATAAAAAGCAATTTTTATGAATGGACGGTGCATTTTGATGATCATCTTGGCCATTCTCAGAGTCAACTACTGGTTCTGGTTGTGAACCTTTTCAATGTGAAGATCAAACCTGCATACAAAAACGTTACTTGCAAGAAACGGAATCCCTAAGTAAGAAGTAGACATCCAATGTTTCAAGAACATATCTACACGCACTAATTCGTAACATCATAAATAAATGACATGATATGATGCTGTTTAATTTTCTAGCATAATGTCGCATTATAAGTCCAAAATGTGACTAATTGGAGGTAAGTCTCTCTCAATGTCTCGTGGTGGTAGCACTCAAAGCAACTTTCTTTATGTTTTCATTACTGAAAATAGAGAACTCAATATGTAGCATGTGGTCTCCACTCTTATATCTCAAAGCAAGGGTTATAAAGAAGAGGTACTTTCACAATTTTTTTGTTTTGTTTTGTTTCTCACACATCCTCGTAATCTTTAGTCATTGAATTAAGATAAATCAGATAAAATTATAGTAAAATATTAGGGTTTGAATTGTTACTAATAAAGAAAATTGCTTACTCATACCAACAGAATCAAACAAAATCAACGAACAAAATTTAACTAAAGTGTATGAGAAGTTAAAAATTGTGTGACTATCGTTTTTCAATATTTAAATTTCCAATCATAATTAATTTGGGCTTGCCGATTGAACCCATCAAACTAGATATTTTGGTATGATCCACTACCACTAGGCCTCCTCAAATTCAACCTTTAGAAATCGGCTACCCATTTTGGTATAAGGCTCAACATTCAGATACGGTGTTATATATTTAGCCCAATTGAGTTCAAACAAGGACCCATGACAATAAAATTGCAAGGGTAAGAGAACAAAGATTCGAGCGATAGCGTGCACAAAAGTAATCAAAATCATGAGTAAACTTTTGGGTGGCTTTGACAAAAAAAAAAAACTTCTATGTCAAGTGTTTATATCTTTCTTATCGTAGTTAGGCGAGAGAATACACAAATGGGTATGTAAGTTTTCATTAGTCCGGATTACAGTCCGACTTTATATTCATTAGATTGGTAAATAAATAAAAAGGAAAACTAATGAAAAGGGTTTGAAAACTTTGAGTTTTAATGATAAGGACAAAATAAAGGGTAAAGTGAATAGTACCAGGATTGACTTTTTAATGTAAAAATGTGGTTTTTCGTTGTAAAAATGTGGTTTTTCGTTAAAGTGAACAGTACCAGGTGCTTTTCGTTAAAGTTCCCTAAATAAAAATAGTATTTTCTCAATTTTATTTTAACCGTTCATTTTCTGTACTATTGAGTAGTCCGGACTGTTAAAGAAAAATTGTTACAAACTACATAATAGGTAAGTTTAGTTTCCCTCGGCTTTGACATTAAGGCATGCAGATTGGTTTTGACAGATAGGATTAGAACTCCAAAAGATTAAAAACCAATGAAAAGAACAAAAAAAAAAACAGAAGAAAAATGCAGGATATCAAGTCAGACAAGGCCTGTCCAATCTCTCCAAGTAACAACCACATAAACCATTAACCCCAGTAAGCTTTTGTTTTGACATTGACAAAATCGACCAGAAAATTGCATTCTAAACACGGACCTTGAACATAACGTTTTGTAATTAAATATCAACAATGGTTTCTTATAACGCTCGAAAATCCCTCTTACATCACGATCACACTTCTGTTGTTAATGCTGCTGCAGATCAACGATGCAGTATCGAATGTTGAGTCCGAATCTTTCTCAACGCACGAGGCGTGGCAGAAGTCCACCTTAAAATCAGTGTCGTCTTCGTCTCCTGCAGAAAATGATGACAGTGAAATGTTGCTGTACTCATACAGCCATGTCGTGCATGGATTCAGTGCCAGGCTTACTCCTCAGCTGTCTAGATTGGAGATATCCCCAGCTCATGTTGCCATGTATCCCAAGTCTTTTGGAAAGATGTTCACAATTCACAGTCCCAAGTTTCTTGGACTTAGACAGAACCTCGGCTCACGGCCTAATGCATCATTTGGCCAAGATGTGATATTAGGAATTATTGATACAGGAATTTGGCCAGGGAGTGAGAGCTTTGGCGATAAGGGAATGTCAGAAGAGCCAATAGGCGATAAAGGAATGTCAGAAGTGCCAATAGGATGGAAAGGCGAGTGTGAGAATGGAACTGCACTCACCCCGTCTCTCTGCAATAAGAAGCTCATTCGTGCTCTATCTTTCAGCAAAGGGCAGCTGCAGACCAAAGATCATTCCTATGATTTGCCGAGAGACTCCTTTGGTCACAGAACACACACACCATCGACAGCTGCAGGCAACCATGTATCATTTCTGATTCGCCGAGAGACTTCTTTGGTCACGGAACACACACATCATCGACAGCTGCAGGCAACCATGTGTAATTTCTGATATGCCAAAGGCACGGCAACAAGGGTGGTGCCGCATGCACTTGTTGCCATGTACAAGGTCCGGTATGGGCGACAGATTCAGAAAAGAGTGCAGCTAGTGATGTGCTTGCTAGGATCGATCAGGCGATTTCTGATTGTATGTCACTGTCTCTTGGCTTCAACTTCCTTACTAGAACGCTATAATTGCCATCGGTTCTCTTTCAGCAGTTGAGAAGGGAACTGTTTTCGTATGCGCTGCTGGGAATAATAATGGTCCTTCTGATAACTCAACCTACAATGGAGCACCCTGGATCACAACAGTAGGAGCTGGCACACCTGATCGTACTTTCAGTGCAACCTTGACTCTAGACAACGGCTTCACAATTGAAGGATCATACTTCCTCGAAAGCATTTAAATTGTTGATAAACCGTTGTACTACGGGGAAAGACTGCGAGCAAATCAACATGGGGCATTAGATCATAAAGAAGTGCCTTGAAAATCAGTCTTCTGTGATAATCCCAAGGGGGGTAACATTGATGGATAACTGAAAGAGGTAAAGAACGCAGGTGCTTACGCTGCAGTCTTGATGTCAGATACGTCAGACTTCACCATTCCTGATTTGGTTCTATCTCTTTGATTAAATAGTATGGAACAAGAGCCAATGCAACTACAGTTTAAACCCTTACCTTTGTGCACACCAATTTGGGGACAAAACCGGCACCGCAAGTAGCGCCTTCTCTTCAAGAGGATTAGACCCCGTCACTCCAAGCATTCTAAACCCAACATTCTTGCACCTGGGGTTGATGTGCTCGCTGCAGTTGCACCTAACAAGTTGTTCATGAAGTAAACAACTATAATTTGGCATCAGATTATCAACTAATGTCAGGGGCATCACTGGTAGCACCCCATGTTGCAGAAGTTGTAGCTCTGCTAAAGGGTGTATACTGCAAATGGAGCCTTTCTTCCATTCAATCAACGATCATGACCACAACGTACAACCTCGACAATACTAGAAGCGCCATAAAGAATTCGGTGCAAGTCACATTAACCTGAACATAGCCATGAGTCCCGGACTCGTCTATGACATGGATGTGCATGACTATCAAGTTTCTATGTGACCTCGGGTACACTACGAAGCAGATGAGCGCTGTTATCCGACGAAATCAATGGAGTTGAAGGTCACAACCTACTAAGCTAAACTACCCCTCTTTTATAGCCGTTTTCAACAACACGGACAACTCTCCGAAAGAGAGAAACTTTACTATGGTTGTGACAAATGTGGGAGATGATGCATCTAGTTACATTGCATTTTTGGAGGTTCCGAAAGGAATGAAGATTGCAGTGGAGCCTAGCACTCTTATCATTCACCGGAAAGAATGAAGAACAAGGTTTCGCGTTAAGGGTAGAGATCAATAGCAACGCTCCGAAGGTGACATATAGCTATCTGAAATGGATTGATAAACATAACCGAATAGTATCAATCCCTGTATTGGTCGTAAATTACTAGTTCCTAAATCATGAAACAAACAAATGTTGTTTTCAACTTTGGAAGTTCGAGGGCAGTCGTCATAGTTTAGAATTGCCGGGTTTTTTTAGGTCTAGCTGCGGCTGGGATTGGTGGGTGGCTTTTTGTTTTCGTTTTTTCTTTGTTCTCCCCTTCCATCTGCTGATGTTTCTTCCAATTTTTCTCTCTGGCCTTCCCATTTCTTCAACCTCCTTTTGTCTCCCTTTCCATGGCCTTGCTTTGTTTTTCAGCCATGTTCTCTGTTGAGTTTGTGTGTAGAGTTCCAGTGTTGTATCCGGCTCAGGTGTCTCCCACACCACCATGTTCTCCTTGTTGTCTGCCGTTTTCGACGGTGTTGCTTGGGATTTTCTCGGAGCTTCTTTCATATGATTGGCTTCTCTCTTGCCGACTGTCTCTTGTTGATGGCTGTGCAGGTGGCGCATGTGGAGGGGATGTTCGGCGGTGGACGCGGATCTGGTGGCTGGCTGGTTCTTGGATCGATGGTGGAGAACAAAGTAGATGGTTCTCGGTTGTTCGTTTTTGTTTGGGCTTCACCGTTGTTGGGCTCATTTTCTGTGTTTTCTTTGTTTTTAAGCCCGTTCTTTATTTGTTTGTAGGAATAAATTGAGCCTTTGTTTGGTTTGTAAGTGTGTTTGTTTTAATAAAAGTTCCTCGTTAGCGGTCCTTTTAGATCCCACTTCCAAAAAAAAAAAAAAAGTGTTGACCTTAGTCACTGTTTTTCCGGCCTTGCCGTGTGGTCTCTCCATGCAAATAAAATAACTTCAAAATTCATAAAATTGGCAAAAAATATTAACTAATTTTCATGTCAGATCGTCTCTCAGCTTTAAGACATTTGCATATGTATAATCAATCTTGTACTTAATTTAACAAATTACTTTCTACCGTTATTTAAAACATGATATTTCGCAGATGAACTTGTCAAATATTACTAATCCTTGCCCAAAAGTGACAACTTCTACGACGCAGTAATGTCTATAGCTTTGGGCAAAACCTCGGATGTAACGGGGACTTATCTAACGCACGTAATGAGAGATGCATAAGAGGAGATATAGTCCCAACTTCTATTAGGCAGTAATGTCTATAGCTTTGGACAAAATCTCGGGTGTAATGGAGACATATCGAACTTACGTGATGAGAGATACATAAGAGGAGATATAGTCCCAACTTCTACTAGGCAGTAATGTTTATAGCTTTAGACAAAATCTCGGATGTAACGGGGACATAGGACTCTAGTGATAAGAGACACATAATAGGAGATATAGTCCCAACTACAAGGTAAATGTGAGAGGCGACCCTCTTTTGGCAGACAAGTCACTTTTAATGTGCTGTTCTCTTTTAGTAGCTTGCATTTTTATGGTTTATGCGACGTGTAAACAAAGACCACAGATTTTCCGTCCAAAAGCGAAAGAAAACAAAATTCGAAACTACCAACAAATGCTTTTGGTGTGAGGTCTGGCGTGGGACCTAAAAGAAAACGAGGCAAAGATCAGAAGGGCCGGAAAGAAAGAAACAGAAGGAAGGACAGCCTAATGACTTTTACATTAACAACAAAACCAGCAAAACCGCATAATTTGAGGGGTCCAAGGGTTTCAAATGCCTTTGTGCACACATATGACATCCTTAGCTGTCAACCTATGACAGAATGCAGTAGGGCCCGAATGTTTCTAACTAAACCCTAAACCTACCACGAATGCCGTTGGTTTCGCCTCTTAACTGAAATGCCCTAGTGAAACCATCGGTAATTTTCGTTCTTTTGTCAAAGATTCAACAATGAGAAGTTACAGCTTACCTAACAGAGCGGAAAGACCGTCAAGGAACAAACTCGGGCGATAAGACTGCGATGGAAGACTCGGTATTTACTATTTTTCTGAAAATTTCCTTATGACTGGCTCTTACGCAATAACTGAATCACCATAACAGAGCAGGTGCTGGATAATCCACCGAAGTGCAAGCTCATATTGACATGAATGGGGCTATACAGGGGAAGTAAATAACAGCTAACTTAATTTAACTTGTCACCTAGACATAAGCACAAGGGCAATACGAGGTGCGTCGATTCACCTTACACATGAAAACTGGTGATTGGTGAGGAGCTAATGCTCTTCTTCAACTTCTTGCTTTCTCCATAATGGCTTGTTAGTTTGGGCAGCACTCTCATACCCGCTACTATCACCCGATTCAATCACATGCTTGTCCATCCTTCCAGCGTCATGTGGTGAGCGTCCATATTCTCTTCCAGCCCTGCGATCCTGAAATTATTTGCACAAATAATCGTGGATGAGAAACTCGAATACGCGCTTTCATGTTTAAACAGTTCACGTGAAGCCAACACGCCCATTAGTTCATATTAACGTAGTGTAACATAAGTTGCCAACACGCAAAGCGCAACAAGTGACTGAGATGTTTACGAAATACGCTAGGTTTAAGTTTTCTCATCATTCAATAAATTAGCATTTAATGTGAAATCTAAATATCACGCCAATCCTTCATGACGTAGAAATGCTTGTACTTTTAGCTAAAGAAACAGATAAAAGGTTTTCGGTACTTGCAGAATGCAAGTCTATGAAGACAAATAACGAAACAGGTAGAAAGCAGTTTCAAACAAGATGTAGCATCATAAACCAGCTAGAAAACAGACATCCAGCTGGCAAGATTAATTAGGGAAAGAAATGAATGCAACTTACATCTCGGAAAGGGAAATCATCGGCTTCAAGCATATGTACCACATGCCCCATTTTAGGCCTCTTCTGAGCATTCGGGTCCACGCAACGCAGTGCAACCAAAAGAGCACGCTTCAGTGCCCTGGAAGAAGGCTTCTCTGGTAACCTTGGATCCAAAACTCCCTCAGCATTCCGATTTGTAACCATTGCCTTAAGCCATTCAACTAGGTTCACCTGAAGTTTGATCACTAATCAGTACCAGTTTTTCTGGTTGGAAGACAACGTTATCAAGTGAAGATCATGAAAACAAACCTCTCCTGGAGAGCGGCTATAGTCCACTGGGTTTCTCCCAGAAATTATCTCCATTATGAGAATTCCGAAACTATACACATCACTTCTCTCATTCAACATGCCAGTACTGGCATATTCTGGAGCAACATATCTACAAAGCAAAATCAAATGTGTGATTGAAGTGCGCCAAAACAAGATTCGAAGTACCCATTCTCCAGATAGTAAGCAAGTAACAGTTACGTAGAGAGGCTAAACTCACCCAAATGTTCCCATCACTCGAGTTGTCACGTAACTCCTTTCTGAGCCAAGGAGCTTTGCTAAGCCAAAGTCAGATACTTTTGAATTCCACTGCTTATCAAGTAAGATGTTGCTAGACTTAATATCACGGTGAACGACCTTTGGCTCAAGACCCTCATGCAAGTATGTCAACCTAAAACATTTGCAGAGTTTTAGTTATGATAAACAACAAAGAATCGAAAGAACTGAGATCATTCAGTTTGAGGAATACCCCTTTGCTGTACCGAGTACTATATTCATGCGACTCTCCCACGTAAGAGGGCTTTTAGGCCCGACATCTCCATGAAGCCATTGTTCCAAATTTCCGTTGTCGACATACTCATATACAAGCATCCTACAAAAACCCTACTGCATTAGCACAATCATTTAAGGAAAAGATAATAGGTAATCCAAAAAGAAGAAATAATCACAAGGATTCTTAACAAATTAGCCATCAAGAGAAGGTCATGCATTAAACAAGAGATCGAAAATCGAAAGTATACACAATATAGCAAATGAAGATCAAAATTACCTATGAGCTCCTTCAGCACAATAACCAAGCAACCTCACTAAATTCTTATGGCGAACACGGCCAATCGCTTCAACTTCGACCTTAAACTCCTTCTCGGCTTGTCCCCTGAACCAAGCGAAGTAAAATCATCAAGCTGTCTCATGCCAAATTACACAATACAAAGCTCATGCAGCAGTTAGAACAAAAATAGTATATTTTCCCCATCCATGAAAAATCTAACAAAATTACTAACTCCCCAAGCTAAAGGTCTCAAATTTCCCAACTGGGTTCTTAGTAAACATGATCGTAATCTCAAATTAACCATAATTAGTACGAAATTAAGCAATTACTGATAACTAAATTTGCAAAACGTAAACTACATACTTGTTGTTAAGCAGATTTTTTATAGCAACAATCGTATTATCCTCCAAAACACCGCGGTAAACAATCCCATAGCCGCCTTCACCAATCACATTTTCGTCGGCAAACCCATTAGTGGAATCCTCAAGCTCTCTGAGAGTGTACCAATGTCCCCACCCCAAGTGCGAAACCTCCGGCGCGGCGATCATCCCCTGGTCCCCAGACCGAGCCTCCCCGCTGCCATGCGACGACCCACCGCCGCCGCCCTTCTCCGGGTACGAAATCTGGTGGTCCTTTCCAATCTCAATGTGAATTCTCTGTCGGCCACCGCTCCCAGCCGGGCTGTCGTGGTGATCGTCCTGCTTGAGAAGCAGGGGCTGGGCTCTGGCGGAGTCCGAGTCAGCAACCGGGTCAGGGTGGCTCTGGTGGTTGATGGGTTTCGGGTCCGGCTGCGATGGGTTGTTCCGGAAGTCGTCAATTCGGATTTCTTGGATCTCTTTGGAGACGTTCGGGATGGCGGAGGAGGTGTGTGTAAAGTTCTTGGCTTTCGAGGAGCTGCTGCTGTTGCGGCGGGAAGTGAACCAGAGCGAGATGAGGAAGAGGACGAGAACAATGGCGGCTCCAACGCATATGCCCAAAACTACCCACAAATGCAAACCGAAAATGGAGGTCCTCTTCGAGAGCTGGTCGTTCAAAAACGAGTACCCGGACATCGTAGACTGTAATTTCACTCCTCCTCCTTCCTCACAGAAGAAGAAGACTGCTTAAAGAGAGAGAGGAGAGAGAGAGTGACGGTGGGGACTAAACAAATGGGGAAATTGAGAAATTAGGTTGGTGGTGGTGAGCTCAGCTTTGAGCGAGTTGGGGATGAGAGAGAAAGTGAGGAGAGAGAGCATGAATCAGATGATGAGAATGCTCCAGTAGCTACTGCTGCTTCTGCTACTGTATGCTTTTATTGATGTATTTACAAATGTAAAATCTAATTTCGTCTGTAACGTGTAAAATGCGCACGTATTAACTACAGATACTCTGTCCCCAGCAGAGCAATAAATGTAGCTTTTACACGTTAACTATGTTTAATCCTGAAAAAAATGTTAATGTCAGTCGTTTTTGAGTCATCAGAATTCTTTCTAGATTCTACTTGTAGGATTCTGAGAATTCGTTAATTGTGTCTGTTCAGTTTTTGTTCGTTTAATTTTAAATAAATAATTTTAAAATTATTTCTGACTATCCAATATATAATGAACGGACACGATTCACGAACCCACGTACATACAAAGAAGACCCGGATTCGTTTTTGGGCGCCTAATTGATATGTGCACGTGGCACCATTTAAAGATTTACGGACATTATCTCTGCGTACATATGCAATTAAGTATTACAATCTTCAAGTGAGATACCTAACACATTAGTTATACCATTGCATAATTAATAGTACGACGTTAATATCTACTACCTACAAGCAAGGTCTAAAATATAGATATTATTCCGATATTTTCATTGAATTTTTCGTGTTTTTAGACTACCGATATTTCCGATATCATTGATATTTTAGACCTTGATAGGAACTCTATATGGTACTAAGTCACTCATGTATCTAACCATGCAATGTATAAAGTGTAAAATATTGTACTAATTTATTATATATAAATGATTATGGTGTGTTTAAACTTATTTCATTAATTACTATATATTTTCTACACTCACAATGTTTGCCAGCGCACTATATAATCAACTTAAATCAGTTAAATTCATCATGCAATGCATTTCCTTCCAATTTTTTGTGATACACTAATAGATAATTGACTAAATAAACATCCTACAAAGTTTCAATAAAATTTTCTAAGTTTTTCTTATAATTTCCGTGGTTTTTATTCAATTTTTATCAATATTAATAATATTCCGATATTTTCATCGAAATTTTCGTATTTTTGAACTACCGATATTTCCGATATCATCGATATTTTAGACGTTGCCTACAAGTTATTAGAACTATTGGTGTATCTAATCTAATTTGCTCCTCGAACTTTCGTATATTAGTATAAGTATCGGTTGCTGATTTGGCGGTTAGTATTTTTAGTATAAGAGTTCAAAGTATTAATTACTACATTTTAATTATAATTAAATATGGTCATTATGGTCATGGCCCGTGAGCTAGGATTTGGATCATCTTTGATTCAAATCCCGTGGGCTACTGACTTTCTTTGTTCATTGGATATGGTGTCACTAGTTTTCCATTCAAAGGTTCCAGTTATGTTAATGGGATCTCGATTCTCGTCTCGGTTTTACATTTTTTTTATTATTTTAGGAAACAATTAAGAAACTTCTGATTATCGGATGACGTTTTAGTGCGGTGGTGAAAAATTATTATGCATATAAACGATAATGTCGATTCAATTTTTACTGATTTTTTTTCTTTTTTAATAATTAAATATCTAACTCCCTATAACACTGTCGATCATAAAACAAAAGAAAATAATTGGCCAGTCCACTAATTCAGGAAAAAGAAAATAAATATTAAAATTGTGGGGGACGCCATAAATGAATTGTTTATTGTTTTAATTGTTTTATTATTTTCTTCTTGCAATGTTATGGAACTTTGTGTTTGACTCTTGTGGGATACTTAATTATAATTTAACTGATCCCAAGTTAGATTATAAATGTGATTAGGATTAGGATTAGGATTGAGATTGATTGGGATTAGGGATTTGGATTATTGGGGTTAACATCAAATGGGCTGTTTTATATGGGTCCACAAAGAACTGGACACTTGTGAAAAGTGGGCTTGAAGTCCAGTGAGGCCGTTAGCTGGCGAAAGCTCTTGCTCTTGTGCTATACTCTTCAATTACGTTTCTCAAGTTTTAAATCTTCTGAGTGTTTGTTTATGTGCATCGACATCATCACCAAGCGTTTAGATTTGTCAAAAAAATTACGAACAATGCTTGGCTATTCAACGATGAGTAGAAATTTTTATTCAAAATTCTTGGTGATTGAATCATAGAGTGTTTTGCTTATAATTAGAAATATTTATATTATGAATTACTTTGTAAAGATCATATCTGCAAAAAAAATATTAAAAGAATGATCATTTAGTCAATTTACTGTAGCAAATATATAGACGGTTTGTAATGCTTTCACCAATTCCATTCATTTGTTTTTACAATTCGATAACTAAACGACCTTATTTTAATTGTTTTTTTTTTTTTTTTGCAGAGGTGATCTTTATAGAGTGATTTGTAATATGAATAGTTCGGATCATGAACATGAAATTCTAGAATCACCAACAAACAACTTTGAGGAAAAACTCCTACTCATCTTTTGAGTGGCCAAGTATTGTTCAAAAACTATTAGTGCACCGTAGTAGTGACTACTTTTCTACATCGACCAGGAAAACAAAGTCCTATATTTCACCAAAACGATTTGACAAAGTAGATAACATTTTAGAGACAATTTTATATGGAAAGGGTTTAGAAGTATGAGCTATTATTTTGTACACTACAGTTTAGATTTCAGGACTAAAGTGAATTATTGATGCGTTTGTTTTTTCCATAATAATATTATGAACTACTTTGTAGTAGAAAAGAAATTTCAACTCAAGCATAAAAAGAAACTGACACAATTACTAAACCAATTAGCTTAACTTGCGTATGTAATTAAAAGCATATTATTTGAAACGAGTCACAATCTAACACATTTGCACAAGGGGTGGTTTGGTGTCATATTCCGAGATCATTGTTAGCATTTGCCAATATTTTACATGCTCCATTTGGACATCAAAGTTAGGTTTGGAAGTAAATGAGAGACACATTTTTTTCCCCTTAAAATAAAGGGAGGTGCACACTTTTTTTGGGACACCTTTTAATTGAGAGAGAAAAACACATAAAACCAAAGTTATGATGTGACCAAACAGTGTACTAGCCGTGTGACTAGGGGGCATATCACCTCCTCAATATCCTCATTGCCTCAAGGATTGAGACATGTCTAGTAATAGTTTCGAATATGATGGTAAATATTGGCTTCAGTACAATCTCCGCACTTGAGTCACGAAAGAAGTAAAAACGCTTTCAGACAACTAAAAATTGAAGTGTTTACGAGTTTAAAAGCACTAAAAATTTTGGTGAAATTTTTTAAATTTTCAGGAAACATTGGGAAGTTCTGTAAAGTTTCTATTACGTTCTACTTCTACTAAAAGTGCTTTTGAGCAAAAATAAGCAGAGAAATAGCGCACAGCCCGAATCAGAACAACTACAGCCCATTGGGCTTACATGCTCTTGGCCGAGAAACACCAGCAAGACTACAGAACAACTTGAGTTAACTGAAGGAGAAGAATTCTAGTTGTAGCTAAGATGGAAGGAAAAGCTCAATTTTAAAGGCCATCAGCAAACACATATAACATCCACAACATTTTTCCTAAAAGCACTTCTAATAAAAGCTGAATTTTCCTAGCTTCTTCAAGTTCTATTCTAGCAAGGTGGTAATCACACTATCAAGTATATAACGGATCAACGTGACAAGAGCCACAAGTTCATTTCACTTGCTGCTAGCTTGAATGTGTCCTCCACTGACAATGCCTCCGGAAAATTATCACAAGCTCCGCCCACCTGACCAGCCCAGAACGAAAATAATGCGTAATTAGACAGCTGATTAACTAACTAATGATCAATTGATCATTTGGCTTGCTAATGGAATTAACATGCAAGCTAAGTGCTCATATATGGATTCTTAGTCTACTTACTTGAGCATGGATCATGTACATGCAACGACATCGATCCGAGGAGATGTGAACAGATACTACATCCAGCTTATGCTTCTCCAGTATGTAAAACAAAGTAGTCGACATCCCTAGCTTCGGTGGTGAACAAACGCTGATCTGAGCATCGTTACCGGACATGTTCATGACAACGTTTGGGGAAAACCACGTCTGGAAGGAAGCAGGCGGTGGCGAAAGAGCAGCCGGCAATGCCAAGTTGATTGATGTTTGTGCTCCCTGATGAAAATGATCAGCCAAAAACGCTTCCCTTGTATCACAAGTTAACTCTCTATATGATGCTGGCAATGCAGAAAATTTGTCAAGCCTTTGTGTTTGTGTTGTTTGGAGAATATGTTCAAGAGACTTGATGTATCTTATTGACTCATCAACAATGGTAGACTTATCTGCCTGCAAAATCATCGAAAAATAACATATATTAGCCTTGATCTTCTTTTTCTTCTTAATTCTGTAGTTCCCATTCCGGGATTTACTGCTCGAATGATTACTGAATCTTAATCAATAGTACTCCTTAACCTCTCTTAGAAACTAATTTAGAACATAACAGAGTACATTTTGAGCTAAATCAATAAATAGATTATGTTCAAATTAGTAACCCATGCCGTAACTAGCATGTGATGTTGTAAACTACTATAATCTTCGACGAGTATGATTCGAACTTAATGCAATGGAGCATTAGAATTTTCCTAATCAACTGATCCAACTCAAACCAGCAAACAAAAGTACCATGGTTCATCTAATAAAAGAACGCACCTTAGCTTAGCTACAAAGAGTAAGTTGGGTTTAGTGCTTGAAAGTCCCATAAATTAAGCTTTGAAAATGTTTCATGATCTAATTAGTTAAACAAATTGGATTTGAATATGAATATTATTACCTTAGCCGGAAGATGAGGAAGCAAAGCATGAAGGCTAGAGAACATATTCCTCATCTTCTTCCTTCTTTCCCTCTCAGTCCAAGTGTGTACCCCATGATCCGATTCACCACCAGCGCGGCCGCCAGGCCCACCAGCCTTGTCACTGCTTTCTGTGATCTCCACCACCTCTTTCTTCTCCACTGGATTTGTAGGAGTGGGGCAACTAGAGCTCACATTTTCCAGCTTCAACAATTCATCACCACCACCACTGCAAGTTCTTGAATTGGGAAAAGCCCAGATAGATTTTTTCTCTAAACAAGACATGGGTAACCTATTTTGTCCGAATTAAATCTTTTTATACATACATATATATATATATATATATAGAGAGAGAGAGAGAGAGAGAAGATTTGGTTAAGAGCTTCAGTGGGACGTTTTCACAAACAGGAGGAAGGCGACGGAAGGTGGCGGGCTTTTGAGGACGTTATTTGGATGGGCGCTCTCTCTCTCTCTCTCTTTACGTACACAACAAAATACAATCATGAGACGAATGCCGTTATATGCCGTTTTTCGAAAACGATTTCTTAAGCCTCGGGGCCCTCCCCTATTCCGTTTACTCTTTCACCCTCATTCGCGCTTCTTATTACCGAATCACACCATCCCTCACTCTTAAATATTTTAACTTAGCGCAGGAGCAGTACGTAAATCTTGATCATTAGGCAGTGGCGGATCAAGGATTATATATCGGGTGGTCATAATCAAGATACAATATGTACTAGTCGGGTGGTGGGTTGGGACATTGTTTCTATGTGCTTAGACAGTGTCTAGGCAGAGATTAAGCAGATTTAAGTAAATTTATTGTATATTATATAAATAAGTATCTATTTTTAATTAAAAAACTACATTTGTATCGAGAATTTGAAAACACAATTTTACTTAGGTTTATTATTTAACATATAACATAAAAAAACTATCATAATTTTTGCTTTAGTATTTTTGTGAATTTGATGGTATGAGATGAAAGTTTACGTGATTACGAGTTTGTAATACTTTATGGAATATTTTTCATGATGTTATATAGATTTATAGTGAATTTTAAAAGAAGTAATGGTGTCAAACATATGGTATAAAAAGTGTGGGTTGAGTAATGCACCATCCCTTTCTTAATTAGAATGATAGGTAGCACAACTTGATTTGAAAACGATTAAAAAAGGAAGAAGAAAAAAGGGGAGTTAGTCACCTGGGAAATGAAGAGAGAAAGTATTTCTTCTTCATTGGAACCAAGGTCCAAGAACATCAAAGTCATGGTGGTCTTTCTTCTTGATTCAAAACTTATGTTGCACAACATCTGCACAGCCATGGTGGTCTTCTCTCTTCAACCTACCCAGACTGTTGGGTTGTCCTCAGAGGTTCTCACAAGCGCTTCCTCGGACTTCCGGGCGGTCCCGAGACCACCCAGGTCCATACACGCATCCGCCTCTGCCACTAGGTGACCAAGAAAACGAAACTCTTAACGTGTATAAGTAGGCGTATGTAGCTACATTAGTTAGCTCAGATGTGCTATCTCTTATGCATTCAAGTTTAAAATCTCCCTCAAAGAAGGTACTGATTTAGAGAAAAATTGTTCTTCAAACATTTACCTTGTTTTAAACTTTTTATAGCTAGTACTTTGATATTGTCGAAAATGTATTGATGATATGTAGGTATGATTTATCTGCAACAATCATATCCACGTATTATTGATAAAAGATTGACAACGAATGCCTGTCCCATAACTAATAAACTCCAATTATGAATTTGGTTTTTCTTTTCATATAACGAATTGAACTTAGATCATGTAGGTCACCTTCTAAATGTGTGTTTATCAAACCATGGTCACTTTTGTTTGGCCCCAAAATAACCAAGTGTATAATGGCATGTTGGTAAATTGAATGAAGTTGGAGGGTGAATTGATTGTGAAATGCATTTAACGGCCGTTATGATATGTGTATCAAAAGAAAAGAAACTTCTGAAACCGAAACGGGGGCAAAGGAAACTTCATCATCTCCCTTGTCCTCGTTTCAATGGCCTTCGTGTTGATACTTCAAAGTCACTATATATAATTGAGATTTGATTTGGCAAGAATTTTACCATGCTCCGGTATATAGCATACACAAAATGAATGAAGTGCTGATGTGCGGCCAAAGATCTCGGTGCATACTAGAAGCGTTTATTTTGATCATGAACTACAGCAGTTGAGCCATCAATCTAAAGCTAGGAAAAGACCATGGCTTTATAAATACCAAGACTGGTACCAAGTATTTTTATACAAGTTAAGAAGCATCAACAGTAGAAATCCGACAATCGCGTCAACTTGTTACACTTCGCAAAATACTAACAATTTATAACCTAATCAAAGTATATGAACGAGGACGATGATAGTCTCTTGCTTGGTTGAAGAAAAAGAACTGTATGAAAACAGGCTGCAATCTCATACATCAACATCCGATGAAGAGTTTTTCCCTGTCCGAATGGTATCTACTTTTGATTGTGGTTCACCGTCACTGAAGAGTTCCTTCACGGAGAAAGGAAATGATCTGCATTAGTTCTCAAAATTCTGATAAGTTACTTCTGAAATTCATGCTGGAGTTACCTTAGAGGATGAGGGGACACTGAAGAGTCTGTAGTGAGCTTGAACCGATGGTTCAAAACCAAATGTGGGTTCTGAAGTCGGGACATTTGCAACTGAGGGTATGACCATTGGTGGATTTGAGATCATGTATCCAGCGGATAAATTGAAAGCAGATTGCATTGAGTTCTCTCCACTTCCGTAAAAAGGGTTTATTCCTTTGCTGGATTTTGGGAATTTATTACTTCCTTCTTCAAAGCTTAATCCCATATGAGGCAACTGCATAGGCTGCATGGCTCCTGGTAAGCACATTGGATGCAAACTCAATCCATTTCTCATCGTTAACATCTGCAAGTGTAATCAGAAGCAAAGAGTACATCAGCGTTAACTCATGCACTAAACACAAGTCACACAACCTACTTAGCCATGGGGCACATGATGTCCCTCTTAAAGGCAACAGATAGAACGCCATAAATCATTCAGAGAACACCCAAATACTGTTACAGTCCAATTAATCAACTTTTCCCTCTTTAGATTTGATGATTTGCGTTGAAAATAAAATGGTGTATCGCCACAGAACATAGGTGTCACTATGTTCAGCTTGCAAGGTTAATGTTATCTGAGTTTGGCGCATGATGACCTTCATTCCTAAACCACATGGTAAGACCGAAAGACAAAGATGTCTAAGCCACGGAAATACAGCATACTTGATATAACGCCAGAACATGCATGAAAGACAAGCAGGTCCTACAGCTTTCAAGGCAGCCAAATTTGTCTGTCAGATTAGTTCAGTGGCTTCTACCATGAATCAAAGCAACACTTTTTGTTTGTCGAACGAGTATGCCAGAACAATGCTAAAATAACAATGCATACCATATGACACGTTATATAGGCTATCAATATTTTTTAAGGAAAACTAATGAAAATGACTTGAAAACTTTGAATTTTAATGATAAGAACAAAATAAAGGGTAAAGTGAATAGTACCAGAATTGACTTTTTAGTGTAAAAATGTGGTTTTTTGTTAAAGTGAACAGTACCGGGTGCTTTTCGTTAAAGTTTCCTATTTTTTACTCAGAACTTTATGATTAACACTTTTTGAAGTCTACCATGTTTCCCCCAAAGCAAATGTTGGGCCATTTGCTGTTTGTTAAGAAGTACTGCAGCACAGTTTAGTCGGGCTTGTTCAGTCTGGCATGAATCAGCTTCACATAAATGCTTCACCAAGAGCAGTGTAGTATTTCGATAATTCTAAACTATTCAACAATTTCTATAATCTGATAAGTCATGTTTACTCAGTTCTGCTTCAGAGCCCAGTCTTAATGGTGCCGCATCTTATTGCCGGACCAAGCAGCAACAATAGCACTCAATAAAATACATTCTAAATTTGAATTTAGACAAACAGACCATCAGTGCATAGCTGAAGATTAATAATACTCAAGATGGCTAATCTTTGAAGGGATATCAAAAGCAAATGGTTTTAATGTCATCAGAATTCTATTCCGAAAACAGTGAAAACCATCTTACCTGTACTTGAAGCTGGAGCTGCTTCAAATACTCGATTGCTTCATCCAGCATCGAAGCCTTATCCGTCTAACAAAAGCACATGATCAAATTTCGCGTGTTATTAAGTAGCTAATCTCGCATAATCCTCGTCTCCTTATAAACAAAAAAGAACAAAAGACTAATACGATAATTTGAAAAATAAAGCACACAAAAGGCTGTAGAAACTTTTGGAAAAGAGTACCTTGTTAGAATTCGGAATCAGGTTCAGCAAAGCTTTCATCTTTTCGTTAATCCTACTCCTCCTCCTCTGTCAACCAATCAAATTTACAACCCAGAAATCAAAATCCCAATTTCTACATACTCGAATCGAAAACCTTCATACACAATGAAAAAAGATCCAACCTTTTCCGACATATTATGGACATCGGCAGCTCTGCTCCTCTTCGATGAACTCCGCGGAGGCGCTGAGTTCAATTGCACGTCCGGCGCCTCCTCCAGACCCTTCTAATTCCACCAAATCCCACAAAGATTTCAAATTTCTATGCAATTAAGGTTGAACAAACGGAAACAAACAGAATTAACACAACAAAAGTTCTCTTTTATTTTCTCTCTCTCTTTTTAGTGGTTCCTTCAAATTTTCCACCAAAGTTTCTCAGCAACCAAACAGAATTCAAAAGAAGAAAATGGGAAGTACCTCACTGTCACAGCTAAAGTCGCCGAGATCATTCTCAGACGAAATCCTCCTCCCATCAGGCCCCATACCTTCTTTCACCTCCGCCGTGAAGTAGCCACCGGAATCGGAGAAGTAGAACCCGGACGACGACTCCAACACACCAGCAGAGTTCGAATTTCCTCCCACTACTCGCTGGTCCGTGCCAGACCGGTCCACCAATTGAGCAAACCGGCCATGATCCTCATGCCTGGCCTCCGGAATCAAGAACTCGGACTGCGTCGCCGCCTGGAGTGGCAGCGGCACTGACGAATGCAGCAGGTGCATGTAAGTGGGCTTAAAGGGCATGCTAGAAGAGGCTGAGGAAGCGGAGGAGCCGTGACCGTGGAGGAGCTCGCTGATAATGTTCGAGATTTCTTCCGAGTCCGGCGCTGATCCGTACAGATCCGCCATAGCTGAAATTCGTAACCCTTCAGAACCCGAGAAAAAATCAAACAATTTCACAGAGCTGCCGCTGCTCAGCCGGAGACGGTGAGGTTTTTGTTTGTTGTTAGAATCGTTCCCAATTCGCCCTCGCTGCTCTGCCTCTCTCTCTCTCTCCTATGTCTTTCTCTCTCTTCTTATTCTGTGCTGTGCCTCCGTGATTGCCAATTTCCATGAAACTCTTTTAAAAGAAGGTTTAAACCTGTAAAGCTCACAATTTGATTACTCTCCCGCGCTAATTGTCAAATGCTCAGTCACATGTTGACGTCATCATCGCAGAAATTTCCATTTATTTTTTCATAAATTTGTGGAGTTTCCCATTATTTTATGTATATTGCAGACCGCCGCCCCTCGTTTTCTGTTATTTACCATATCGGATCATAGTTAAGCACAATTTTTTTAGTTGTTTCACTTTAGTTTTCAAACTTTAAAATCTCAATTTAAAAGGATGACAGTGAGGCCTAATCACAAAAATTAACATAAGTGATCACACATGATTCATGTTTAGTCTTGCGCTAGGGGCGCTTTGGCTTGTGTGTTGGGTAATGCTACAGCTAATTTATAAGTTTGAGCATTTTTCAATACTATCAACCATTGACGATTATGCCAATTGCATTAAACCATGAGGAAACATAATTATAAAAACAAGGGATGTAAAGATCATGGAATAGATCAATTCGCTTTTAAGCCGCTAGTTAGTTGTTCAAATCTGTAGTCGAACTACATGAATAACTCTTCGGCTCGTAAGTCAATGTTGTTTCAAGTATGAAACAAACAGAACTAAACCTAATCAGTTGGTCTGAATTGGACAATATACCCCACCTCTAAACGTGACTACTTCTACAATTTTTATTTATTTTTATCAAACGATAGATTTTGTTAGATTAGTTACCAACGGGGTTTGAACTCATGTCGTCATGCAATGGTTCAACACATTTTCACCACTATGATAAATGGCCACTTGCAACTACTTCCATAATTGAAGCCGCTTACTTGGGAAATTTTTTTCAGTGTACCTGGAATATGGACACATACGCCGTATGTCATTATACAAGTAGAGGGATACTTGAAAAACAAAAAAAAAACAAAAACTTAGAACTACTTGTATATTAACATATATCGTACAACCCATGTTCCGGGCATTTTGAAAAACCTCTCCTAACTTAGGACGCAAAATATTTGAAAGACCAAAGCGAAAATGCACCAAAAATTTTGGGGCCAAATTTGCAATAAACCCTAGAATATGTGCATTGTTCAACGTCCGAATAGGTTAAAGTCAAACACAACATGCACTCCTCCACCGTCTTATCCAACCAAAAACGTCACCTTTGCCTGTAGAATTTAATAAGGGGACACCAAAAGGTGCAACTCCCGAGGCTCCCTTCCTTTTCAGTGGCGTGTTCTTGCCTGCTACCTACAACCTCTGCATCACACGATTTCAAATCCCTTCTCTTTTTTCCCTAACAAGAAAAATTCACTAGGGTTTGCCAACACGCCCTAAAAAGTGACCTAAGAGAAACTCACAAGGAAAAAGGAAGGTAGAAAATTCAAGGGCACAAGAACATTCCCCACGTTTCTTGTTCTGCAATTTAATTGGATCCAAAGGTTCCCAACCACGATCAAACATCAACGTGATTATACCAGCATGTGAAATTGTGAATGATATCAACATCTTGATTCATGAGCTTGATTAAAGCTTTGAGTTTTTCGAGGTTTTGCTCGATTGATGTGAAGTTCCATTATGATTTGCAATGAGTATGATACGTTAATCCAACCGGGTGTCAATCTAATTATAAACCTACTCATCATTACAAAGGGACCGGCAAAGCCAACAAGTTACAAGGGAACCAGCAAACCTAGTTCACAGCTACACTTCCACTATGCTTGGACCACATTAAGGCATGTTTGAGATTGCTTCTTGTACGGTTAAGGCACTTTCTGACAACTATAGCGCTTCTAACCACATCTAGCAAAAAACCTTAAAATCACTTCTTAGTCGTAAAAGCGTCTCCTAAAGTATTTACTATGTCACCTCCAAGTACTTTGTCAAGAAGCACTTGGTTTTGTAATGAAACTGGTCATGTTTATACTAAAAGCACTAATGAGCATAAGTGATTCCTACACAATTAGTCTCAAACACTTGGATTTTTAATAAAATTTGACACTAATACTGAAAACACTTAGACCAAAAGCACTTACAAGCAGAAGTGATTCCTAATAGTACAGTCTCAAACAAGCCCTTAGTTGTTTGCACGTAAGACCAAAAGATGAGCCTAATTAAGCAAAAATATCAAAATGGGAGCCTAGTAGTAAAGATTAAGATCCAAGACATGTCTGCATTGCATAGATTGAACAAATAAACCTTGAACAACCCTCTGCTGCAGCACCAAGGAATTGCAAAGTAAGTCGAAACAGAGAAACAAAAATCCTAGAACTAGTTACGTTTTCTATCAAGCCCTCCGAAAAGGAATTCGAGATCTTGAAACCTATAGGTATATCAAAGAACCAGCAGCAGAAACAGGATCAAACCATAACAAAAAAACATAGAAGCCTAATCATTCATTGATAAAATGAAAAGTCAGTATCAGTTTTGCTTTTCCAACTTCGAAATGTGATGCCTCCAATAAGAGGCCTGGTTTTAAATAAAATAAAAAATAATTAAGGTAATTTTCCGCTCGGCGCTTGAAGTAGTGCTTTGGACCAACTTCAACTCGACCAACACGGAAAGGTGAAAGCATCGAGGCATTGGGACTCAGTGAGCCCATATGTAGGCAGACTGATTCCATAAGCAACCCTCCTTACCTAATTTGAAGAAAAACTAGCCTGCAAAAACATTTGACGTCGTCGACCTCATGTTGCCAGGGCTGTAGTTTTACAGATGGGGCACAAATTCTTGTGCATCAGCCATTGTTTTATGCACTCGCTGTGGAAATCATGTCCGCATTCGAGCGTTCCAAGATCTTCTCCACCATTGTATTCCTCCTGCATATTAACAGTATATATAAATCAAGCATAGCAAAAACATGAAAATGTAACACAGATTGAGCATTATGCGGTCATTACCTGGCATACACAGCATGGCTCTGTATCTGCCGAAGATCCTACTGCAATATACTTCTTATGTTTCAAGCGCTTTGATATGGTTTCTTCACTTAATCCAGTGTTCACGTTTCCGATACGCTCTTCCAGAGCCAATAATTCCTACAATAATCAGATTTTTATGTCTCAATAATCTCATTTCTACCAATAGGGGAGCAGACTGTTATTGTATCTTTTGAGGAAGCGGAAGGTTGGGTGAATCAATTACCTCATAAGACATGTTATCAACATCAAGTCGCATGTCTCTATGTCGGTCGTGAATATCTGCCACCCCAAAAAGGACTGACTGATCAAGAATCATAACATCCTGACACAAAGAAGTACAAGCCAAATGTCAGACCACAATTCTAAAAAGAAAATTCTCACATCTGTTAACAGCCTTTAGTTATGATATTCTTATTTCTTAAACATGAAAACAGAAACATTGAGTCCCCAAATATATAAGGAAAGGATATATATGCCTTAAACTTCCAAAACCAGAATCCCGTATCGAGAATAAGGCATTTGTGCCTTATCAAGACAGATTCTTTTTCAAAACTGCGAGTATACTGAGGTGCTTCAATATAAGCAAATAAAATTCTAACCTCAAATCGCAAGCTCTCACCCCTTCGCATGAGACCCAGGACATTGCAAATCTGCTAAAGAGAGAAGAAAAACTTCATAAAGTTTAGATGAATATCTCTTTTTCCCATAACTAGCAAAATAATATAAATTTAGCAGCATTAGAGTAACAGAAAACTTGAATAACAAGAATTATGATGTAACCAGTTGAAGATGACAAATCACATAAACGGTTAGAAACATAAATGATTTAAAGGACTGAAAAATTTATCTTTTTTTTTGAACATTCATGATTGACTAAAAGGATAAAGTGATTGCATATCCCGTATCATTGTGGTCATAATTATATTCAGACATCTGATGGTATCACATCAATAGGTGATTACGCACAAATGTGGGTTCTCCCTGATATTCATCAAAATACTTTAAATAAAAGGTCGTACCCAGTGCACAAGACTCCCGCTTTACGCAGGGTCTGGGAGAGGTGAATGTCGGCTAGCCTTACCCCCATTTTATGGAGAGGCTGCTCCCAAGTCTCGAACCCGAGACCTACTGCTCATGGACGAAGGCACTTGCCATCGCACCAAGTGCGACCTCTCATCAAAATACTTTAAATAATGGGATAAAAAAAAATATTCTGAAAGAAAAACCTCAGCCAGAGAGAGTTCTACAACACACCTCAGATACCAGCCTGCTACTTCCTTCACCGCCTGCAGCAGCCAAAGTCCGTAATGAATATGGAAGTCCAAGTCCACCATCGCCATGTCTCTCCATCCAAGATGCTGACCTTGGGTGAGACCGATGATGACTTTGGTTACCAGTACCAGATGAACTCTCAACCTCTGGTGATGATGCAGGACCCGAATGCAGAGGCAAATAATTAGTGCCCTGACTCCCAGGCTCACTACCAGAACCAGAAAATAATGATCGGCGAACATATTCAGATAATCTTCGAGGAAATTGCGGATGAGAATTGTGAGGAGGAACCCACGTAGGTGCAGCTGCTGGATTAACACCTGAACTTGTGCCAGTCCGGGATGCTGAAGCAACATTACCAGGAATACTTGCATTTCCACCAGGCAAATTTCTGTTAGATGCACCTGCAGGATGCCGAGCTGAATTTCTCAATTCAGTTG
The DNA here is from genome assembly GCF_042453785.1 of Malus domestica. Taxonomy (NCBI): domain Eukaryota; kingdom Viridiplantae; phylum Streptophyta; class Magnoliopsida; order Rosales; family Rosaceae; genus Malus; species Malus domestica. The sequence goes on along the minus strand of NC_091668.1, from coordinate 7,607,294 downwards.
CTGGTACGAAAATAGGATGATCCAAAATGTGTCTCGCCATGCTTCTTGAGCTCCCTTCCTCACGTGGTGGAGGCTGTGGAGCATCTCTGTCTCCATAAACCACAGAATTTGATAAGCTGCCAGTTCTTGAGCTAGACCCTCCACTCCATCTCAACGATTGCACATTTTGCGGCAAAGCAGGAACATGGATGACAACTGGCTGGTTCTGTGAACTCATATTATCTAGTGCTGGTGCTGGTCTCAGGTCCATATTATGATCAACTGGAAGAAGACTTGGTGAATGATTCGAAGAGGAAATACTAGAATGCCTAGCAGCCCTCCCTGTCAAGAACCTATTAGAGTGTATAGAATTTTGCTGATTTGAAGGGTTTATCCTCACACGGAAGTTCCTATGAGTGCTTTCTGAGCTTCTTCCAACATTTGAATCAGGAAGGCTGTCGGAAGTAAGTGCTCCCCCAACTACTCCAAGTCTTGAATTCCCCGGTTCTGATGGAGTAGATATGCTAAGGCTGCTGACTGCATTATAGTGAGCAGGAACAGAAGTCCTTCCACCACTGTCTGTATGCTGAAAGTAACTGCAACTTCCACTTAGAGAAGACTGCCCTATATTTCCCTCCATGGCCTTTCTTTTACAAGATACACGACGACCCTCCAATGAACTACCCGATCTGCCATCATTCTCTCCCATTAAAAATCCAGCACTTCCAGAAGGAAGCATAAAGGAATTAGAACTGCTAGGAGGGCGAATTTGCTCATTTTCAGAAACATTATACTTGAATGTGTTAGGACATTCCATTACTTGACTATTATCACCACCATGGCCCGCAAAACCTGCATTCAAGTTCAGATTCTGTGGGATTGCATCAGAACTGGAACTTTGTGTAAAAAAAGTATTCACATTGTTGTCCAGTGAAAGGTTATTAGTTGATTCATAGTGTCGCTCCTCTATTCTTGAAGCAGCTTCTACACAAGGATCCACTGAAGATGACCATCCAAGATCTGGTTTCCGCTCATCAGTACTTGCCTCACTCTGTGAGTTGCTAGAACTAGGTTCACCTAGGCACCATCTACTCAAGTGTTGTCGCTCCTGTCCCATAGAATTCACAAACCCAACATTCATATCACCGGGTGATTGTACATAGTCCGGAATCCTTTCTGCAGGATTCCGTGGATTCCGTGTGCTATTCCAGCAAATTTGCTGATCTAGAGCAGCATCGTTTGATGCACTTCCATGGTCAAAATCTAGGAATTCAGGCAAGGAACCAATAGTACCCCTCTGCCCTTGCATTAGGGCTGATATGAATCTTCTTGTAAAAGAAATGTAAAGAACTTGAAGAAATCTTCAGTATAAATAATACGTTATTTGTACTTTGGCAGACCTGACAAAACAAAGTAGAAGAAAGGTTATGAAGTTTGAATATCTTTAAAGTAAGTTATAGGTGCAAAATTATGCTATAAAAGTAAGAGCAACAACTTTTTTCTTCTCTTTTATAGGTGAAGCGCAAACTTTCCATACAGTTCAAATTGTTCTCGGACATTTATGTGTTCCATGTGTGAAACACTTCAATGCCTAACTGAAGGAAGAAGCTAGAGTGTGAGTTGCGTTGCCTACTGGCAATGCCTTTCTTCATGTTACTCTTTTTAACCCCTCACTTATGCTTCAACAAAATGTTTTAACTCTAAGCTCTTGGGTAGGTGTCGTGGGAGCACGGCGGGTGATAGTTGAATCAAAGACTAGTATCCGTATTTGCAATGACACCAGAACACCTACTTGACCAAATGGGTAGACACACGCTAAGCTTAGACTAGCGACAAGGTAATGAAAAATCACCCATGCTATCCTGGCCAGAAAGCAGGCGAACACCAAGATAAAATGTTCATTATCATGTTGCTGCAGTAAAAGAGTGGATGACTGAATGTGCAGCTATATCAGGTAAAACAAGCATCCTTCAATTCATACAAACACAAGCATTCCCACATATAAAAAACCCCAGCCAAACCAACTCCCACAGCTAAAGCAAAGAATGATCGAAAAACTAAACCCGCTCCTGAAACACTTCCGAGGCAATCAAATTCACATATATTAAGGTACCCACCAGCTGAAAACATGAGACTTTAAAGCACAACAACGCAGTACAATCGAAAGGTGCAAGCTTTCGGACAAGCAACTGACCACACACCCGGTACACAATGAATTATCATCTGTATAATCAAAGAATGACTTATTAAACCTATTTGTAAAAATTTAGAGATCGGTTCACCCACTGAAAAGGTCAAATATGGATGGCCAAAAACCTCGAAAACCAAAATCTCATTCCAAATTCCAGAAGCAGATGATATCAAAAGTGATTCACATAATCAAACGACAAAGGGCAACCTAGAACAAACAGACATCAAATGTTAACAACACAGACGAACAAAAACCCAATAACAAAGTAAGAATCTTGGGTTTGTTAGGAAAAGTTACAACCTTTATATTTCCAGCTGCAGAGATTAAACACAAGAAGCACAAACAAGACCAAAACAAAACCCAGAATCCAAAAACCAAGTCTTTTCAAATCCAATCATATCAGCAACCGACCGATTGAAAACCCACAAAAGTTAACGCACAAAATCGAAAAACAAAACATACCCAGATGAAGAAACCGATCTATGAAAACAATCCGGAGCAGAAAATCGAAAGAACTGGCCCAGATATTCCGGGTGGGTGATGAAAAGACCTTTCTTTTGTTTATTTTTCTGGAGAAAAATATAAATAGGTGAGAAAAATGGAAAACAAAACCCACTGAGAGCAATGGGGGTTGGGAGGAAAGGGAGAGGCCTTGGCCCTTTGGGTGGATGGAATGAAGTTGAAAGGAGAAAAGGAGAGAAAGAAATAGAGATTAAAGAGGACAGTAATCTTTAATTTACGAAACAACCCACAGAGAAAGAGGAATGGTCATAGAGGGCAGTTTCCTAACAAAGAAATTGAAATTAATTGAATATTAACATAATTAAATTAGATTAAAAACTAATTAACAACACCACCCACTAGGTGTTGGCGAGGAGGGTTCAAAGGGGTAAGGGGGATGTGTTGGAGTAGAGGGGGCCGCTTACCAAAATGGCTCACGCAGGTTGTCCTGATTTTTCCATTTTTTTTTGGGTTAAAAAACCTAAAACTTGGGCTAGGAGTTTTATTATAACACGTTTAGTTAACTGGAATGGAAAACTTCGTGAATTAGGAAAGAAGATATAAGAATTATAAACGTTGTGAATCGGGAAAGAAGATATAAAACATATAATTATTTGCACTTTTAATCAAGTTGACGTATTTATCTTTTTTGAATCGGAAGAGTCATGAATTTAAATGTTTATTTTGTCAATATAAAAGCAAGGATATGGGCTCGTGTGAGTAGGAAACAAAAATTATATATTCTAGTTGTATTATTAGCTATGTTTGAATCTAAAGACGAATTCTAAAGAATGTTTGATATCCTGAAATTTGCTTGTCTTTTTTGTATGATAAAGAGAGAAAAAAATTGGGCCAAAAGAAAATGCCATTTTAGAGTTTTTACCAACAATTTGCTTGTGTAGGTAGAGATTTGATTTGGTAGTTTCATTCTTTTTTTCTAAATGCAAAGGTAAGCCATGAATGAAAGTGATACCTATTCTTGGTAAGTAAACTGTCTATAACATTTTCAAGTATTGCATTATGGATTGTAATTAGAAGATACATATTTTTTATTTATTTTATGTGTTACTAAACGCATAACTCGAGAATCAGAGTAATTGTAATATTAGTGTGTTGTAAACATGAGAAAAGTAAAGCAGCCAGGTTGTAAGTTGCAACTTGGTTAATTAAGAACATTCTTTATTACACTATCGTCTTGAGTTCGAGTTCTCTTTTTTTCAATATTATTTGTATAAAGAAAATACAATCGCAAAGTTAATAATATGAATCATTCGAATCTTATTTTTACTTTTAAGTAAATATGTAATCTCGCTCAGAAGAAAATAAAGAAAAGAAAGAGGAAATGGCTCCCAATTGCAAGCCCCACAAGTGACGCTTTCACGCCAAGCACCTGTTGTTGGCTGTTGCCTCGTCTCCTATCAATATTATCACATTTTATGTCCTCCTCTCTCTGCCTTTACATTTTCTTGAGGAGCCCTTTCTGAATTCTGACTTTGTGAACCTTTAAGCTCTGTTCGAGTTGTGAGTCGTGACACCTCACACCACCCCCCAAGCGTTCAATGACGAGATACGAGAATGATTTGAACTCGACGCAGGAAATTAAAGTAAAAACACTTTGTTTGTAATTTTACTAATTTAAAAAAAAAATAGAGAATTCACGTGAGTATACGTGGCATGCAGCATGCTACGATACAATGGACCAGGATCCTCTCCTGAGCTAAGGATGAGGATCCTCCTCATCAAGGGGTGTGGGCCGTTGGATGAAAATCCAACGGCTACAATTATTATAACTTTAAAGGGACCCTCCTGTTTGTAGCCGTTGGATTTTCATCCAACGGCCCAAATCCCTTGATGAGAAGGATCCTCATCCTTAGCTCACGAGAGGATCCTGGTCCGATACAATGGGGTCTCATCTGTTTGTTTGATTTGTTTAGATTTTGCTCACCTTCCTAAAGATATGGCTTTTTGTGCTTTTGCAATACAAATTTTGACTGACTATTTGGGGACAATCTGTTTCTTATCTCTCACGGTTGGTGGAAGGAAAAAAAAACTCAAAAAAGGAAAAACAAAAATCAGTGTTTTGGGTAAGAGGCAATAATGGTGCACCCAAATTGAGTTTTACCATAAGTTATGGGTTATCTAATTATTCTGTCGGTTCAATTTTAGGGTCAAATCAAATGGGTAGATAGCTGATTTGGTGCTTGATCAATGTCAAGACAGGAAGTGCTGGTTCAAACTGCTTATGTAGATTTTTCTTTTTTGTTAAATTTTTATTAAAAATTCAAAAACTTTTTATTAAAATTTCTACAGCCCATAAATGATTTTAAGTTTTTGTCTAATGTATAAATGCTTTCAGTTGTATAAAAAAAAAAACATTTTTAACCTTTCCATGAGTAGTCTCAAACTAATCTAAAGGTCTTCCACAATGACAAAAGTTAGTTTGATTCTTATATATAGAAATTAAGCACCTTGAATTTGTGGCACCTTGAGTTTGATCTCTATAAAATTATTGTAATAGTGGCACGAGTTGATAAATTTGAGCACAAACTATTAATTGTGAGACATGTCTATTTGCGTATCTTCAAAATTACTGGTCAATTTTATGAGTTTGATTCCTATAAAATTGTAATTATAACTCAATTTTCGTGTCTATTATAGAACACCAGAGTTATTTGGTAAAATAGGTAAATGTAGAATCAATTATCTTTTTTAATAAAAAATAGAACTAGATAGACATTAAATTGTGTTATATATATGACCCTAATGCGTCTTGAGTGATCTCAGATTTGTATCCTTTTTTATTGAAAATTTGTAATCAGTTATATTCGTCCATATTAATTTATCTTTTTTATTGCCTTTTATCTTTAAGATTCACTAGGAGGGATGACTTTTTAGTGTGCCGAGAACACGTTTCGCTACACCAAATATCATAATACAAGTAGTCTAACCACTTATATATGACACTTGATATATTAGATTGTGTTTTCGGCACATTAAAAAATAGAAGTCTTTGTATTGATGTATGTGCATTGTAAAACTTAGCTGAAGAAAGAGGTGTGAAAACAAAGACCAATAAATGTCCCAATTAAGTATCCAAGCAAGGTTCTCTCTTTCTTCCCATAACTTGTTCTTTTATAAATCCTTCTCGCCTACCGTTCATATCTCAATCGTGGGCCTCTTCTCCTTTCTTTTCTTACGTTTGTTTTGGTTCTATTTGTTCTTTTGTTTTTCTATTCTCCTCTTCTCTCTTGCCCGTTCAAAGGTGGTTGCTTCGGCTTTGCTTTTTATCTTGCTCATACGGTTTTTGTATTTTAATTTGAGGCCACGAAAACAAGCTAAAGCTCCACCTCCATGTCGTTTCTATTTTTAATTTTTTATGAACATCGAAAACACAAGTCACGTAATGTGTCATTTCACGCATTATGATAAAAGTGAATGATATAACTGATGTGTTAATAAAAAACAGTTTCACACGTCAAATCTTAAGTAGAATAGTAATGCTCACGTGTCTGTGTTCATGATATACAAAAGTAGTAGCTCGCCCATTTGAACTTGCTTATGTAACCAAACCCATCATTAATTATTAATAATATATATCTTAATTTACTAATGGGATAAGATTGACGATTCCTCCGCCAAGGAGAATATTAGAAATTTTTGGTGCTTTTGAGATGGGAGAAAACTTGGAAAAGGCTAAAAACCCAAGGTACACGCCAAGGGGCTTTGGCTCAGTCCAGAAGATTATTTTTGAATGGTCTATAATAATATAATTAGGCTTCAATTATGCATCAAAATTCAAGCACAAACCTTAATGACTTGTGCAATTTCACATTTGCAATAAACAAAATTTGCTTCAAGTTAGTGGAGTGATGAGGTGAGATTCAAGTTGTGGTGGTTGTTGGCAAGTATGCATATATAGGAACTAAAATTTGCAATTAATCACTTAAATCTTTCTTGCTTCAGTTTCTTGAGAGGTATGTGGCATACCAGATAAAGTTTAGTAGGGCTGCTGTATTAAGTCTTATTCAGACAACTCTTTTGCTGGTAGGACTAAATTATAAGGGGATTTAATAGTTTTGTGACACGTCCATTATGAATGACTTGGTTGATGTGCAAAACCAAAGGTTATACTAATTTCCTCAAAGATGTGTTTTTGTTTTGTACTATATATTATTCTAAATTACGGAAAGGAGATGAACTTAAGTGTAAAGGAACGAGCACATTATCCTAGCTAATTGACTTAACTTACATTTGATTAACGGTATGGTTGGGAAATCAAATATATGCCTAGGGAACAAAACCCATGATCCCTAGGGTTTGCAAATAACACAATTTCATCAGCTGGTGTGGGCATATGGGCCAAGGTGGGAATCGAATGTGGGATAATGATATTACACATGGAAGAAAGCTCTTTATATCCTTTTCCCTAATTTTTGTATATGAACACATGAAAGAGAGGCCAACTGGTGGGAGCTGTTTTAATAAGTACTTTTTGAATAAGTGCTTTTGAGCTGAGGGAGCAGGATTGCCACATAGCAAGGAAATGAGTTTCTGATACAATTCAATTTCCTCAAGACAAGATGATGAAATGTGGCACGAAAAGGACACACAGATTGCACATTTGTAAAAACCGAAGCAATGGCATTAAAGTCTAAACCAAATAATTTGGCTAAGGAGAGAGCATGCCAGTGCTTTTGTGGTTGATGGGGAACTGACATATCTGAAAAATATCAAAATAAAAAAAAATAAAAAGATTAGAGATGAATCAGCATTCCACAGAGTCCACTTGCAAAATTTTGGGTCAGAAGCAATCACCAAAATTGACTTGTGAGGGCTAATTAACAAATGCAACTTCCTCCCAATACAATTTGAATGAATCCAGATTAATTTATGGTACCAATTTGTCAGCTTTTAACTTGCACAACTCATATAGTCTGGACTCCTAACTAAAGTTGATCAGTAATGAATGCATTTACCAAACAACTCTATTTTTTTATTTAACTGTAGCTGAACCGAGATCTATATTGAAAGTCATATTGACATTACGGTAGCAAATTTTCATCGTCTTCAATTTTGATAAAACTGTACATATAAAACAAATAACATTTTTACTCAAGGTCAAAGACTCAAAGCCTCACGTGCCCAACGAGATTGAGGGATTTGGCCAATTGATCTCTGATGTCTAAATCAGTTTCTCTATAGAGTTTAGGACTTAATTGTGTAGTAAAAGCTTACCAAAGATTGGTGAAGATATGATATTAATAGAGCTAGGGTTGGCCACATGTGTAGGGCTTTGCCCTGACATGTGACTGCATTCGATTGGTCTAAGGGAGTTTGACGATGTTGTAGTCAGTTGCTCAAGCCTCCTGAAATATAGGACTGCGTGTTAAAATCTTGTAGGCTTTGTCAATTTAATAAGGATTATTTTTTGCTTCACGTACACAATATCAACTATCAGTATGCCAATTTATGTTTTTGATGTGATTATACGATTGTCGACACGAGCGTCCAAATGCATCTCCTTCCGACTACACTTTAGCGGAATCTTTCTTAAAATATCTGATATGGCTCCAACATTATCAAAAACACGTGTTAGTTGTAAAAGAGACTCGTTCAAAGTATATAAAGAAAAGACAATAGTAAATTTCAATAATTTCCACATGGGTAAACAGAAATTGGGGAAGAGAAGAAGGGAAGGCACTTGCGAATTGAAAGGAAAAACAAAGTAGACATGTACGAGGCCACAGTTGATTTGACTGTTAGATTACACAATCCCCGATCTGTTTGACTTTCGAGTATCATTTGTAATGGGGAGAAGAGAAATTTCCCCCAATTTTATGGGAAATTAAAACAAAAACATATTCGCTCAGCTACTGCAGCACTGTCTCAACGCCATATGTGACTGCTATTGTCACGCCCCCGATATCGCTTAACCAAATTAACTAGAAATTTATACTGGAACACGGGAGAATATTTACAGCCTTCTGTGAATTTCTGTTTATAAGTGTTTTTATTAAAAGTAAATTGAAGTTTTTATTCAAACTCCAAATGCATTTTTAGGTCACAGCTAAAAGCTCTTTGAAAATCTTTTGCCAAACATTTTGTCAAGAAGATAACAATTTTTCTTTGGTGCAGATCGCATTGTGCCAAAGTTTTTCTGGCCGTCCGACATCATCCAAGGGCTAAGATGCATCACCTGGTAACATGTTGTTCCTAATCTAATTGCAAAGTTGGGAATTATGAATAAGATGACACAAAAGGCAAGCAGAACGTAAAATCTCAAAAGTTTTGAATTGTCCAGCAAGTTTCTGGCCGAATTTTGACGAATCGGCCATGCTTGTCGCTTTCTGGTTCGTTTTGAAGGCAATCGAGAAAAAAACCGAGTTGTGCATTTTTCAGCGAGGCGGTTTCTGGATAATCGGCACAAAACCACCATGTGCCAGTGAGATTGTCTCACTCTCATTTACAAATTCAGATTGTGGTTTTCTCATTAAATAAATTTTCGATAGATGTTTTTCGTTAACAGAGTGGGAGAAAAGCAAGATCAAGATCTTCTGGTTGAAAAATTGTTTGATTTGGAATTCATCTTAATTTGCAATTTAATGGAAGGTAATGTGGGTGTTGCTCTTGATCTTAGAGAAGGAGTGTTGATTCTCAAAGTTCCAAAGTTCGCTTTGATGACAAGCGAAAGTCTTTCATTGAAAGATGACAAACTTTATGTTGCTCTCAATGCTCATCACGCTCTCTCCTCTACCAGGTGTGTTTTATCACTCATTTGTTATTTTGAAATTTTGATACGCAATTGTTTAATTTTGCTGAATTGAAAAACTCAGTTGTTTGTTTTTGGTGGAATTAAATTACTTTATCATTTTCATGCTATGAAATGGGGAAAAAGAAGGGAGATGGGGGACGGGGGAATCGTTATATCAAGGAGTTAGCTCTTTCTAATTGCTCTAAGTGGGAAGAAAGTAGCCTACTTGTAGTTAACAACTAATCTTGGGGTCTTGATTCTTTCTTTCTGCATTGTGTGGGTTTAGAGAGTAAGATTTCTACTATTGCAGTCTGACGGCCAAGCCTTATGCGTAACTCGACTCGCATAATCAATTATCATCATTTCATTAAAAAAAAAGAAGGGAGCATGAGAGAGAAGTGTGAAAATTATCAAAGATAAAAGGTATTTTCGTAACTTACACTACACATATAGAAAGTAAATGATGTCATATTTTACATATATTAATTTTTATCTCTCTATGAAATGTTTAAAAAGTGTTGTCTCAATATGAAATTAAGTATTAAAAATATACTCTCTAAGTGTAATTTTTCTCATCTAAAACCAGCCCAAAATGTCAATCAATCAAATTAAAATCCCTAAACTTTGAAATTTAAGAATTATAATTAAATAAAAACTGACTTAATTAATTGGATATCCCGAAGGACAACTGAAGTAAGAGATACAAGACAAAGTAGTGTGATGAAAAACCCAGAAATGTCTCATTTGAACATTTTAGTAATACATATCCATGTGTGGATACAAGACAAAATAGTGTGATGAAGAACATCCAAACTTATTTAGGGTTCATCTGAACATACTTAGCGTAGTCATTCTAGCAGGCCGCTTAATTAGAAGAACGGCAGCCATTGCTGGTTGGGTGTCCCATAGTATGGATACAAAATGATCTGTCGCAGATACACATCGCTGTTTTTCACATCCATAACCAATTCAGCATTAGGGTTTAAAATGGAACCGTCTGTCTTGAACACCCAGCGCTGGTCGCCCCTTTTTAATTCACATTTGAGGATGATGATTACATTTGATGAGTTGTGACCATTGGATGTCACACATAGGGTGCGATCGCTATTTACTCGGATAGTGCCTTCACTATAGAGTGCCCATTGTTGTTGATTCTTGCTGGGCACACAATACTCCATCCATACTCGACTCTTATCGTCGTTGGCAGTAAGGCACATGTCATTATACCCAATTATGGAAGTCACTGTGGGTTCCACATCATCTGCCACTCTCCAACCTTGCTTAGGTGAATGGCTATTGGTCGCTATAGTAAGGGTGGTACCCCGCGTAGCTTCGTGGGCAGTGAGAACGAGCCCGGAGCGACGATGTGTGATTGTGCCGTCGGTAGATAATGCCCACTTAGTTGCTTCTAGAACAGCCGTAGTACAGTTGTATATCATGACATAATTTTCAGGGCTAGAAGTACTATATGCAGTCATGCATTTTTCCATTGACCGGATCGTCTCATCTGGCTGGAATGTCCACTTCTGATTGCGCTGTTGCCCACATGGCCAAATTTGGACTAGATTCCCATCGCTGTCGAGACCATTCTTCACGTCAACACACAATCCTTCTAGACCGCTTATGTGTGTTGTGCGGTTTTGTACCGCACATATTTCATTGTCAATTTCCTTGCCCATCACAACGTTAACAGGCATTTTGATTATGTTGGGAAAGGTCACACAGTTGTAGAATAAGAATGCGACACCGGCCATGATGCTTGAACTAACACTGTCTACAAGGAAAAGATTGTTATTGGTAGAGCGAAGTTGAATGGACTTACTGAAGACTCCGTTAAGTGCATGTTGAGTCTCCCAAGAGATAGCCAACCAATTGTTCTCCAAGCTCAGCATTGCAGGGTCTGGTATAAAGTTAGCTTTGGAGCTTATACTGTTGCGAACTCGCTGCTCAATGACCCTGAACCTTGCTGCTTCAAAGACCGTTTGAATGATCACAAGTAGTGACACTGCAGCCTCTTCCGACTCTTGATTCCACAAGCTGGTGATGGCGTTATGTAGTGGAGTGAGTCCCAATGGGATTTTGTCCCTGGATTTCTCTGCGGCTTTCTCAAGGTCAATGTAGTTGCTTGTGAATGGAAGAAAAAACCCTCTGGTATCGTTGAATAAAATGTCCAAAGCTTCATCAGGGGCGTCAGCAAGAAAGTAAGGTCTAGCTGCACGTGCGCGATAAGCCACAACAGAAACATTCACCACGTCAATTGCCACGGTTATGGTGTTGTTGCCATTGTTAGAGAGATCAACCAAGAGGAAGCGTTGTGAGTCCGGCACAGATGGGTTCAGGACAGGTATATCATATATTGCGGTCGCTCCATTTGTGAGTTGGGCTCGCAGTGCTTTTATGAACGTGTTGTACGAGTTGCTTGTAGCTCCACTTGTGGAGAATGAGATGTTGCACTCGGTGCCACAGAGAAAGAGGCTAAATGCGAGAGTAATGTATATTGCTAACACTCTCGTCATTCTGCTATATATGTAGACACGTAGTAGCGTATTTCTGTTGGTGATCAGCAAGGTAATATGTGTCTGATTTTATAGTTGGTTCAGATAGTATTTTTCGCATTTGCAAAATGTGTTGGATACAATAAAGTAAATGAGTGATAAAGCGAGCAGTTGGAGGTGGCAGTTGTAAAGAAAAATTAGTACCTACTTCTTGTTGGAAGTTATGCATTAACCAGACCTTAAAGTCTTGGAGCCTTTAAATGGAATTGGGCCTAACACTAAGCCCAATGAATTAAGTATTGGGTTCATAGAGAGAGGAACAGAGGGCAGTTTCCTAATAAAGAGATTGTAATAAATCGCTAGGTGTTGGGGAGGAGGATTCAACAACAATGCTTAGCTACTTAAGGATGAATATGAATTTCTATTCAAAATATTTTGTGTTCGAATCACAAAGTTTTGTGTTTATGCTGAACAATTCATATTATAAATCATTCTGTAAAGATTCTCTCTACAAAAAATCAATTAAAATTAAAATCGTTTAGTCAATCTATTATAGCAAATACACAGATGATTCGTAATACTTTTACTAATTCTATCATCCTTATACAATTCGATAACTAAATGATCTTAGTTTTAATTGATTTTTTTTGTAGAGACTATCTTTATATGGTGATTTATACGATGAACGATTTAGATCATAAATATAAAATTCAATGAATTGACAACGAACAATTTTGAGTAAAAATTCATACTCATCTTTTGAGTAACCAAGTATTATTCAAGATTCAAGAGGGTTGGGGTGGGGTTTTTTTTCCTTGGATGGGGTTGGGGGGGGGGGGGGGGTGGGGAGAGGGGTTTGAGTTCGGGGGCCGCTTAGGTTGTCTTGATTTCTGCATTTTTTTTGGGTGGTGGGTGGGGGAGGGGTTAAAAAACTTAAAACTTGGGTTTTAGTTTTATTATAGCACGTTTAGTTAACTGGAATGGAAAACATTGTGAATCGGGAAAGAAGATATAAGGAAAATAATCAAATTTAGTTAACTAGAATGGAAAACGTTGTGAATTGGGAAAGAAGATATAAGGAATATAATCAAGGCTTATTTTTAGCTACGTCATCTGAAACTTAATTTTAATCTCATTTTACTTACTGTAACTCAAAAGTCGTCATTTTACTTCTTGAAACTCAAAGTTCGCTCCACTTTACCCTTGGAATTCGATTTTGATCCCATTTTGCCCCCTGAAACTTGAAAGTTGTTTCTATAAGACACAAAATTAACTCTACATTGTCTTAGATTTGTTTTTTTTTCTTCTTATGTTTGATTTGGATGCGTCAGACTAATAAAATTTTCTTTTCCATCTCTTTAATTTTTTTAAACTTAATATTCTTTGATTTTTTAACGTTAATGCATAATGAAGATTTATGATCACACTTATTTTACATGTGGCCTAGTCTTATTGGGTGTTAGGTCTCACATATGTTTCAGGATGCGACTTATAAGTTTAAGAGAGAAGAGGGAGTTCGCAAGTCAAAGTGACCTGGTTGAATTAAAAGTGAAAAACATCAAGACTGGTGTAGCCTATTTTATTTGACAAGGTTAAGGGAGCCGGTGGCAAAGAGAAGAGAGAGTGAGAGAGATATGTTTGTAGAATTGTAGAGGAATGTGTGTGTTATCCATCCTTTATAGTGCATTTATTTATAGTAGTAAAATGAGAGAATATATTTCTTCATTCCCAAAGAATATAAATTGTAATAGGAAAATATAACTAGAATCAAATTTAATATAGGATTTACACAATCACACTTAAACTAAGAAGTTTACAACAAAGACAATGATTAAAAACCTTTTTTAGTTTTGTTTATATCATATATGAAAATTTGAACAATGAAAAAATATACAAAATTAATCCACAATTGGTACAACAATTAGAAATTTTCGAACAATCGCCAACGGCATCGTTTTGAGGACCTTCCCGGCCTTTTGTGTCTGACCACACGCCATTTAAAAACCCTAGCAAAAATTTCAGAGAGCAGTACCATCAACGTTTTATGGCTTTTTTTTTTTGGGAGATAGATTGTCTTCCTCTTTTTTCCACATCCTTCTTATCCCCTCACCGTGACCGCACAAATAGAAGGGGATGAGAAGGGCATGGGAAAGGGAGGGCATACAATTTGCCTCCTTTTTTTTTTTAGGAAGTTTTAATTAAACACTTTTGGTACTATTCACTTGTAACGAAAAATCACATTTTTATCTTTTTCTGGTACTATTTACTATCCTTTTATTTGTTATTTTTCATTAAAACTAAAGTTTTTTGGACTTTTCGTTAGTTTTTTTTATTAGCACCCCACTAAATGTTGAATACATCTCAAATAATCCAAGATTATTTATCTTCTTCAACATTCAAAATTCCTCTCATCCTCCATGGTGGTGATTCCAACTGTTAAGTTTCCCTTCAGTGAAAAATTCTCCAACCCCATTAAATGCTACAACAACTGTAAACAAGTTGCTAATTCTGCAGTGAGTTTGAAGTTGAACAAATAAAGTTGAAAATAGAGAAGTTTGTTTTAGCCAGTCGGACAAAAAAGTAAATTACATAAATTCTTTCTTACACACTTTAAGTACACTATTGACAAAAAATAAGCCATTAAATGTATTCCCTCAGCTTTTAGAAGGAAAATATAATTCATAAGCTTTATCTTAAGAGACTAACATAAATGATCGCGATATTGAAAAAAAAATTTAATTGAACTCATGACTTCGGGTGCAAGATGCATTCTCTAAATTATCAAATACAAGTAACAAGATGCATTGTTACTAGTTTACTATAAAATATTACAAATTCAACAACTATTGTAGGGTATGTAGATAAATTTTATGAGAAAATATGCGGGATGTATTAAAATAATTTTTAATTAAGTAAATGTGGAATGTACTAAATATATATTATGTATTCAATAATGGGTGCATTTTTACTCATCCTTATTAACTTTGGTGTATGCTGACTAGGGATGGGAAACGGTTATGGCGGGAGGGTAACTGCGGTTATTTACCCATAACCGTTAAAACTTTTACCCGCATAACCGTTTATCTGTTGGGTATTTACATAAACGGGTATATCCATACCCATAACCGTTTATAAACGGTTAACCATACCCATAATCGCATACCCATTTACCCATAACCGCATACCCGTTTACCCATTTTTTTTTACCCATCTACCTATTTTTTTAACAACTTGAAAATTAAAAAGAAATTTGTCATAATTTTCTTTTTCTAATAATTAAATACCGTTATAAATACATTTAACATGAATTTTTGTATAACGGCAATATTATTTATGAATATATGCGATGTCTCCCAATTATTTGACCGTCAATCTATTACAAGAATCATGCATGGTTGTAGGTTAATTAATATTCTTGTATACATACATACATATATATAAATAAATAAATATGCATTAGTTTGCTAATAAGCTAATTCGATAAATATTTGGATTTTTATTTAGAAACATATGTTCATCTATCCAAGCCATTTAATTGATTTCTAATTTTTGGGTCAAATACTTATTGAAAACTCAAGGCCAATTAAATATATATACATATACATATACATATATATATATATAGGTACGCATTAGTCGACAATAACATATTTCTAAAAGATCAAGGTAATCATTATCTTGAATTGGCCAAAGCTCCAAAAGACTCCAAAACAAAAATATCGAATACTCTAATGCTTTAGTACATTCAATCACATATATTAAACATTGGTCCGTTCTATCAACTATATTTTTCCCTCAAGTGAGGCATATATATATATATATATATATATATATATATATATATATATATATATATATATTAAGGCCCTTTATAACCAAATATGTTTCGGGATACTAAACTTAGCTAGAAACTTTTTTTTTTTTTAGTTTTACATATATTAAAATAAATGGTTAAATGGGTACCCGTTTATAACCGCGGGTAATACCCATAACCGCCCATTTAAATTTCACAGGTAAACGGTTATACCCATAACCGTTTATTTATCTAAACGGTTACCCATAACCGCAACTGTCAATTTTAAATGGACGGATAACCACGGTTACACATAACCAATGGATATTTGCCCATCCCTAATGTTCACCATACACTTATATGCCTACCATCTGTCTCATTCCCTAATCATAGTTAACTTTTTTATTAAAATACTTTTTCAAATTTTAAAAGTAATTTAAAATACTGATTAAACAAAAACAAAAACAAATACAAACCCACCCCACTCAGCCAAGCCAACCCAGACAAACACCACTCATGCCGTCATCGCCGGCGACCATCTTTCAACCCCAATTCCTTATTTACCCATCCCTTAAAGCCACTCCACTCCACGAACATCAATGGAAAACCCTTTCTCTTTTATTTCCCTAAGGGTCCAAAAATCCCAAGTCGAAGAACTCAACCTAAATCCAAAAATCCCAAACCCTTCTCTTTCAACCGAAGTACTCAACCTAAATCTATTTATCTCACAAACCCAATTGAAAAACTTCCAAGCCTTCACGGGTCTTTATCCAATTTCTTCAAAACATAGATTACTGCTACATCGGTGGTAAGTGATGGGTATTAGGACTCGGATAACTAGTTCTCCAACTCACTGGACCACCGGTTGGCCAAAACGAGTTGCAGAACCTAAAAAGGCAAGAGAAATAGAAAGAGAGATGAGACATGAGGAGAATGGTGAAGAAGAGAAAGGGAGATCGTGAACATATGGTTTATCCGGCCACCAGACGGAGAGGTGATCACGACGTCGGAGTGCTAGGTGTTTGCAGAGTTATATGGGTGTGTAATTTGAAGTGTAATGGGATTGTTTTTATTTTTGTTTAATCTCAATGTTTTAAATTAGAAAAAGAATATTTAATAATGAAATTAACTATAGTTATAAGATAAGACAGATGGCAGACATATAAATGTATGATAAACATACACTAAGGTTATTGTGGGTGAGCAAAAATGCAGCCATTCAATAATATGTGGCGGGTTAATATACCAAGGTATCCGTTACTCCGTCCGAGATTCCAAAACGCTCAATAAAAACCCTCGCGAGAAACCTCATCGGCTGCTGGGACCTCCGCACAGGCGCCGAGCAAATCCGCTACAAAATCTGCGCCTCTCCGCCTCACGGCCTCATGTGCGTTGGCAAACGGTTCATCGCTTCCTCTTAGCTCCGCGAGCCTTCTGCCACCTCTGGCTCTGTCCAGTACCGGTCCTGGTCCAAGGTAAGATCACCTCCTTTCTTATGCACACAGCCTGTTTGATGAATTACCTTAATTGATAAAAAGCTTGCATTTTCATTGAATTTGAGGAGTTTTTGCAATTTTATTGAATTTTGGGAGTTTTGATGTGCAGCCGCAAGTTGATGTCCAGGGCTTCCCAGAAGAACCGATTAATCGCTGCGAACAGTGAAGGCTCGTACATTGTTGGCCGAGGCTCAATGGGGGGAGGTTAATTTTCTTAATCATTTTTCTTTATTTCTTTGAATTTATCTTCTTTTGAGCTCTGAAATGCTAATGAACATTTTTTTTTTGGGTACTTATTTAGGTTAATGCTGGTAGACTGCTTAAGAAATGGCATGCTCACTAGTCACTACAGAGGTGTTAGTTACTTGGTATTCTCGGATGATGGCACCCTGTTGATTTCGGGGTCGGAGGATGGAGGCTTTGGAATTTGGTCTTGGGTAACCACTTCTTATCTTATATTTTTGTATCTTTATATTGTTTTTAATTATGCACTGAAAACATATCTCTATCTGTTGAATCTCACAGGTTATTTGATGATAATCAAAGTCAACAGGAAAGCAACCTGTGCATGCATAGCTTTACGGAGCACACTCTGTTTAACGGTTGTTGTCGTAGGATATGGTGGATGCAAAACCATTATCGTGTCAGCATCTCAGGATCACACGTGTAAGTTACCATCCACGCGTGGATTGTTTGTCTTGACTTGTTGATCTTTTACTTTGTTAAATGCTCAGATTTATCTTCTCGGTTTTTTGTAGCATGTATTCCTTGTAAGTCCCTCAATATGTATTACATGTCTTTTGCGTGTTATGTACTGATGCATTCTTATTCATCCCCAATAAACAAAAGAGAAATGCATTCTTGAAATTGCACGTGTATTATGGTTTTGATTTGGATGTACATTTCTTAGGTTTGGAGCGTAGGAAGTGGGAGATTGTTGAGAAATATTGTTTTCCCTACTATAATTGATGCGGTTGCACTGGATCCTGGTGAAAATATCTTCTTTGCCGGTGGTAGAGATGGCAAGATATACGTTGCTGCACTTAATGCTAGAGCCCACTTACCAGCAAGTATGGGTTCCATATCATCGATTGTTTCTCGAATCACAGGTTTCTCTCTTTTCCTATCCGAACCTTTTGATGAACTTACTGATATTCCAGTTTGCACTTTTATTTGGTATTCAGATGAGTTTTCTTCAGTTAAGACTTCTCTAATTTTTAACTCTGTATTTTCGTATTTCAAAGTATAACTGCCAAACATTGTTGCACGTTTTAAGAACCCTGCATTCTTCGTATAGTTATGACAGACAGGCTTTGCATTCTGGGGAACTGAATCGAGGAACATTCATTTTAGTATATTTCGAATGAGTAAAACTCTTTTAACTGACAATTTTATACTTTCTGAACTGCAAAGCTGTTACTTGCTTAGCATATGGCATTTCTGGAAATTACTTGATTTCTGGATCAGAAGATGGCGTGGTTCGAGTTTGGGATGCTAGAACTCATAACCTTCTTCGCATGTTCAAACATGCAAAAGGTTATCTCAATGCTATTTGAATTATTTCCTTCCCCGGGTTGATGCA
This sequence comes from Malus domestica, assembly GCF_042453785.1. Taxonomy (NCBI): domain Eukaryota; kingdom Viridiplantae; phylum Streptophyta; class Magnoliopsida; order Rosales; family Rosaceae; genus Malus; species Malus domestica. The sequence goes on along the minus strand of NC_091668.1, from coordinate 7,588,506 downwards.
AATTTGATGATATTAAAGCAAATTTAGTGCTAATTAGTGTACCACTGTTTCATAATACAGTTTATATTAGAATATCTCAGTTGCTATGTTCAATCTGCCAAACTTTACTAATTTGTTTAGTATTTACATAAAATTTGCTGTACTCCTCAGGTCCAGCATTTTTCTGAGAAATATACTGAAGACCTCAAACAAGTCTGGAGCTCTTTGCATTATACTGTACACACACACACACACACACACAATTAATGTGCCTATGTCTAGGCGATCTTCATTCTGCCCGAAAGCAAAGGAAAAGATGATTCCGATGAAATCTGTAATGCAGCAACCAACCACCGGTTCTAGGAATGCATGCAGCTTTGTCTCCCTTTCCATCTCACTTCCTCTCCTGCGTTCATTAGCAGCACTCGCAACAGTCAGGCAGGTAGGATTTACGAAAAAAACTTGAAAAGGTCAACGAAACATGCATGCATAAACTAAACACCCCAATTAATTTTGAGATTACCTGTTTCTGCACTCTTCCTTTTAGATGATTTTTGCACCCGGCCAAACTCAGCTCCAATGTAGTGGTTTTGGTTTATTTCAGGTAGCATTGTTTGTACACCCTGGAACTGCTAGTAGCTAAATTGGAGGTCTGCAAAATTTTGTGACCATAAACTGTTACTTTCTTGCATATAATTTTCGGTTTAAAGTTGCTTATTATAGTCTCAAATCCAGAGATTTTAAAAATAAAATAAAACTGGAGCATTGCAAATCACGATATTGGGAGAGGAGGAATCGACCTGGGGACCTAGAATATGGTCTTTACCCTTGCAACATTATAAATTGTTACTTTCTTGCATATTTTTTGGAGTTTAAAAATAAAATAAAATTAGAGTATTGCAAATCACGATACTGGGAGAGGGAAAATTGAACTCGGGACCTGGAATATGTTCTTAAACCGAGTTACAAGTCCCTTGCAACCTTATATATAACAACTTGTCTAGTTGGAACATGGGATCTTGTCATTTGGCAAGTATAATAAAAGCTCAACCATGAAATTAGCGCATTGATGTAAAATGAATAGAGTGAGTTGGTAAATAAATAGAAAAGAGCTTAATTACCAGAAGTGGAAGGCCTCTCTCTCATGCAACTAAACAGCTTCCTCTGCTTCGACTATGCCTGAAGTGGAAGGCCTCTCAGGTAACTCAACAGCATCCTCTGCCTCCACTATGCGTTTACCATCAATTGTGATGTTGGGGATGTGAGAAATCTTGGGCCACTCTTTCCCTCGTTTAAGACAGGAAGAGCCATCGATGTCAAGTGTCTGAAGTGGTGTTTTCGGCAAGAAGTCTGGCAGTGTTTTTAGCTGAGAGCAACTGATAATCTGTAATGAAGAAAGGCATGGCATTATGGTAATATGAGAATCCTCTTCCTTCCACTCTTCCACTCCTTTCCACTCTTCCCACGCCCACATGACCGCAAATGTTAGTTCTTTAAGTTTTGGGAATAGAGTAATGCATGATGATGCTGATGACGTTTCCTTTTCTATTCCCAGAAACTCAACTCCAACCTTTTTTACTCTTTTCATTCTCCAAATACTCAGTCTTTCGAGGGACGGCAATATTCCCAAAGGAGGTAAAACTTCACATTCTTTCCACCACGCAAGATCAAGAACTCTCAAATTGTTTAATGACATGATCCAGTTGGGGGCAGTGCTTCCATTATAGCCTTTGATTCTTAAATATTCCAAATTTGGATGCGGTCGTAAGAAATTCAGTATTTCCGGAGTTCCACACTTCTCAAACTCTATACTCAATTCTGAGAGTTGTTGTTTGTTCCCCAGGGGTGACGCTTTCTCATGCTCACCCGCAGCAACTTTCACATCCCCAACAATTTCTATGCTGAGAACACGAAGTTGGTCTAAGTTTCTCAAATCTCCCAATTTGAACGCTTCATCGTCGTCTTTACCACCGCCAACAGGGCACCCATCTAGTCTTCTTAGATTTGTTAATCTCCCAATCCCTTTCGGCAAGTACTTCAGCTGACCGCATCCCTCAACATAAAGATGCTTTAAGTTAATCAACTTTCCCATGCTCTGAGGTAGACTTTCAAGTTTCCAACACTCGTGAAGGCGCAATGTCTGCAAATTGTATAAATTACACACCCCATTCGGTAGCTTTTTCAAACCTCTATTTTTAGACAAATCAATGAACCTCAGATGCACCAATTCACCTATCTCTTCCGGAAGCACTTCAATAGAATTATCACTCAAATTCAATGTCCTAAGATGTTTCAACTGCGACATCAAAGTTGAGTCCACAACATTAAATTTTGAATCAAAAGTTGCAAGAGTACGCATCTCACTTTTACAGCTGGAAAACGAAACACATGAGAGTGGACCCTCGGGTGCAAGCACTAAGGTCAAATGGCGGATCTTATCACCCAAGGGCTCTTTTGTATCGCTACCACCCTTAACCTCCATTGTAAAGCATTCATTTTGAGTAAGAAACTGCAGAAAGTCGTGCACAATATCATGCATTTTACAGCTCCAGATATTTCCTTGATAATCTTCTTCAAAGTCTTGGAAGAAAGATCGCATTACTAAATTATCAAAACACCTTTGGCCAATTATTTTCTTCTCTATTTTTTCTTTCGAATAGAGATAATCTTGTGACATCCACAACTCAATCAAATAATCTTTATAGATCAAATGATCTTTTGGAAAAATAACACAATATAAAAGGCACCGCAGGTGCCAAATCAAGATAACTCAGTAATAGTGGTTGGAAAACTTGTTGCCCAACCTCTTCTAGCTCCCATATCTTACTGTTCAAAACTTCTTGCCATTCTTTCCTCGTTTTCTTGTAACGCATGAGACTACCCAAAGTCTTTGCAGCAAGAGGCAAACCCTTGCACTTTTTTGCTATTTCTTTACCAATGGCTTCCAACTCACCATCCTTATCCCTTTTATAAAATGCCATGCGGTTGAATATTGACAAACAATTTTGTTCGCTCAACCTTTCTAAATAGATCGTGTGAGTAGGAGCTCCCATCATATCAGCAACCTTCTGTTTTCGAGTGGTCACCAATATTCTACTGCCATGGGCGCCACTTTGTATTAATGGCAACTTCAATTTCTCCCACTTTCTTTGGTCTTCAGTCCACACATCGTCTAGGACAAGGAGAAACTTCTTTCCCTTAATGGATTCAGACATACACTGAAAGAAATCTTCCAACTCATCCGAATTTGGGCTGACAGCTTTAGCACCAGAGATGATGGCTTTCGCAATTTTCATCTCATCAAAAGGGTCTGAAACACAAACCCATATTCTTATCCCAAAACAAGCTTTAACATTTTCATCGTTAAAAGCCAGTTGGGCCAAAGTTGTCTTCCCCATTCCTCCCATCCCGACAATAGGGATGACAAGGAGGCCCCTCTCTTCTTGACTACTCTCATTCAACAACTTGCTAACCAAAACTTCCTTTTGTTGTTCTCTACCAAATATGATAGATTCATCAACAAAAGAAGAAGTTTTCTCTCGCTCAGGTTGTTCACTGATCGTTCTCTCTGTGAATCGAAAGTTATATCTTTCTCTTTGCTTTGCAATCTCATCTAAATTTTCATTTAGACTTTTGATCTTAAGAGCAATGTCATGACGAAGAATTATCCGACGGACTTGGCCGAAACAAAGGCAAGAGGAGGAAATAGAGAAACATACCGCCTTCTTCTTCTTCTTCTTGGTAACAAGAGAAGTACTTCCACCGTGCTCTTCTTCATTCTCAACTTGTTGTTTCAGTATTTCAGTCTTCCACTCATCCAGCACATTGTCCATCTTGTACGACACATCTTTCAGCTTCTCCAGCCAATTTCTGACGCTGGCCTCCTTCACTTGCCTCTGCTCCGCATCCTCAAGCACAGCACCAATCGCTTCAAGGTTGGCAGCAAATGCATCAACATCTTTCTTAGCATTCAAAACCAGCTTCACCTCTTGTTCGACGTGTTGGTAAGTTACCGAAGCCAGTTGTTCGAGAAGCACGGAAATGAGTGCCTCGGCCATTTTTCGGTTACTAGTGGAAACAGAGAAAACCAAGAGATCTGAACCAAGAATTTCAAGATTGGTATGGTAATAGTATTACCGTTCTGGTAGCCAAATGTTGAGATTAGAATATGGGCGTGTTAGACAAATAATAATGGTAGGGGCACAGGTGAGTTATCCCTCACTTGTTGAGCAATTATTCTCTTTTCTTCCTTATACAATTGCACTCAGGAAGAAAGTACGAATCTTTGTCTCAAAAGTTAGATAGACAATTCACACAAAGAATTTTAGAATTGAGTGGCGTGGAAGAAACAATTGTTGATTTCGTTGGCTTCGTATCATCTTCGACTCACGAACAAGAAAACTGAGAGTCGATTTGAGATGGGATTCCATGGCTATGGTCTCCAAGGTCGACGGGTGAGTGGGAAAGAGGGCGAGAGGGATTCCATGACCAAATGAAGGTGCTTTTCTTTACAGAATAGAATAAGTCTATGTCCTGGCTATATGCAGTTGTACATGCACAAGTAATTAAGTGATAGAGATGATGCTTTCACTATGATACAATGTTATTGAGCAGTAGAAATTGTGTTGAATAATGTTGAACTTGCATTTCAGGATTTGCATTTTACATAATGTTGTGTAAGTTTGGTTGGTTGTCTCTCATTTTGAAAAGGAATCTTTGAATATTTTGATGAGTAAATTAGGCATTCCTCTTCCACTGTTTTAAACATATTTAGCAATGGAGGAGGAATATTTATCTATTTTTAAATTAATATCTATCCCTACGAACTAAACAATGTTTCAAATTTGGATAATTAGTATTAAAGGCATACTAAACAATGTTTCAAATTTGAAATTTGGATAATATTTTGATCAGTAAATTAGGCATTCCTCTTCCGCCTAGGAATATTTATCTATTTTTATATTAATTATCCTTGCCGGATCCCCTTTGTGAGGAGAAGAGCAATTGGGGGAGGGGGAAAGCACAGTTGATTTGACTTTTAAATTACACAATCTCATTTTTGTTTTGACTTTCGAGCATCATTTCATTTGTTATGGGGAGGAGCAATTTGCCGCGATTTTGGGAATTTAAAACAACCAAATAAACTAGAAATTTATACTGAAACATGAGAGAAAATTTTTGTGAATTTCTGTTTGTAAGTGTTTTTGTTAAATTGCACTAACTGTATAATTGCCATTTTCATTGATTGTGATTTACATGAAAGACCTCCGAGAACCCTCTTAACGATTTGAACAAGTGGTGGTGGAGAGGTAGTTTATGCCTCCATGGATGTGCAATGACTAGGTATTTAGCGAAGAAGATTTTTTTTCACGTTAAACGATGTTGTTTTGAGCTAAATAAGTTAAAAAATAAAATTAAAAAACTACTATTGCTAAAAAAAAATAAAAAACTCCTATTGCATGACCGGCTACACATTCCACTTTTACTTTGTTACTTATTTTTGGAACAGTGCATTCGGCACAAAAGCCGATGTACCCAAAAGAAAAATTGCAAACTACGGCTCCCAAGCACAGATGCTGGCACCTGCACAGAAAGAAATCCAAATAATTTAGCAGAAAAAATTATAATTTAAAACAGGATCAGACGAACCATGTATATGTAATGTAACTGGACGTAATGGAATCACTATTACAGTTGTATTACATCAGCATCAGAAAATTTCAAAAGCCACCTGTGTCTAGAAAACTTCAGACTCCGACTAATTCAATAATTTTGAGTAGACCTGTAAACGGGTCGGGTTTATTGGGTTTAGATCGGGTTGAATCCGACCCGTTAAGTTAACGGGTCATCCGAACCCAACCTGTTAAGCTAATGGGTCACCTGAACCCGACCCGTTAAGCTAATGGGTCACCCGTTTCACCCGTTAACAATTATTATTATTATTTTTTTTGCATAAATTTTATTTTTTGTTCTTAAGACTTTACTAAAATTACTAAAATATCATCAACTAACGGGTGCTAACGGGTGTTAACGGGTCCTAACGGGTCTAACGGGTTGACCCAAAGTGACCCGTTATTTAACGGGTTGTTAACGGGTTCATCCGTTAGCGACCCGACCCGTTAAGCATCCACCCAAATACAAATATTAACGGGTTGGGTCGGATCGGGTTAACGGGTTGGGTCCAAAATGCCAGGCTAATTTTGAGACACGAAGTGCTTAAAATAACAAATGGGGAATTTCTAAGGATGGAGGCATATGGATATTTCTGACTGCAAAGTGCAAAACTATCACAAAAAGAGCGTCAGAAAATGTCTGATGCTAATGAAAGACCGCTTAGAACAAGTGTCCCAACAGAAAACGATAATTTTTAACCAGTTTATCAAGGTAACAAACTTCACAAGATGTCCTTTTGATTCTAAAAAAATAAGGCATAGTACCATTGATGTGGCAGAATGAAAAACAAAGTAAATTATTGAAACAGGTAGAATATATCAACAATTGAAAAATGAATTCTATTGAACAGCTATGTAAGACTCTGTCGTTGTTAAATAGTATAGTATATCAAGCATATGAATGATGAAAGTAGCACTAACAGTAGTAGCACAAGAATTTGTATAAGGTGCACTTACCTGTTCATTAGACTAAATTCTTGGGACAGAAACAGGCCTTGTCATGACTCGATCATCTAGCTGAGGGTACAACCTCGGATATTTTGACATCTCATTTTTCCTAGGCACAGAAGTGTCACCATACACTTCATTTTCACTACTACTGGGAGTATGAAATCCATCATGCTGAATTCCAATGTGACGAACAGTGCAAGCACTTTGTTCAGCATAAGAACTTAAACCATGATCTGATATTCTATTTCCACTACGAGATCTCACCAAAATACGGCAAAGGACAAAAGCAGCCTGCACATGAACAGACATATGAGATGTTACTCATGTGAACACACAACATTATATTTAGCACCGTGCAGTAATGACTAAGGGGAGTATCAATCGTATGGCATAACGCACAATGCTTAATCAGCTAGAGAGCTAGACCATGGTTCAAGTTTTGGACGCTATAATTCATAACATTCTTTGCTTGTTCAAACATGCAAAAGGTTAATCTCAATGCTATTTGATTTATTTCCTTCCCTGGGATTATGCAAATTTGATGATATTGAAGCAAATTAAGTGCTAATTAGTGTACCAATGTTTCATAATACAGTTTATATTTGAAAATCTCAGTTGTTTATGTTCAATCTGCCAAACTTCACTAATTGGTGTAGTATTTACATAAAATTTGTACCGTACTCTGCAGGTACAGTGAATAACAGCAATTTTCTGAGAAATATACTGAAGATCTCAGACAAGTCTGGAGCTCTTTGCATTATACTGTGCACACACAGACAATTAATGGGCCTATGTCCAGATGATCTTCATTCTGCCCGAAAGCAAAGGAAAACACCATTCCGATGAAATCTGTAATGCAGCAGCCAACCACCGGTTCTATTAATGCATGCAGCTTTCTCTCCCTTTCCATCTCACTTCCTCTAAAGAGAAAATGCGTGAGCCCTGCGCCCATTAGCAGTGCCCGCAACAGTCAGGCAGGTAGGATTAACGAAAAAAACTTCAAAGGGTCAACGAAACATGCATGCATAAACTAAACACCCCAATTAATTTTGAGATTACCTGTTTCTGCACTCCTCCTTTTGGATGATTTTTGCACCCGGCCCAACTCAGCTCCAAAGTAGTGGTTTTGGTTTATTTCAGGTAGCATTGTTTGTACACCCTGTAACTGCTAGTAGCTAAATCAGACAAAGGTTTGCAAAATTTTGTGACTATGAACTGTTACTTTCTTGCATATAATTTTCGGTTTAAAGTTTTGCTTATAGTCTCAAATCGAGAGATTTCAAAAATAAAATAAAACTAAGGCATTGCAAATCACGATATTGGGAGAGGAGGAATCGACCTGGGGACCTAGATTGTGGTCTTTACCCTTGCAACATTATAAATTGTTACTTTCTTGCACATAGTTTCTGGAGATTTTAAAAATAAAATAAAACTAGAGCATTGCAAATCACGATACTGGGAGAGGGGGAATTGAACTCGGGACCTGCAATATGGTCCTAACCGAGTTACAAGTCCATTGCAACATTATATAGTTGGAATAATCTTGTAATTTGGCAAGTATAATAAAAGCTCTACCCAGAAATTAGAACATTGATGTAAAATGAATAGAGTGAGATGGTAAATAAATAGAAAAGAGGTTAATTACCAGAAGTGGAAGGCCTCTTATGCAACTAAACAGCTTCTTCTGCTTCGACTATGCCTTCACCCTCATCATCAGAATCAGAAGTGGGAGGCCTCTCAGGTAACTCAACAACATCATCTGCCTTGACTACGCCTTCACCCTCATCATCAGAATCAGAATATTCAGGGAAGATTGTGATCTTCGGGATGTGAGAAATCTTGGGCCACTCCTTTCCTCTGCCTTTTCGGTGACCTTGAGCAAGATAACCACTATACATGATTTTAAGGGTCTGAAGTGGTGTTTTCCACAAGAAGTCTGGCAGTGTTTTTAGCCGAGGGCAGTTGTGAATCACTAAAGAAGAAAGGCATGGCATTATGGTAATATCAGAATCTTCTTCCTTCCACTCTTCCACTCCTTTCCATTCTTCCCACGCCTCCATTACGGTAAATGTGAGTACGTTCAATTTTGGGAATGTAATGCATGATGATGCTGATGACGTTTCCTTTTCTATTCCCAGAAACTCAACTCCAACCTTTTTTACTCCTTTCATATTCCTAAGGATCAGTGTTTCGAGGGACGGCAATTTTCCCAAAGGAGGTAAAACTTCACATTCATTCCATTCATCCAAGATAAGAAATCTCAAATTGTTTAATGAAATGATCCAGTTAGGGGCAGTGCTTCCATTATGCCCTCTAATATTTAAAGATTCCAAATTTGGATGCGGTCGTAAAAAATTCAGTGTTTCTGCACTTCTTCCACAACCAACAACCCTTATATCCAAGTTTGAGAGTTGTTGTTTGTTCCCCAGGGCTGATGCTTTCTTACCCTCACCCGCAGCAACTTTCACTTCCCCATAAACATATATGCCGAGTTCACAAAGTTGGTCTAAGTTTCTCAAATCTCCTAATTTGAACGCTTTATCGTCGTCTTTACCACCGCCAACAGGGCACCCATCTAGTCTTCTTAGATTTGTTAATCTCCCAATCCCTTTTGGCAAATACTTCAGCCGAAAACAATTCTCAACATAAAGATGCTTTAATTTAATCAACTTTCCCATGCTCTGGGGTAGACTTTCAAGTTCCCTACACATATTAAGGTGCAATGTCTGCAAATTGTATAAGTTACACATCGCATTCGGTAGCTTTTTCAAAGGATTGTTGGACAAGTCAATAAACCTCAGATGCACTAATTCACCAATCTCTTCCTGAAGCACTTCAATACAATTACCACTCAAATTTAATGTCCTAAGATGTTTCAACTGTGAGATCAATGTTGAGTCCACAACATTAAATTTTGAATCAAAAGTTGCAAGAGTATGTAGATCGCAGCTGGAAAACGAAACACATGTGAGTGGACCCTCGGGTGCAAGCATTAAGGTCAAATGGCGGATCTTATCACCCAAGGGCTTTATTGTATTGTTACCACCCTTAACCTCCATGGTAAAGCATTCATGTTGAGTAAGATACTGCAGAAAGTCGTGCACAATATCATGCATTTTACACCTCCAGATACTTCCATCACTGCATTTTACAAAGTCTTGAAAGAAAGATCGCATTGCTATATTATCAAAAAACCTTTGGCCAATTATTTCTTTCTCTATGTTTCCCTTCGAATAGAGATAACCTTGTGACATCCACAACTCAATCAAATAATCTTTATAGATCAAATGATCTTTTGGAAAGATAACACAATATAAAAGGCATCGTTTGACCGCAGGTGCCAAATCAATATAACTCAGTAATAGTGGTTGGAAAACTTGTTGCTCAACCTCTTCAAGATCCCATATCTTACTGTTCAAAACTTCTTGCCATTCTTTCCTCGTTTTCTTGTAACGCATGAGACTACCTAGAGTCTTTGCAGCAAGAGGCAAACCCTTGCACTTTTTTGCTATTTCTTCACCAATGACTTCCAACACACCATCCTTATTCCTATTATAAAATGCCATGCGGTTGAATATTGACAAACAATTTTGTTCACTCAACCTCTCCAAATAGATCGTGTGAGTAGGAGCTCCCATCATATCAGCAACCTCATGTTTTCGAGTGGTCACCAATATTCTACTGCCATGCGTGCCACTTTGTATTAAGGGCAACTTCAATTTCTCCCACTTTCTTTGGTCTTCGGACCACACATCGTCTAGGACAAGGAGAAACTTCTTTCCCTGAATGGATTCAGACATACATTGAAAGAAATCTTCCAACTCATCTGAATTTGGGCTAACAGCTTTAGCACCAGAAATGATGGCTTTAGCAATTTTCATCTCATCAAAAGGGTCTGAAACACAAACCCATATTCTCATTCCAAAACAAGCTTTAACATTTTCATCGTTATAAGCCAGTTGAGCCAAAGTTGTTTTTCCCATTCCTCCCATCCCGACAATAGGGATGACAAGGAGACCCCTCTCTTCTTGACTACTCTCATTCAACAACTTGCTGACCACAAGATCCTTTTGTTGTTCTCTACCAAAGATGATAGATTCATCAACAAAAGAAGAAGTTTTCTCTCGCTCAGGGTGTTCACTGATCATTCTCTCAGTGAATCTAAAGTTATATGTTTCTCTTTGCTTTGCAATCTCATCTAAATTTTCATTCAGATTTTTGATCTTAAGAGCAATGTCGCGATGAAGAATTATCCGACGGACTTGGCCGAAACAAAAGCAAGATGAGGGAATAGAGAAACATACCGCCTTCATCTTCTTCTCAGTAACAAGAGAAGTACTTCCACCGTGCTCTTCTTGTTTCTCAATTTGTTGTTTGAGTATTTCAGTGTTCCACTCATCCAGCACATTGTCCATCTTGTGCGACACATCTTTCAGCTGCTCCAGCCAATTTCTGACGTTGGCGTCCCTCACTTGCCTCAGCTCCGCATCCTCAAGCACAGCACCAATCACTTTAAGTTTGGCCTCGAATTCTTGAACATCTTTCTCCGCATTCAAAACCAGCTTCACCTCTTGTCCGACGTGTTGGTAAGTTACCGAAGCCAGTTGTTCGAGAAGCACGGAAATGAGTGCCTCAGCCATCTTTCTGTTAGCAGCGGAAACAGAGAAAACCAAGAGATCTGAACCAAGAATTTCAGGATTGGCAAGGAATTTTCTTATTGCCAAATTTTTTAGCTAAGAATAAGGCCCGGCTAGACAAATAATTATGCTAATACTAACGGCAACAACTTGTCTGACAACCATTTATTGATGCTAATTAGTTGACCATTAAAAAATCCCTCCTTCCTGTCAATTAAAACCTAAAGATGTGCGCTAACAACACAATTTTTTATGGAAAAATATTCTCTTTCTTGTCAATTTTAAACCTCAAGATCTGCGCTAAGCTAGAAAATATAGAATGCTAGCCATGTGCCCAAACGTTATGCGTGTAAAAAAATTTATCGGGTAAAAGATTGTTTACCACCCTCATGTTTCGTGGTTTTCAACATTTAGTAATCGTTTTTTTCGTCCCAGAGTCATACCTAAAGTGTAAATTTTGGAACAATTTCATACATCTGTTAGTTAAACTGTTAGTTCTCCCGTTAAGTGATGACGTGGCATCCTGATTGGACGCCACGTGTCATTAAAAATATAAAAAATTTATTTAAATAATAAAATATTAAAATAATAATAAAATATATATATTTTTCTTCTTCTTCTTCTTCTGGGTTCGGTTTTTTTTTTTTTTTTTTTTCTTTCCTTCTTCCTCCTCCTCCTCCTTCTTCTTCCTTCTCCTTCCTCCTCCTTCTTCTTCTCCTTCTTCTTCTTCTTCTTCTTCTTCCTCCTCTTTCTCCTTCTTCTTCTTTCTCTTTCCTCCTCCTTCTTCTTCTCCTTCTTCTTCTTCTGGTTTCGGTTTCTCTTCTTTTTTTCTTTTTTTTTTTTTCCTTCTTCCTCCACCTTCTCCTTCTTCTTCCTTCTCCTTCCTCCCTCTTCTCCTTCTTCTTCTTCCTTCTCCTTCCTCCTCATTCTTCTTCTCCTTCTTCTTCCTTCTTCTTCCTCTTCTTTTCTGGGTTCGGTTTTTTTTTTTTTTTTTTTTCCTTCTCCTCCTTCCTTCTTAAGAAGGAAGAAGAAGGAGGAGGAAGGAGAAGGAGAAGGAGGAGGAAGAAGAAAAAAAAAAAAAAAAAAGAACCAAACCCAGAAGAAGAAGAAGAAGAAGAAGAAGAAGAAGAAGAAGAAAAAAAAAAGAAGAAGAAGAAGAAGAGAAGAAGGAAATTTTTTTTTATTATTTAAATATTATTTTTATTTAAATAAATTTTTTATTTTTTTAATGACACGTGGCGTCCAATCAGGGCGCCACGTCATCACTTAACGGGAGAACTAACAGTTTGACTAACAGATGTATGAGACTGTCCCAAAATTTACACTTTAGGTATGACTCTGGGACGAAAAAAACTTGATACTAAATGTTGAAAACCACGAAACATGAGGGTGGTAAACAATCTTTTACCCAAATTTATCTGTTATTTTGTACAAAAACAAGGGAATGGTAGGGCGGACAAGGTCTGCCCTCCACTTTCGATACTCTTTTTGTACTTTTTTTTATTTGTATGATCATAGTTAAGCCACGTTAATATTTTATATTACTATTTATTTTTGTCTTATTATATCTATAAAAAAAAATATATAAAATATTAACGTGGCTTAATCATGACCATACAAAACATGAGGGCAAGGAAAGGGCATCGGAAGTGGAGGGCAGACAATCCTTGACGTTTTGGAGAGGTTACAGCTAGTAAGCAAGAAACTTTTGCTCGAATTTTAGTATAAACTAGCAACATTATCCGTGCGTTGCTGCATTATCATCTCACACTAACTTCTTGAACTATTATTATCTTTTAAGCAGGAATTTTATGCAAGATAGGGTCGAAGTGAGTCATTCCTCACTTATTTCTTGAACAACTTGTATGACAGCCATACATTGATCCTTTTGCCTGTCAATTTACACCCTAAAGTTTTTAAATTTCATCATCTTACACCACAAAATAAAAAAATATATTACAAGACGAACAAGCTTTGTCTGTATAGTCCACCGTTCAATCAAGTAGTGCTTAGCAGAGTTGTCAACAGTTGTTTCTCCATTCATTTTTTATAGCCCACCGTTCGTCTGCATTGCCATCACCTGACGGAAGGTCGTCGGTCAAAGTTCGTAGGCCAAGCTCGTCGTCGCACAGAGTTTTATGCAACGGACATGAGATTCCGTCGGTTAACTACTCTTTTACTAGACGAGCAGGTTCATCACATAAAAATAAATTTACGCGATGGAGATGATCTCAACCGACGGACTCTGTTTGGTTGTCATTTTATATTAAAATAAAACTATGGGACAATCCAACGAGATCGTTCATCGGGAATAAGTGATTTAAGAGATGACTGTTCCGGTAAATTTATATGATATTAAAAAAAAATCTAAATGCATTAATTAATTAAAAATAGAATTGGAAAATAAAAATATTAAGTACCAAGATTTAAAAAAAATTATATTGTCAAATAATTTTCGAACATTATCTACAATAAAGAAAAGGAGATGCGCTTAGTCTCACAATAAGTTAGCAATAATGTGGTTCAAATTCGCCTTTAGCGAGAACCTAAGGCCTCTCACTTACTAATGAAGAAGAATACCACTAGACCGTAGTACTAAGTGGTTATGGTCAAATTGAAACTAAATGTATACAATCCAAAAAGAAATTGTTCGTTCAAATAGAATACAAAATTTAAAATAAAAATAAAGAATTATTAAACGACGTCATTTTGAGGCACATAAGTTGAAAAAAAAAATATAAGACTACTATTGCTAAAAAAATTAAAAACTAATATGGCTTTGTTACTTATAATATAAGACTACTACTATTGCTAAAAAAAAAATAGTATAAGACTACTATTGCTGAAAAAAAAATAGTATAAGACTACTATTCCACTTTTACTTTGTTACTTATTTTTGGGACAGTGCATTCGGCACAAAAGTCGATCTACCCCCAAAGAAAAATTGGAGGCTGCGACTTTCAACTAAATAAAAAAATGTGAAAGATTCTAGGTTTGATATTTTGAATTGATGAGTTTGTTTGAAAGATTCTAGGTTTGATATTCTGAATTGATGAGTTTGTTTGATCTTGACCACGAACAAGGTAAGATTACCCCATAACCTCTCTAGATTCAAAGATGCTACCGTGGCTTGACACTAGTTATCCCAATTTTCTAATAAAATTTTGTTGCAGAAGATAAAAGTTTTAGTTGACAGAAAACAATTTTAATCAAACCAGGGACATGAATTAAAATAGTTAATAATATCCAACAGATACTTTTGCTTCTTTAATGGTGTCTAAAAAAGATTTCATCACAAAGCCCAAAGGAAGCCACAAATGAGGCCGAACAGCTAAAGAAAAAGTTATAGCCCAAAGCTAACAGCAATGACACTAGAATAAAACCAGGACGACCTTACAGACACAGAAAGGTGAAGAAGATGAAGACGACGGACAAGCGTATCAACAATGAACATAACCTTCTGCTAAATGACGGGAGGTCACGATACGATAACAAAGTAACCTATATATACGATTCAGAGCATTTCCAGAAAATGTGACATGATAAGAAATTGTATAACGAAATATCAACGCTGATCTTCCGCAGCTATTCATCTTGGAATTGCAATCATATTATCAAATGAATGTCATCATCATTATGTCGAAATTACTTAAAACCCAGAAATGTTTTCTATCAAATCTTTGGAATATGAAAGAGAGATGAAAAACAGAATCAGACAGCAAAATAGGCCTTTCTAACGAAGGCACTAGACAACGGAAAAACATAACCTTTCCACAAGTTCAAAGTATCCAACTGTAGATACAATGCAGCAGGATTGAAACCCGCTGAAGCAGCTGATACTAATAGATTTGATATCGGATTTACCATCATCAGATGTATTAGCTTTCTTGTTCCAGTGAAGCCCTTGCCCCTTTTTAGGCACAGAGCAAATCTGCATCCCCAAAAGAAAGCAAATGAATATTTCCTGGCATGAACTGAAATACAATACGTTGAATGATTTATGTAACTATTACCTTTACAGGTGTTGGTGCCCGCCATTCATCTCTCTCCACTTCGTAATCAACAGTATACTTTATCCTTTAATGTTTCTTAAAGGGTTTTCAGTACTTAAACCCTTCTCATCATCTGCTGTGCATTTAAACAGAGCGTATGCACAGTTTGTCTCAGTGAAAATTTAGCACTTCAGTAATTTAGTCTGAAAATTTAGGTTGATTCCACCTCTTTGTGATCCAGTCTTTAAGACTCCCTCTAATAAGAACGATCCAGTTGCTTTACTATTTATATTGGATGCTCAATCGATGAGATCATCCAACTCTATAAAATCACCCTCCATAATGGAATGTAAGTGCTTGGCCGCCAAATTATCAAGCAATATTGGATTCCTACCACCGAGCACAGATGCTGGCACCTGCACAGAAAGAAATCCAAATAATTTAGCAGAAAAAATCAGGATCAGACGAACCATGTAATGTAACAAGATGTAATGGAATCAATAGTACACTAGTATTACACCAGCATCAGATAATTTCAAAAACCACCTGTGTCTAGAAAACTTCAGACTCTGACTAATTCAATAATTTTGAGACACGAAGTGCATAAAATAACAAATGGGAAATTTCTAAGGATGGCAAAATGAGATTTTTGAGATTGTCAGGACTCCATCTATAGGTTTTTACTGTTTTCATCTGTTTGGAAGCATATCAACAACTGAAAGATGAATTCTATTGAACAGCTATGTAAGACTCTGTCGTTGTTAAATAGTATAGTATATCAAGCATGTGAATGATGAAAGTAGCACTAACAGTAGTAGCACAAGAATTTGTATAAGGTGCATTTACCTGTTCATTAGACTGAATCCTTGATATAGAAACAGGCCTTGTCATGACTCGATCATCTAGCTCAGGGTCCAGCCTCGGATATTTTGACATCTCATTTTTCCTAGGCACAGAAGTGTCACCATGCACTTCATTTTCACTACTACTGGGAGTATGAAATCCATCATGCTGAATTCCAATGTGACGAACAGTGCAAGCACTTTGTTCAGCATAAGAACTTAAACCATGATCTGATATTCTATTTCCACTACGAGATCTCACCAAAATACGGCAAAGGACAAAAGCAGCCTGCACATGAACAGACATACGAGATGTTACTCATGTGAACACGCACCATTAAATTTAGCACTGTGCAGTAATGACTAAGGGGAGTATCAATCGTATGGCATAACGCACAATGCTTAATCGGCTAGAGAGCTATACCATGGTTGAACATCAAGAAGAATAAATTTGCAAAAGAGAGTGTCAACACCTACACTTCTACTCATGTCTCACCGAGTGAAAAAAAAAAAAAAAAAATCGTCGATGCTTACACAGCCTATTGGGTTCTAATGAGACATTTCCGATAACTATCTACTCGGCAAACAAAACTCAAAATTCTCAACAGCTCAATAGACATGGAAAATTATTTGTCCAACTCAAATATTCAGCAATTTAACCAAAGAAATAAAAAAGGAATAATGCCTCTTTCCCTAATTAACCGAAATCACGCATATATATGACATTGATACAACAATAACCAAATTATACAAAACAAGAACAAATATACCATGAATTCTACAAGAATTTCAAACCCTAATAAGACAATTGTACAAGAACTTCAAAACCTAATAAGGCAATGCCCCTTCATCCAAACCGAAATGCGAAAAATCGACAGTGTACGAAAATTACCTTAACATGATCGACCTGAGTATACTGATAGAGAACCAAATCAGTCCTTACGGCGTCGTTTGGCGAATTCCCCAAATAAAACACAAAGCTCGACCTCCTCCCCAGAACCACCTTCCCTCCGCGGCCCACCACGTCCCTAACCCGCCCTTGCCTCCGCCAATACCCGCTCTTCGCCCTCCTCTTCTTCAAGATCCTAACCGTGTAGCAGAACCAGTGCCTCTTCCTCCCTCCGCGGCCATACGAGTAACATGCGCTCTCCGGCAAATCGAAAGGATCGTGGCCGTACAAATCGAGCTCCCTGATCAAATCGTACCCGCCCGATTTCCCCGCCTCGGCGGCGTTCTTGTTGGAGAGGTAGTAGCAGAGGAGCTGCTCCTCCGAGGGGTAGAATCGGCAACCGGGGGCCAGCGAAAGCAACGACGTCGCTTTAGGATCTCCCATGCGTAAATGGAGATCGTCAGCTTGTTCTAGGGTTTTTCCGGAATTTCCGATTCGAGCTTCGGAGGTTT
This sequence comes from Malus domestica, assembly GCF_042453785.1. Classification (NCBI taxonomy): domain Eukaryota; kingdom Viridiplantae; phylum Streptophyta; class Magnoliopsida; order Rosales; family Rosaceae; genus Malus; species Malus domestica. The sequence continues at coordinate 7,571,032 of NC_091668.1, read as the reverse complement.
TCGATTGCGAGAAGAGGGGTTTACGAAACGGAGACTCGGGGGTTTATGGAGTAAACGAAATAGCGTACCCCTGAAGCTTTCCAACGTGGCGATCCGGTGCGGCCGAGCTGTACGTGCTCCCGCTCATTCCAGCCTTTCAGATGACACTGTGGGTTTATTTGGATTACGTGGATGTTGAATGTAAAACGACATGTCGTAAAGTGGCGGGTGGCGTGGTCATAGCGGAAAGTGAACGGTTCTGTTGGGTACGATATTGGGTTCGGTGACATAAATGCAGACCGAAAATAGAAAACAAAAAGACATTGAAATTTCCAAAACCGAACAATTTTGTAAGTAAAATTATTGGTCCGGTTGTACGAAGCGTGACATATTTGGCAGGACGGGCACGTGCCGGTCAAAACTCCTGCAAGGTAGACAGAACAAATATTTTAGAAAGCGAAATTCGCCCTCCAAAAAGTTGTTGTTGGCTCTCGCGGTCAGTCAACATGTCATGTTTTGCTTAAAATAACGTTTTAATGAATCTAATTTTCTACACTTACCGGTTACCAAATCCTAATCATATATAAACGAACGAATCTATATAAAATTGTGCAACGCAAGAATTGCTCTAAATTTTTTTATTCATAATAAAATGTTGATTGAGTTTGTAAGAATTATTCTTTTCGTTAGACCAAAACTTAGGTTTGAGTACCGGTATATGTAATCTCTCTTGATGGATAATCTGTAAAAACTAAAAAATGCTAAAACCCCTTCTATAAGTTCTCAAAGAAGCTTGTGGTATGTCTTGACCCGAGGATGGGGTAGCCTCTCCTTCCTCTAATCTTTTTATTAACTGTAAAAAAAAATTAAAGAAAATTATAGGAATGTTTCTATTAAACATGAATTCGAACTTGCCATGGACGATGTCTAGTTCTTATGACCCGATGTCTAGTTCTTAGACCAGCTTCAATGCGTAATGTAGAATGTTTTAAAATGGGTATGTCATAATTTTTCTTTGCTAGAAAACTTTGCTGTCATGTTTTTAGTACATAAAATTTTTAGTGGAGAACATCATTAATGTGAGTTATTCCATTGATGGAGAAATTCTTCGGTTTGGATACCGGACTAGCTATTCTTTGGGAGCAAGTCACAAAAATTTTCCATTTGCCTCCCACCTTCTTCTCACGTAACACTCATGATTCACCACCGATGATGGCCTTTTCGAGTTTACTTGTGGGATAAAACTATTTTGTTGTCGAAAAAAATGCTCTTTTATTTGCCCTTATCATAGAGGCTTTAACCTCTAAACTCTTGCCTTGTTATTTATCCATAAGATAAAAATAAAGCAAGTAGGCCTAAAACCTAAGCCGATCAAAATTAAAATTCTATATCCGCGGGTATTCGCAATTGTAACCATGACCACCCGTCTATATATTTTCGGTTGAATAGGTATATTCATACTCATGTAATTGCATAAGCGGTCAACAGAAATCATTAAGTTTTATTGAATAAATAACCGCGGGTACCCGTAACCGTGGTTACTTAGTACTAACCAAGGAGAAGTCTGAACTTATGCAAGCAGCTCAACCCCATGCGCCGTAAGACAAAGCAGAGAAATGCAACCAATTAAGGAATGCAGTGCGGAACGAATGTTGATGACACATGATCACTAATATTGTGGTACAGATGCAAATTCCATGAACTCCTCATCACATTCAAGAGCACTCATTGCATCAGGAGGAAGACAAACCTCCAAGTCTATGCTTCCCCTTTCCCTTCCTTCGTACGATGAAACTTTCCCGCCAAATTTATTTGCGTACCCGCTCCGCAGCGCCACCGCCTTTCCCATTCCGAATTCGTTGCCGTACATGTTGAACCTCGGCGAGCTGCCCATCATCACCATGTACGGATCGAAAAACTGGCCGAGTAGGTACACGGTCGGAGACTGCAGCCAGGCGTCAACGAATCCTCGTATCTCCCTGTCGTCAAGCTTCACCACCGCCTCGTGCAGCTTCCACGCCGCCCACCCGAGGCTGTGTTGGAGGAGTTCACCGGCCGTGACGGCTTCCGAGTTGATCGGGTGAATCGAGTTCCCGAAGTAGTCTCCGGACAATGGCGGATCTAGTCTTGCTCTGTTATTCGCAGCCAACCTAATAACAAAAATATGGAAATCTAATGTGAATCGCATTATAAGAAATGGAAATTTCGAGGATTCTTTGAAGTTTTGGAGGATACCTGCATCTGGTTGACTGATTGGGAGGAAGACGCCGTGCACGGGTGATGGACCGCCATAGAAGGGCGGAGAGGGACTGGAAAGATGAGATTTTGGTGGCGTTGGACTCTGAGTTGGCCTTTGCTTTGAGTTTGGCTATGGATTCTGAGGAGAAGTGGAACATTCTCTCTCTGAGTTCGGGAGCTTCGAATCTTCCGATGAACTCATCTGGGTTTGTGTAAGGGAGGCTGATGATTGGGCCGTGACCGTCCGGAAACCACCGCTTGAGGACCGGCGGTCTGGAGATGCCGGGGACGATGGTATTGTCATGCGCTCCTTGTGTTATTGCCTGAAAGAGCTCGGACCAAGTGTTGAAGAAATGCCAGAAAGAAGTCCCATCACAAAGGCAGTGATTCATGGACAGCCCTATGAATATGCCGTCCACAAGCTCCGTCACCTGAACCGTCAGCAAGGACGCCGTGTGGCCGTCGTGGTTAACAGCTCTGTCGTGATCGAAAAACGACTGAACCACCAAGGGCACGTCAGTTGGAGAAAGAATGTCCAAAACCGACACATCCAGAGTTGCATAGATGAACCTGGCTCCGGGGCTGTTGCTGCAGTCTAAATAAACCAAATACAGAGGTGGGTTTTCTTCTTTCTTCGTCGCGAAGCGGCCGGCGAGCGGGTAAAAATGAACAAGGGCGAGGGAGAGAGAGTGCTTGAGCTTGTCCAAAAGAGAATTGACGAACTCCGCCTTGTGGCGGCGATCCATGGCTTCCGGAGGTTTGGCAAAGAGGAGGCCTTTCTGGATATAGTGGACAGAGAGCATGGCGAGGTCGGTGGGTGCCAAGTACAATGGCTGCTGTGATTCCTCTGAGACATGGTGTGGAATGATAAAACACTCTGATATGTGTTTGACGCTTTGAGAGTTCATCTTCTTCAATAACCTATTGGATAAGGAATTGCTCTGGCTTTTTGTATAGAGTGATGGCAGACTTGGTGAAGTGTTTATTTGGAGAGATTTATAAAGTAATAGGGAGTTTTTACGTGTTTTTATATAAACAGTGAAATTTTTGTGTTAAAAAATTATTAATATAAAAATATACAATTTTATACCATTTATATATTATTTATGTTACAAACCTTTTGTTTATTTGGAGGCATTGCAGGTTAGGTCCTGAATTTTATAATTGTTTTGTGCATATGGTTTTCTGCTAGGTGCTAAGATTTCTTTTAATTTTTCTATGTGTTTAAAGGACACAACTTTTCAGCCTTTGTCCTGATCCCAAAACGTCAAATACTAGCCGTGCTTACTTTAACTGTGCAAATTTGGCTTTGATTGCCCAAGTCTCCAAGTTTGAACAGATTGGTGGAAGGAATCAAAACTAGCACAAATATTAATGATATATATATTTTATTGGCTGAATTGTTTAGGTTTTTTTTTCTTTCGGTTATATCGATGCAAATTTCTAATATCTAACTTTATCAAAAATGCATCTACAAAACAATCAACATTTTTAATAAAAAATCTAAGTCCCACGCGCCTCCGAGGTGAGGGGGTTAGGCCAACATTTCTGATGCCTAAGTTAGTTTATCTGAAAATAGTAAGTGTTTAGGTTTTTTAGGGTTGTCAAAGTCTACCGAAATTTCGTAGAATTAGGGATATATATAGGGGAGAGAGCCAGCCATAGTGTTAGAGTTTTACCCTACACATGACGGCATCTCATTGGTCAAGGTTTATAGAGAAATATTCTCAAGATATTAAATAAAAAATAATATCTTGAGATAATAGAGTAAATATCTTTAATTAATTTAAATAGGAATTACTTACTTGAATTGAATCAATCTTTAATTGAAAATATATTAAATATAGCATTTGGGTAATTAATTCTTATTTTTAATGCTTTGACTTTTTCCCGCCAATGGCAGATGAGCTATGGGCGGTCCTATTTAGTTGCAGGAACCTTTAGGGGTGTGAGCTGCGTGTGAGAATATCTAAGGAGTCTACCCATTTAGTGAGGGCAATTTTATCCTTCTTGTGTAAAAATTCACATGTCACCTTTAGAATTTTTGAAATTATTTTTAACTCCACAGGTTACATGGGAGAAGGAGAGAGATAGGCAAACTAAGAAACAATTAATCTCGCTCTAGTAACACAACAACAATCAGATGAGAAAAGTTTATTGTTTTAGCCATGTTCAAACCCTAGTACAACTCCCCAAGCTCAGCCCATTAGACCAGCCAAGGCACCATCTGAAGGAATTATTTTGTAAAACATGTTCATTTGAGCAACATCATATAGCATGCAATTAACAATTAAAGGGCGGAATCATGCTTGTATGTACTCAAAAACAAAACATGACCATGAAATTCAAAGCCTAGTAGATTGGTGAACCAATAATCAACTCAAAACAAAGTGAGTTGAAATTAATACCTTTGTAGATTCCTCTTTGCATAAGCAAAGGCTAATCACCCAAAGAGATAGGGCCTTCATTCCTTGCTTCTTAGATCCATGGATTTGGATGGAAGAATAGGTTCTCCAAGTTCCCAAAATTGAGAACCTCTAAGTCTCTACACCAAGGAGAGATTGGATGATGAATGAGTGACCTTGGAGGATTAGATGACTAGCTAATCACCTCCAAGGTGTTGGCCTCTTTAGAGAGAAAATGGAGAGACAATTCTCACCCATTTTCCCCAAAAATAAACCCTTATTTCACTTAATGAATATTTGGCTATAAAATCATTTATATAGTCACTTCTTTAAGTGACCTAAACAACCAAAACCCTAATTCATTTCATCATGGCTGGCCATTTAGGGATTTTTGGGCTTTTGGGCTTTAATGAATCTTTATTCATTAAATTGTCATACAACTTAAGTTAATGGGCTTGACGTTCGAAGCCCATTGGGCCTTAAGGTCCAAAACTATCCCGTAGTCTTTAACGAACTTATTCGTTTGATTAATTAACATATTAATTAATCCTTGCCATAAATAATTAAACCATTCAATTAATCTTACTCATTTCATTTATTTCGTCCATCTCTACCTTACACGGTGTACGATCCATTAGGTTCCTTTTAGCGAGGTAGTGGGCGATTAAAACCATTTTACATCGATTGTGAATTGAAACTATTTTCAATTCTCCCTTTAGTGATTACACACGTTTAGGGCTTCCACAAACCATGAGTGACACCTAGCCGTATGTCATGGTTACCCAAGCTAATCAGAAGAGGTGGAGAACCTATTCAGTCTGGGATTACAAATGCAATACGGTCTTTCTCTAATCTAATACTCTTGACCACATTGTTTGGTTTGATAGTTTATTTTCTCATGTCTACTATCCAATGTGTGTCTTGTGCTTATATGATTACCTTGAATGTGATTAGGAACACATTCCCAAATCTCATTCATACTCTGGCCAGAGATTCAAATCATATCAGAGAGTATTCTCCCTCAAACAGTTTGAAGGTTAGAGATCCCTTGTTGCGCATTCACTTGTCTCCATAGCTAAGCGGCTTGACCCCAACGATGCCGTGGACACCCTCCTGGTGGGATGACTTTGACATAATCAAAGATCAAGGTCTTAACCACAAGACAACTATGATGCCTCAGGTCAAAGGACTACTTTGCATTATCCCAACCATGAGTTCTCATGTGACATGGAATATGAGAACTCTTCGTTGATCGCGTTCAGTGAACTCATTCTCTATTGAGCACCTACCGTACTTGTCTTGATGTCACACACACCAATGACTAGAGACTAATCACTCTCCCTGAGAGAAGACATAGTACGTACCGATCTTGACGGACTGTCAATGCCCAATTGGCAATCCTATGATCAGGAACGTTTAGGATGTGTCTACGAAAGAATGGTCTCAAGAATCTAACTTCATTAGATTACATTCTCCCAATCACATATTCCTTGGACTTTATTGTTTAAGCATATAACATTTATATGAGACGGCTCAAACAATAATGTATGCCCTTTATATGTTAAACTGGATTAGTTTAACATGTGAAATGTCCGTAAAGTATCATCACATGATTGGCTTTAGGGCACATTTCCAACAATCTCCCACTTGCACTAGAGCCAATCAGCTTGATCATCAATGATGATATCTCTTCTGTAGTCATTTCATAAATGGCTGAATTGTAGGCCTAGACAGTGGATATCTATATGTGTTATCCACAGAAGCAACCTTGAGAATAACGACGTCACCATTATACATGATTCTCAATCATGTGGTTCAGTCTCTCATTTGTGTTCGGATCTTGATGAGACCTTGATTCCCAGGCTTGAGCTATCGCCCCATTAGTGTCATACACTTTTTGGTTGGAACCGAATAGAGAGTTCATAAATGAACTTTCCCATCCAAACAACATTGTTGTAAACTTCTATATGGCAATATATCTTGCATTCATAATGGAACACACTAAAGTCATTACTTTAATGTTTCCATCCAAATATCTCTTTAGTCATAATAAAGAGATATTCGTTTATCTCTTCATTCATAATGAAGAAACATCCAATGATGGATTAGATTCATAATCTAATACATTTACGCTTCCATTACGTTACTTTGATTCTTCCTCATTCTTTGAGGAATTTATCCTTTAGTATTTCTTAAATACTTAAGGACTCACTTGACAGTTGCCATGGTTCTGATCCTGGGCTTGCATTGATATCGTCTTGTACCGTTCTAGGTACAACTCATATCAATGTTTTTCATACAATATGAAATACATAAATCACCTTTCTGCATATGCATAAAGGATTCAATTTACGCATTATTTCTTTGGGAGTCAAAGGGGTACATTCCCTTTGAGAAGGGCAACTTGCTAGTCTTACTAGAATCGTCCTTCTTATTGAAGTTTATCATCATATGAGAAACTTCCTAGCATCCATTGTCTATTATTTAGGGATTGATATAATCCAATTATATCATGAAATATATCATTATAGATTTCCATCCCATGTATATAGACTATATCTCCCATATACATTCTATCTTCATATAATGTATTAAAGTCATAACTTTAACGAAGAAGTATTCTTTTCATTTCCAAAATTAATATATCATATATATTTAAATTTTTAGGAACATGATTAACTCCCACTAATCTTTTGTAAAACTAGTAAACAAAAGATTCATTTACATCTTTATGAGAAATCAAACGATTTGATCATTTTTCTCATAAAATGCAAATAGCTCCCACTATCTTGCTAAGATCCATGATGGATGGATCTCTACAACTTTCATGTCTTGTGATTCATAGTTTTAGACATATATTATCAAGACTATCTTAATAATGGTTTCGGAAACCCATATTATGTCAAAACATTGAATCACCATTTAGTTGTAGCTAGCAATCTTCGAATTTATTGAAACTAAGACTACGTCAAAAATGGTTCCTTTAAAGTCAACCATTCTCTTTGATTGTAGTCACCTTAAGCTACCAATTAGCTATGAAGGTTTCATTATTTCGAGTCAAATGGTACTTTACCATTTCCTTGAGTATATATCGTATATGCACTCAATGTAGTCATAAAGATTTTTATTCTTATTTCTTTCGAATTAAGAGGTGTAACTCTATGACATAGTCATAAAGTTCAAAACCATTCAACTGAGACGGTTTATAAATCCTTATCGACTACCTTGGAGCTTGTGGTATAGGAACTAGGTTGTTATATTTGTTGATTACTTTCTTGTCTCTCAAAGAACCCATTCTTTGAGTTCTATCTCTCGTTCATTTGCTTTTAGGCAAATCACATTGTAGAATTACAATGAACTATCCAACAAAACAACATTTGTTAGTTGGTTTATAGAAGCGATATCCAAAAGTTATTTTAAGGATATCCTACAAGATTATTATCAAACAAATATTGCTTGTTAGCACACAACCCCAAATCTTTAACATGCTTAAGATTTGTCTTTCTTTTCCAACTACATCTTATGGAGTCATGAAAATATTGGAAGATCTTCTCATTGACAATCATATTGTTTTTAGAAGTATATATCCTATATATGGGTAATAGATAACATCTAACGAACTAAATCTTATTCAAGTTCGTTCTTCTCCTAATGGAGAAATACATTATCTTATGATGCTATTTTCCTTGATATCTTTCAAGGAAACTTATCTAAAGTGTTACCTTTCCTTGGATCAAATCTAAGGAGGTAAATACTTTAGATGTCTTACTCATCAACTTACATTACTTGAATTCTTTGAAACATTTTGCAAAGTATTCGGACTTGTGTTTATTCAAAATAAACTATAGTCCAACCGAGAGTGATCTTCGGTGAATGTTATCCAACATGAGTAGTATTATGTTTGTGGACAAGTGCCACTAACATCTAAGTGAATTAACCTCAACAACTTTGTGATTCTTTCTTCTTCCAAAAGAATAAAGATTCGAACATTTCGCCTCCATACAATTTTAACAAGAAGGTATTGGATCCGGATCTAACGATCCAAAGCGTCCATTTATGACCAACTCGTAATTTATGTTTTAGAGGTATCACAACTTTAGTTGGGATTAGTCACTACCTTGCAACCTTTTGGGTTTTAAGCATCATTATTTTCTAAACAGTTAACACCACCATATTATCTCTACTATAGAGATAATTAATTAGATTACCATAATCCAATCATTGATTAATAAAGAACATTGTTTTGTCAAACAAAACATTTATCCATTTCACATAGTGACTGAATTTAGTTCCTTAAAATTGGAATACAAAGACAATCTATGTTTTTCCAATTTCTTTGGTAGTTCATATGAGGAAGTAAGTACCATCTGCTTTCGCAGAGATCTACATTTGATTCACGTTTCGAATGTGAAGTACTTTCTCTTCTCTCATTTATCTTCTACTTCTTATTAGCCACACTTTTACAACGATTGTAAAACATAGTCACTAATACAGAATCATGCATTCAAGTAGAAGAACCAACTGTTTTGAACTATTCAAGAACAATTTACAACACCTTCGAAAGGTGTGTCCTTGACACTTGCAAGACATTTCTTGCAAATACCCCTTCCAATATCCATCCTTTCATAAAGAAAGTTTGTTCCCTTGGAGTTATTTATCTTCTTTATTTGACTTTCACCTTTGACTACATTAGTCATGGTCCCTAAACTCCCACTATCTCTCTTGAAACCTTTTTCAATTGTGTTATACACATCAAACATTTTGGAGAGTATGTGGTTATTGTTCACTATATAGTTTACAATAAACTTAGTGAACGATTAGGATAGGGAAACAAAGGTGAAGTCCTTGCCTAGTTTCCGTCTCGTTAAGTGGTTTATCACTTCAACATTCAATGATTCAAAATCATCATAAGTCCATGTTAATGGACTATTTTTGTCAACCAACCATTATGTTCTAAACATAATTACAAACCTTCAAGAGTTGTACAAGGCAACTCTCATTTCTTCATACAACAATTGTAAATGAAGAATCATGGCACATTAAGTGTTCATGCCTTTGTGCTTTCTTCTCAAGTTCTTTGTTCATTTAACAAAGAAACAAGCACTAAGTGTTTGCATTGACTAAGAGTTGTTCAAAGCAACTCCTATTTCTTCATACAACAAATTGTAATTGAAGAATTATGACATTAAAAGTGTTGTCCTCTTTATGATAGACCTTTTCTAACATATTCTTCTAATGATACATTATCAATAGGAAGATTGTGAGGATGAGACTACTTAGATACATATGCAATCCTTTTAAGACATTCTTTGGGATTGTGGTACCTAAGTCCGGAAACTAAAACATTCGGTTTTGTCAAGTGTTGGATAGCGTTTGCAAATATATTGGTAAACAAATACATAACGAATATAAATTGATTGATTTTAAGCCATTTGATTCGGGTCTTTAAATCAAAATAGCACCACCCACTATTTTTGGCAAATTCCATATCCCTCATAGGAATTCGAGAGTTTTGGATGAAACTCCTAGTAGGTTATGGGAGGCTCACTATTACCAAGCCCACCTCACGATGATACGATATATGGCTAGCAACAATAATAATGAGAGAGTACGCTTACTCATTTGCAACTCATGCAAGTACCCATCTTATTTGGCCTCTAGAGAATGTAACCTCACAATGATATGATATTGGTTCCATTGCACTTAGTTAAGTTCTTCCCACCATGCTTAGTGTGTGAAGGGGTTCAAGAATAGCCTCACGATGATACGATATATAGCTATCCTCGTTGCCTACACTCACCTCATCATATGTATATGGATTCCTCCTGAGTATAAGCATGCACTGTGTACTCCCCCATGATAGGGTGAAGCCGGTGTACAAGTCATAAACGATTGGATCCCACCACGGTGGAAGGCCACGAAGAGATATTCTAAACATCTCTCGCTTATCAACTTAATATTGGTTTGGTTGAGGGTTTTAGGTCTCATCACATATAAACATACATTTTAATCTCTATTAAAACTATTTTGGTCCTATAACAACTATTGGTCCATCTCATTGTTTTAGTTGTACATAATACTCCCACTATGCTTTTAAAACGATTTTTAAAGCAAGAGTATATGATACTACTAACATAAACTTTGCATTCATTTGATGGACTACATAGTTGCCTTAGGGCCTAAGGATGATTATGAACCTTTGTTTAGATTCAACACGAGCCTTGTGTTGAACCTCAGTCTAGGAATGAAGATTGATTTTAGTTACGCGTTTAATCACATTAAGGCGTGTTGTCTTATGGGCGTTGGACCCAACTACTTCATTTTCATGCATATCATATAAAGCAAGAAAGAAGTACTTCAAAGTAAAGGTGAGCTTATGCTCATTACAACATTTGCATATAACAAATACTTTAAAGTAAAGAAGAGCTTAAGCCCTTTTACAACATTTGATCAAATCAAATTACAACCAAAATCTAATCTACACATTCCCATGGTTCAAACAAATTTGAAACGCCTTTCACATAGCTCAATTATATTAGGCTTAGGTTCATAATCACCCTTTAATTAATTAACACTTTAACTAATTAATGAATGCAACATTTTCATTTGGTTTTTGTATCCATAAAATTGATTTAAATGGAGCTAAACAAAATGAAAATCCAATTCTCATTTAAAGAGACAAAACAATTTTGTTCTCATCCTATTTGGGCCATCTTGCAATTAACCTCAACTTTTGGGCCATATTGCAAATACAAAAACTTTTGGGGTCACTTTGTATAATACACAAAAGTCACAACTTCATGTAAATACAACTAGAACCCAAACTTTTAATAATGCAAAAACATCATTAAAGGAACAAAACAATTTGTCCTTTAGCGTTTTTGGACCTAAACGTAAAAACGTAAACTTTTGGGCCAAAGTGCAAATACACAAAAGTATCAAAACTTTATGTAATTGCATAAAAGCCCCAAAAGTACTCCCTTTGAGGGAGTGGCTGGTTTTAGGGAGGGATAAGGTTGGTGTGTGTGTTGATTTGTGAGTTTTGTCAAAAACATGCAAGTGTATGTAAGATAAGATATGTTTTTGAAATAATTCAAACACAATTATTTCAATCATCATTTATACAAATATTTAACACTTTAAATACATAATAAATCATTTAAAAACATATCACATATACTTTATGAAATAATTCAAAACTTTGAATCAAAACACCAAACCTTTTTGTTCTTGACAAGAACATCAAGAACAATGAAGAACATCCATGAAAAACCCAAATTTTTCCATGAACTTTTTCCACCCAAAAACATTCCAAAACCATTCTTACTTAAGGGAAATAACATCTAACCAAACTAGGGTACTTAGGGGTTCCAAAGAACACATTAAAACACTTTTAACAAGTCAAACAAGAACCCAAAAATTCACCCTTTGATTTTGGCCGAATTTTCCCAAAAGCATGGCACCAAATTTTAGCTCCAATATTCATGCTCATATGAACAACATCTACAACATTTGAGATAGCAAATTTTCCAACAAAATTTACTTTCAAAGAAGCAAGAATAAAGCTTGTAACAATTACAACTTTTAGATCACAAACTTATGAACTACAAAACACAAAAGGATTCACCAACTACTAGACCTAGGCTCTGATACCACTTGAAGGAATTATTTTGTAAAACATGTTCATTTGAGCAACATCATATAGCATGCAATTAACAATTAAAGGGCGGAATCATGCTTGTATGTACTCAAAAACAAAACATGACCATGAAATTCAAAGCCTAGTAGATTGGTGAACCAATAATCAACTCAAAACAAAGTGAGTTGAAATTAATACCTTTGTAGATTCCTCTTTGCATAAGCAAAGGCTAATCACCCAAAGAGATAGGGCCTTCATTCCTTGCTTCTTAGATCCATGGATTTGGATGGAAGAATAGGTTCTCCAAGTTCCCAAAATTGAGAACCTCTAAGTCTCTACACCAAGGAGAGATTGGATGATGAATGAGTGACCTTGGAGGATTAGATGACTAGCTAATCACCTCCAAGGTGTTGGCCTCTTTAGAGAGAAAATGGAGAGACAATTCTCACCCATTTTCCCCAAAAATAAACCCTTATTTCACTTAATGAATATTTGGCTATAAAATCATTTATATAGTCACTTCTTTAAGTGACCTAAACAACCAAAACCCTAATTCATTTCATCATGGCTGGCCATTTAGGGATTTTTGGGCTTTTGGGCTTTAATGAATCTTTATTCATTAAATTGTCATACAACTTAAGTTAATGGGCTTGACGTTCGAAGCCCATTGGGCCTTAAGGTCCAAAACTATCCCGTAGTCTTTAACGAACTTATTCGTTTGATTAATTAACATATTAATTAATCCTTGCCATAAATAATTAAACCATTCAATTAATCTTACTCATTTCATTTATTTCGTCCATCTCTACCTTACACGGTGTACGATCCATTAGGTTCCTTTTAGCGAGGTAGTGGGCGATTAAAACCATTTTACATCGATTGTGAATTGAAACTATTTTCAATTCTCCCTTTAGTGATTACACACGTTTAGGGCTTCCACAAACCATGAGTGACACCTAGCCGTATGTCATGGTTACCCAAGCTAATCAGAAGAGGTGGAGAACCTATTCAGTCTGGGATTACAAATGCAATACGGTCTTTCTCTAATCTAATACTCTTGACCACATTGTTTGGTTTGATAGTTTATTTTCTCATGTCTACTATCCAATGTGTGTCTTGTGCTTATATGATTACCTTGAATGTGATTAGGAACACATTCCCAAATCTCATTCATACTCTGGCCAGAGATTCAAATCATATCAGAGAGTATTCTCCCTCAAACAGTTTGAAGGTTAGAGATCCCTTGTTGCGCATTCACTTGTCTCCATAGCTAAGCGGCTTGACCCCAACGATGCCGTGGACACCCTCCTGGTGGGATGACTTTGACATAATCAAAGATCAAGGTCTTAACCACAAGACAACTATGATGCCTCAGGTCAAAGGACTACTTTGCATTATCCCAACCATGAGTTCTCATGTGACATGGAATATGAGAACTCTTCGTTGATCGCGTTCAGTGAACTCATTCTCTATTGAGCACCTACCGTACTTGTCTTGATGTCACACACACCAATGACTAGAGACTAATCACTCTCCCTGAGAGAAGACATAGTACGTACCGATCTTGACGGACTGTCAATGCCCAATTGGCAATCCTATGATCAGGAACGTTTAGGATGTGTCTACGAAAGAATGGTCTCAAGAATCTAACTTCATTAGATTACATTCTCCCAATCACATATTCCTTGGACTTTATTGTTTAAGCATATAACATTTATATGAGACGGCTCAAACAATAATGTATGCCCTTTATATGTTAAACTGGATTAGTTTAACATGTGAAATGTCCGTAAAGTATCATCACATGATTGGCTTTAGGGCACATTTCCAACACCATCCACATTCAGTTTTAAAATCCAATGAAGATGAGGAGGAAAATGACTCTCTCCAAGTCCAAATAGTAGCAAAAGTAGAGAAAACATGTGAAAGATGATCAAGGGAAGAATTACAAACCTGGCAGAAATTTTTATTTTTTTATTTTTTTTTAACAAACGATATTATCTAAATTAAGGAGAATGAGTGGGCTTAACCTCATAATGTGTTAACAAAAATGTTGTTCAAATTCGCCTTTTGGCAATATTCAAACCTAAGACCTCTCACTTACAAATGAAAGAGTATCACTAGTCTACAGTGTTAAGTGACGGAAGAAATCGTTGTTAGACTAGAATTACCAAAAAAAAAAAAGGAAATTACAAGCCTATACTTATTTGGTAAGTTCATGATTACAACTTCTATCAGTGAACGAATTTTCTCCCCTCCTAGTCTCCCTTCCTTGCACTCCCGTCCTATTTAAATGGTTATAGTTAAGCCACGTTAACGTTTTGTGTTAATTTTTTAATAGCCAGATGTTTGGACCCGATTTTACATCATCAGCCCGTGCAATTAAAGTCGTTGAGTGATCATAGCTCCTAACTGTCGGATGAAAAAAATGAGGATAATATTATGGTTTTTATCATAGTAATTATTTTTTAATATGAATTATCTTGGCGTATTCTTAAATGGGATAAATAAGATGCAAATTATATCTCTAAGCAAGCGGTACAGTTCAAGTTGAGTTGGGATGTGTGTGGACGTGTGGATATGCTGCAAAGCTGATATTCAAGGAAGAAGGGTCAGGATGCATGCATGGATGGATGAGTTTAAAGGTGATAAGGTAGGTGTGGAGCAAAAAATAATCACAAGGCGACACGTGGATTTTTGGATAAAAAAGGACAAGAATACCCTTGAGGCATACTGGGATTCCTACGCGCAAGCAGCAGACAATTATCCCTCAACCAAGTCAAAAGTGCCCAAAATAAGTATCAACTTAAAACCTGATTTATTCATATATTTCCCATTTCATTATTTAGCTAATCAATTAGCTAAATAATATACTTATTCCCTTCATATTTCCTAAAATCATAATAATTGACTAATTAAGGGATTAATTACCTAATCAATCCCTTAATTATCAATTAAAACACCCATCCAAACCTAAAACTACTAAAGTGGCCGGCCAATCCCATCAAGAAAAGTAAACCATCTTATTCTCCACCTTTTCCACTATTTTCCCTTTTTAATTACCCTAATTAACTAGCCAATTAATTCCAAAAACCACCAAAACATTCATTTTATGTTTAAATAGCCAAATAAATTGGCTAATTAAACCTAAATCAAACACAAAAACCCTAGCTAGGCCGGCCACCCCTATCCCTATAAATGGATTCCCATTTTCACCAAAAGATGAGTCCAATCCTCTTGCAAAAAATACTAAACACTCTAAACACTTTTTCTCTCTAAAATTCTAACTTTGGCATCAGAGGTTCTTCGGCCAAAGCCCCCCCATTCATCGTGGGCGCATGAGGCTTTTGGCCTTAATGGGATGTGATAAGGCTTTCAAGAGTTAGCATTGAAGGTTTGAAATTAATGAGAGTTCTATTGCATGTGGTTGGTATCAGGCATTTCGAATATGCTGCTTGACTAGCACCAATTCAAGTTGTGATAATTATTAGCAAAGGGATTGGCTTATCAAGAGTAAAAATATGGTGGTGATGTCGTGTGTTAGCGCGTGGAGGGAGTTTAATTTTTTAGTTGGACTATATGGAATAATCCAGGCCATGCCAAACAGAAAATATGACTACTATAAATAAAAGGCTGCAAACAACGTGTAAAGCCCCTCCAACCTAACACACAAACTACCCTGCGCAAACCCTCGCTCTATGCGAAACCTCTCAACAACCTTGAGATTTTTATTTTCTTTTTCTGCCAACACATCTTCAGTTTGGATAAATAGCGATGTGAAGGCAACCGACGAACATCTTCAGTTTGGATAAATAGCATTGTTGCCGTAGAATCAACCGACCGTGGAGTACCTTCAGTTTGGATAAACAACACTGCGTCGATGCCGACTGGTTATCTATCCAAGTCTCGGTCGAGAAGGATTTTCGAATCTTTATTGGTAGAGGTCATCTCATTAGCCTTCTCGGCGAAGTGAGGTGTTACCATGTTACTACATTCAGCACCCTAAGAGCCGAATTTGATATTGAACTTTGCAAAATTAGCAGCCTTGTCTTCAGACTCTAGAACCCGAAGGCCGAGACCTGTTCCTTCCTCGGTCGCAATCGCAGGATCAAGAAGTCAATAGCGCACTCAACGCCATATCAACATATTTTACTTGCCGGCCGAGTTTGGCCGACGAGTTGACACACCCCGCACACAACCGAATGACGTAGTTAGCTCATTAGTTACTCGGCCTGCGCGCCACGTAGGATTGGTAGTTTTTAGGGTCAACATTTTGGCACACCTAGTGAGACCCAGTGCTAAAACTACAAAGTTCACATGATAGATCAAGATCTCAATCAGGTTCCGTTGGAGATTTGGCGCTAAGTAAAGAATTGCTACAAGAAGAAAGCAAAACTTCTTGAGAAGTTGTCTAGAAGATGAGGGCAATTTTCCGCTCCAGCAACAATCAAAATTCGGCCTAGGAAAATTGTCAAGACAACCAAAGAAAAACCTAGGCCACTTATTTTTTCAGTCGAGATTGAAAGTTTAGTTGGCTTAGAAGAAAAATTTCAAGTTTTTGAGCCAAAAATCGACTCAGAAAATGATTTGTCAGAGGAGTGCTCCAAGACGAACAAGGCCGAGACATAGGCCTAGCCGGAAAAACCACGCAAATTGATATGATTATTAGTGATAGAGCCGATATAGAGAAATCTCGTTTGACTAAGCTGTTTGAGTTAAAGCTGAAATTATGCATGGGGGCATAATAATTGTTCAACACATTCAGCGGCTGAAAATGAAAAAATTTTCGCCAAGTTACAAATATTTGGAGAAGATCCTTTATTCGGCCTAGAGCAAAATCAATTTGAAAAATTTGGTATAAACAGATCTCGGCTTGGAATAAAGCATCGTTGGCCTCCTCCTAATTATGGTCCAACCATTTTCATTTTCTTTTGCTAAAAAAAAAGGAATGAATAAATTATTTTCTTAACCATTTGGCCTTTCAGGCCGATGTATGAGAAAATAAGGGAGCAACATTGATAGTCGATGGCTCAGGTTTGTTTGCTGTGTTGCTGAGATATTCGGTATATATATATATCTCGCCCTGATTTTGGGTCGACCTTCATTTTTTACTACCGAGGTTAAGGAAATTAGGGGCTGATTTGACTGCCGAGGCCAAGGAAATAAGGGGCCGAGACAAACTTTTGGGCCAAAAGTTGAGAAAAGTGGATTGAAAAAAAACATTAATTAAAAAAAATATATTATGATGTCTGGAATCATGATTCCACTTTCCCTGACATGATGTCCACTTTCCCTTTATTCTACATTTTATAATATAGCTGAAAGGTAGGCCACTTTTTGGTGAAGCAGAGAGATTTGATGTGACTCAAATCTGGTGATATTATTGTGACCTATTCGGTGGAATAGTCTCGGCTTGTAGCGGTGTGTTTGTCGAGCTCAACAGTGCTTTCACTTTGTTTCTGCTTGCCTTCGTTCCGAGCTTCTTGACCTCGGCTCAATATATATATCTATATAGGCAGGCCGAGCTGCTAAGAAAAATTCTGCTCGACCTCGGTTCAGTTTTTCTCGGCAAGTTACTAAGAATCAAGTGCACGACAACTGGTTCATCTCGGCTTGATAGGTAGGCCGTCGATGTACTCCTAATTGGCTAGAGAGACTTAATTTCCTTAACCATTCAGCTTATGAGCCGAAGCTCAAGGAAATTGGGGGCAATGTTTGGACCCGATTTTACATCATCGGCCCATGCAATTAAGGCCGTTGAGTGAGTATAGCTCCCAACCGTCAAATGGAAAAATGAGGATAATTTTGTTATTAAAGGATAATTTTATGGTTTTTATCATAGTAATTATTTTTTTAATATGAATTATCTTGGCGTATTCTTAAATGGGATAAATAAGATGCAAATTATATCTCTAAGCAAGCGGTATAGTTCAAGTTAAGTTGAGATGTGTGTGGACGTGTAGATATGCTGCAAAACTGGTATTCAAGAAAGAAGGGTCAGGATGCATGCATGGATGGATGAGTTTAAAGGTGATAAGGTAGGAAGCCTAGGTAGCCTAGGCTTGGTGACATTAATGGGATGTGATAAGGCTTTCAAGAGTTAGCATTGCAATTGTAGGTGCTTATGACATACATAATTCACATACACGTGGAGGATTTGGTCGCCAAGCAGCATGGATGGTTTGAAATTAATGAAAGTTCTATTACACGTGGTTGGCATCAGACATTTCGAATATGCTGCCTGACTAGCACCAATTCAGGTTGTGGTAATTATTAGCAAAGGGATTGGCCTATCAAGAGTAAATATATGGTGGTGATGTCGTGTGTTAGCGCGTGGAGGGAGTTTAATTTTTTAGTTGGATTTTATGGAATAATCCAGGCCATGCCAAACAGAAAATATGACTACTATAAATACAAGGCTGTAAACAACGTGTAAAGCCCCTCCAACCCAACACATAAACTACCCTGCGCAAACCCTCGCTTTATGGGAAACTTCTCAACAACCTTGAGATTTTTATTTTCTTTTTCTGCCAACACATCTTCAGTTTGGATAAACAGTGCTGTGAAGGCAATCGATGAACATCTTCAGTTTGGATAAACAACACTGCGTCAAGGCCGACTGGTTATCTATCCAAGTCTCGGTCGAGAAGGATTTTCGAATCCTTATTGGCAGAGGTCATCTCATTAGCCTTCTCAGCGAAGTGAGGTGTTACCAAGTTACTACATTCGGCACCCTGAAAGCTGAATTTGATATTGAACTTCGCAGAACTAGCAGCCTTGTCTTTAGGCTATAGAACCCGAAGACCGAGACCTGTTCCTTCCTCGGCTGCAATCGCATGATCAAGAAGTCAGCGGCGCGCTCAACGCCATATCAACATATTTTACTCGCCGGCCGAGCTTGGCCGATGAGTTGGCACGCCCCACACATAACCCAATGACGTAGTTAGCTCATTAGTTACTCGGTCTGCATGCCACGTTGGCTTGGTAGTTTTTAGGGTCAACACCAGAATAAGACAAAATGCAATTTGTGAAAGTAAGGGAGCATATGGGAGGGAATAAGATGAGAATAGGAGAGGAGAGAATCCTACTCCATCTTTGAAATAATCAACCACTAGAGCCCTTGACCCTCCTTCCATACACCACAACCATCTTTAAGTCTTAAAACTGTTTTTCCTCCTCCTATTAAAAGTTGACAAATGAAAAACTTTGGTGTTCCTACTGCCGTCTTTAAGCTATGAAACTCTAGATTTTGTTTCCAAAAACTTGCGTCCTGATTTAAGAGAGAATAATAATCTTGGAGCAGCTTATCTTCTAGATCAATGAGAAATTAAGAATGCCTGACCATGCCTACAGCTGGTTCCTTGATCCGGTGGTAAATAGCGCACGAGTAATGGTCCGCCAAAGAACGGTAGATAAGGGAGTCTGATATTGTTTTGACATTTTGGAACTCATTTTCTGGAAAAAAATCACACACAATATTGTTTTAATTTGTCTGATTAACATATGTAAAGATCGGATGACTCAGTCATGAGTTAAATAGCAAGTACATCCCACAAGTTATTTTTTAGGGTGAAGTGCCGATTTAATCCCTGAACTATCATCTCAGTGAAAATTAGGTCCCTGAATTATTTTTTCGGTAAAATAAGTCCCTAAATTCATTAGAAATTGCTAATTTCATCCCTACTATTATATTCAAAGCTATTTTATCAAATTTTCATCAACTTAAATCACTTGACACACTTTAGAGTGTAATACCATAATTTTCTTGTCTATAAGCCCTTAAAATTTCATATAGGTTGCGAATTTAATGTCTAATTTACCCTCAAAAGTTAACTTATACTATTTCTTTATGAAAAACTACCAACTTATCCTCCAAAGTTAACTCCATACACTATTTCTTTATGAAAAACTACCAATCTACCCTCCAACGTGTATCACATGCAAGTAACGTGACTTAAATTGATGGAAAATTGAATATAGTAGCTTCGAATATAACATTAGGGATGTAATTGGATGATTTTTGTAATTTAGGGACTAATTTTTCTGAAAAAAAAAGTAGTTTAGGGACCTAATTTTCACTAAGGTGATAATTCAGGAACAAAATTGGCAGTTTATCCTATTTTTTAATACAAGCTATATTGAGGAAGGAAAAATCGAAAGTATGAGCTCGGGTGCAACACATTTTATTCGTTTTGATGGATCCAACCATGAATCAATTGGTCGAAGGAAACAATGTATACTCCTAAACCCTAAGGTACCACTACCAATTTACATGTGTATGTTTTTTTTTAGTACATCGATATTTTTACATTAAGGAGAGGACAATTCGGCTAAGCCACACAATGAACAGTCTAATTTGGTATTGAATTCGCCATCCATGAGATTCGAACCTAAAACCTCTCACTTCCAAGTGAAAAGAAATATTACCAGACTCTAGTAATGAGTGGCAGTTTACATATGTATGTTGTATCCTCCATCATTGATGTAGATGTTGATGCATATGGACTAATATAGAGACAATTTAAGTAATTATGTCTAAACTTTATTGCGAAAATGGTTTTATTCTCCGTTTACACCTTATTCAAATGTTTCGAAATAAGCACTTATTCAAATGTTTTTGAAATGAGCATTCATTCATGAAATATGCTTTTATCACATTTGTTTCTCACTTCTCCGCTTTTGAAATAAGCATAGTCATGCTACTGTGTAACTCTGCTTTAAAATTGTTGACATGGCATGATCCTTAATTTGCAGCACACAAATTTTGCAGATGAACAAGCCATATATCTAATACTGCGATACGGAGGCGGCTTCCATGAACTCCTTGTCACATTCAAGAACACTCATTGCTTCAGGTGGAAGACACACCTCCAAGTCTATGCTTCCTTCTTCGCGTCCTTCATACGATGACACTTTGCCACTAAACTTGGTTGCGTATCCACTTCGAAGTGCTATCGCTTTTCCCATTCCAAATTCATTTCCATACATGTTGAATCTTGGTGAACTCCCCATCATAATACTGAATGGATCAAAATAGCTTACTTGGTACACAGCGGGAGACTTCAGCCAGGCATCAATAAGCTCTCGTATCACGTTGTCATTGTGGTTAACCACCGCCTCTTGCAACTTCCACGCCGCCCATCCAATCCCATGTTTCAAGCAACTCACCTGCTGCAACAGTTTCTGATTTAACAGGGTAAATTGAGTTGCCAAAATAATCTCCAGACAATGGTGGGTTTATTCTTGCTCTATTATTCGCAGCCAACCTGTACAAGGTATTGAATATCCGTGTTAATGATGGTTATCAAGCAATATATCGAAAGTTAAATGAAAGAAGAAATTTTGAGGACGTTATCGTAAAATTAGACTATGCCTGCAGCTGGTTCCTTGATCCGGTGATAGACAACGCGCACGAGTAATGGAGCGCCAGAGAAGGGCAGATAAGGACTGGAAGGAAGAAATTTTTGTTGTCTTGGACTCTGCATTGGCCTTTGCTTTAAGTTTGGCTATGGATTCCGAGGACAAGTGAAACATTCTCTCCCTGAGAGGGGGAGCTTCAAATCTGCCAATGAACTCATCCGAGTGTTTGAAACGTAGGTTGATGATTGGGCCATGACCATCCGGAAACCAGCTCTCGAGAACAGGTGGCTGCGAGATATTGGCTACAAAATCATTGTGACGTCCTTGTGCTTGTGCTTGAAAGATTTCAGACCAAATGTTGAAGAAATGCCAGAACGAGGTTCCATCACCAAGGCAGTGATTCATGGAAGGCCCTATCAAGATTCCATCCACAAGTTCCGTGACCTGAATCGTCAGCAAAGACATGGTGTGCCCGTCATGGTTTACTGCCCTGTCATGATCGAAGAACGATTGGACCACCAACGGGACATCAGTCGGTGAAAGAATGTCGGAGATTGACATGTCCAGAGTTGCATATATGAATTTGGCCCCAGGGCTGTTGTTGATATCCACATACACCAAATACAAAGCCGGGTCCTCAGATTTCTTGGTAACCAAGCGACCTGCAAGCGGGTAGAAATGACCAAGCGCAACGGAAAGAGACTGCTAGAGCCTTTCCAACAGAGAATCGGTGAAGTTTTTCGGATCTCATTTAGCTTCTGGAGGCTTGTAAAACAGAAGTCCTTTTTGGATATAGTGTACAGAGACCATGGCAAGATCACCTGGTGTCAAGAAGAAGGGCTTATCTGACTCTTCAGAAGCATGGTGTGGCTGGACAAAGCACTCTAAAATTTGTTCAACATTGGGGAATCCATTTTTCTTCATTCAGTGTTGCTTTGGATCAAGAGGTCGCACTTGGTGCGATGGCAAGTACCTTCGTCTATGAGCGGTAGGTCTCGGGTTCAAGACTTGGGAGCAACCTCTCCATAAATGGGGGTAAGGCTAGCCGACATTCACCTCTCCCAGACCCTGCGTAAAGCGGGAGCCTTGTGCACTGGGTACGACCTTTTTAGTGTTGCTTTGGATTGCAGAATGTTGCTACCTGATCTGGTCTTTATACTCAATATATGATTGTTTAGTCCAAGTGTATGTAGAGATTAGAGGCGATATTGAACAAATCCGTAACCCAAGTAATTTTTTTTTATACAAGCGATATTGAACGAAGCAGAATTCAACACATGAGCTCGTGGACGGCATATTATTCTATTTGACAGTAGCTAAGACTCAGTTTAGCATGAATAACAAGTTAATCACAATGTAGCCTCTTAAGGTTTTGTAGCCGTTCCGGCATTCTCGTTTGTCTAATAATATTTCATTAGTTTGTAGTTTTGTTCGTTGCGCACTTTGATATTCAACTTGGTAACAAGCGGGTTCGATCCTTAGGGTTCAATCTGTTCTTGTTGGTATCAATTGGTCTGCCTTTATCTTCTTTCGTTTTAGATTTGTTAGTTGGTATTGATTGTTTGCAAGGAAAAAAAAAATGAAAGAGGGAAAAAAAAAAGTTTTGCTTGCAGATGAGAAGATTCCCCAGCAAATAAAAAAAGGGAACGAAGGAGAAAAAAAGGAAGAAAAAAAAAAAGAACCACGGAAAGGAAGAAGAAGGAAGAAAAAAGGGAAAAGAAGGAAGGAAAAAAATATGACTGTTGAAGGAAAGCATTCGAAAAAGTCCTAGGAGGAAAAAAAAAGTAGAAAAGAAAAAACATTGGCTTTTTATTTGAAGGCCCACACAAGTTGTTGGCGTTGTTCGTTTGTTGGTACAATTGAGATATGAAATCTTGTCCATTTAGTGACAGGTTCTCTCCATACTCTCAACATTAGCCAGTTTGAACCAGAATCAGCTTGTTAGCAAGAATCAAGAATCAGTTTGCTAGTCAAGTTAAGTCAAGTAAAGTTTACATGCCTGCTGGTCCTCCATACTCTCAACATTAGCCAGTTTGAACCAGAATCAGCTTGTTAGCAAGAATCAAGAATCAGTTTGCTAGTCAAGTTAAGTCAAGTAAAGTTTACATGCCTGCCGGTCCACTTAACGGAGCCAGTCCGCATATGCTTGTTTGCAAACTCATGTCGTATACTTATCACTCATATATTTCATGCATTTATACCATCCATTTCTAAAGTCTTTGTGAGGTTTTTGTGTTAAAATTGTGGCATTTTACCTTACCTTGTGTTAATATGCAGTTAAATTTGTTTTAGGATTAATTTCAAGCAAAGTGGAGAAAAATAAAAAGAAAGAGACATGACACTTTGTGTTTTGTATAATTGAACCTAATCCAGTCCGTTATTATGTGCAGATGGGTCCAGAATATACCGGTTTCAATTATCTTTATCCAAAGTTGCAGACCATTACAATACCACTACAATAAAATACATCTTAAGGCTTAAGTGGGGGGAGCACACGGGCAGAAAGAAAACAAAATAAACAAAGGTAGCAGAAAGAGATGAGTGGGAGAGCACGGACGAAAATTATAATTGAAAGGAAGGAAGTGGAGTGCGCAGGAAGAAAAAGAATAAAAGAATAAGAAGAAGTGGAGTGCACACTGAAAAAAAGAATAAAAGAAGAAGAAAAGAAGAATAATAGGCAGTGTGCGGAAAAAGAAAAGAAGACAGAAGCAGAGAGAGAAGAGAGAGCAGACGTGAGAGGACAGGGAAGCACAGAAGACTGTGCGGAAAAAGAAAAGAAGACAGAAGCAGAGAGCAAGAGTGGAGAGACTGACGTGAGAGGCAGGGCGCAGAGAGAAAGAAGCACGGCAGAGAGCAAAGCTTCACTCTATTTTTCTTGGTTTTATCTTCTCAAACCCATGTTTTACTTTTGGTTTAATTTGAGAATTATGTGTAACTAAATTTCAAGTAGTTAGGGGCTGTTTTGAAGCCCCGAATATGATTGCAAGTTTGTTATGACATTTCATTGAATTGCTTTTATGAATGGATGAAAATTGGTTTACTACTTATGTCAGTGATGAATTCTTTATATGTTTCCTATGGATGCATACTTAGTAAGCGTATTTAGGATTCAAATGCTATGAATATATGTATGTCTGCCCTTGTTGAATAAGGACCTACATATGTTCTAGAGTAGTATTTGTTAATTGCGATTAACATGTGAACCAATTTCTAGGATAAGTAAGACAATGCCAGTCCTTACCATGCCTTGTGATGACTCAAACTCTTTTCGTTCTTAATGATTTCTACTTGTTAAATCTATGAACACGCAATTCTAGATTGCATGCTAGGGATTACGTTAAGTTGAAAACGCCATTCTCTTAACATACTACATAAGAAATAGTAATAGGTTGTGTTCTAACATTGAGCCAACTTGAGCATCTTCATCCGGAAATAAAAGGAATTTGAATGAAACATAACATGTTTGCATGATTATTTGGTGGTGGATAACAATTCCCCTAACTCGTTTTTCTCAAACTTGTGATCTACTCAAAATCTGTTTCTGTACTGTTTTTGTACGATTTAGTTTAAATAGCAAATCAACTCCAAAAATCCCAACAATTTGTGCGACTGTCATACTGTGTGTCTAGTATTTGCATATAAAATTTCATAGACTTTAGACCAGTGTAAGTTAGTCTAATAATTATTTTTTGGTGGCTGGTCAGTAGGGACAGCAACTAGTTTTTGTGACATTTTAAGTAGTTAGATAAAACAATCTTCTGCGGGAAAGACCCTTATTTTCATATGCTACAATTGACAAATCCTAGTGTTAATAAGGAAAATTAATAGGATATTTGTGTGCTACTTTGTGGTGTGCTTTTAATCCTACCATATACCGCTCTGAGTTTGACGGGGGGTGTTGGAAAATATTAGTATATATGTTTATTTTAGTATTTGAGTTTTGCTTGTTAGTTAATATATGGGCCTAGCCCATTCGAATTAGGGTTTCTAGGTTTTGCTCTCTATAAATATAGTTGGAAAATATTAGTATTTATGTTTATTTTAGTATTTGGGTTTTGCTTGTTAGTTAGTATATGGGCCTAGCCCATCCGAATTAGGGGTTTCTAGGTTTTGCTCTCTATAAATATAGATTATAGTTTAGCATGAATAACAAGTTAATCACAATGTAGCCTCTTAAGGTATCAGAGCGGGTTCGATCCTTAGGGTTCAAGAATCAGCTTGTTAGCAAGAATCAAGACTCAGTTTGCTAGTCAAGTTAAGTCAAGTAAAGTTTACATGTCTGCCGGTCCTCCATACTCTCAACATTAGCCAGTTTGAACCAGAATCAGCTTGTTAGCAAGAATCAAGAATCAGTTTGCTAGTCAAGTTAAGTCAAGTAAAGTTTACTTGCCTGCCGGTCCACTTAACGGAGCCAGTCCGCATATGCTTGTTTGCAAACTCATGTTGTATACCGCTATGAGTTTGACGGGGGGTGTTGGAAAATATTAGTATATATGTTTATTTTAGTATTTGAGTTTTGCTTGTTAGTTAATATATGGGCCTAGCCCATTCGAATTAGGATTTCTAGGTTTTGCTCTCTATAAATATAGTTGGAAAATATTAGTATTTATGTTTATTTTAGTATTTGGGTTTTGCTTGTTAGTTAGTATATGGGCCTAGCCCATCCGAATTAGGGTTTCTAGGTTTTGCTCTCTATAAATATAGCTTATAGTTTAGCATGAATAACAAGTTAATCACAATGTAGCCTCTTAAGGTATCAGAGCGGGTTCGATCCTTAGGGTTCAATTCGTTCTTGTTGGTATCAATTTGTCTGCCTTTGTCGTCTTTCGTTTTAGATTTGTTAGTTGGTATTGATTGTTTGCAAGGAAAAGAGAAATGAAAGAGGGAAAAAAAAAGTTTTGCTTGCAGAGGAGAAGATTCCCTAGCAAATAAAAAAAGGGACGAAGGAGTAAAAAAGAACCATGAAAAGGAAGAAGAAGGAAGAAAAAAGGGAAAAGAAGGAAGGAAAAAAATATGGTTGTTGAAGGAAAGCATTCGAAAAAGTCCTAGGAGGAAAAAAAAGTAGAAAAGAAAAACCGTTGGCTTTTTATTTGAAGGCCCACACAAGTTGTTGGCGTTGTTCGTTTGTTGGTACAATTGAGATATGGAAATCTCGTTCGTTTAGTGACGGGTTCTCTCCATACTCTTAACATTAGCCAGTTTGAACCAGAATCAGCTTGCTAGCAAGAATCAAGAATCAAGAATTAGTTTGCCAGTCAAGTCAAGTCAAGTCAGATAAAGTTTGCATGCTTGCCAGTCCGCTTAACTGAGCCAGTCCGCATCTGCTTGTTTGCAAACTCATGTTGTATACCACTATGAGTTTGACGGGGGGTGTTGGAAAATATTAGTATTTATAATTATTTTAGTATTTGGGTTTTGCTTGTTAGTTAGTATATGGGCCTAGCCCATCCGAATTAAGGTTTCTAGTTTTGCTCTCTATAAATATAGTTGGAAAATATTAGTATTTATGTTTATTTTAGTATTTGGGTTTTGCTTGTTAGTTAGTATATGGGTCTAGCCCGTCCGAATTAGGGTTTCTAGGTTTTGCTCTCTATAAATATAGCTTATAATTTAGTATGAATAACAAGTTAATCACAATGTAGCCTCTTAAAGTTTTGTAGTTGTTCCGACATTCTCGTTTGTCTAATAATATTTCTATTAGTTTGTAGTTTTGTTCGTTGCGTACTCTGATTTTCAACTTGGTATCAGAGCGGGTTCGATCCTTAGGGTTCAATCCGTTCTTGTTGGTATCAATTTGTTTGCCTTTGTCGTCTTTCGTTTTAGATTTGTTAGTTGGTATTGATTGTTTGCAAGGAAAAGAAAAATGAAAGAGGGAAAAAAAAAGTTTTGCTTGCAGAGGAGAAGATTCCCCAGCAAATAAAAAAATGGGATGAAGGAGAAAATAAGGAAGAAAAAAAAAAAAGAACCACGGAAAGGAAGAAGAAGGAAGAAAAAAGGGATAAGAAGGAAGGAAAAAAATATGGTTGTTAAAGGAAAGCATTCGAAAAAGTCCTAGGAGGAAAAAAAAAAGTAGAAAAGAAAAAACGTTGACTTTTTTATTTGAAGGCCCGCACAAGTTGTTAGTGTTGTTTAGTTGTTAGTACAATTGAGATATAGAAATCTCATCCGTTTAGTGACGGGTTCTCTCCATACTCTTAACATTAGCCTGTTTGAACCAGAATCAGTTTGCTAGCAAGAATCAAGAATCAGTTTGTCAGTCAAGTCAAGTCATGTCAAGTTAAGTCAAGTAAAGTTGGCATGCCTGCCAATCCGCTTAACGGAGCCAGTCCGCATCTGCTTGTTTGCAAACTCATGTCGTATACCGCTATGAGTTTGACGGGGGGTGTTGGAAAATATTAGTATTTATGTTTATTTTAGTATTTGGGTTTTGCTTGTTAGTTAGTATATGGGCCTAGCCCATCCGAATTAAGGTTTCTAGGTTTTGCTCTCTATAAATATAGTTGAAAAATATTAGTATTTATGTTTATTTTAGTGTTTGGGTTTTGCTTGTTAGTTAGTATATGGGCCTAGCCCATCCGAATTAGGGTTTCTAGGTTTTGCTCTCTATAAATATAGCTTATAGTTTAGCATGAATAACAAGTTAATCACAATGTAGCCTCTTAAGGTTTTGTAGTCGTTCCGGCATTCTCGTTTGTCTAATACTATTTCTATTAGTTTGTAGTTTAGTTCGTTGCGCACTCTGATATTCAACTTGGTATCAAAGCGGGTTCGATCCTTAGGGTTCTATCCGTTCTTGTTGGTATCAATTTGTCTGCCTTTGTTGTCTTTCGTTTTAGATTTGTTAGTTGGTATTGATTGTTTGCAAGGAAAAGAAAAATGAAAGAGGGAAAAAAAAGTTTTGCTTGCAGAGGAGAAGATTCCCCAGCAAATAAAAAAAGGGGACGAAGGAGAAGATAGGGAAGAAAAAAAGAACCACGGAAAAGAAGAAGAAGGAAGAAAAAAGGAAAAAAAAGGAAGGAAAAAAATATGGCTTGAAGGAAAGCATTTGAAAAAGTCCTAAGAGGAAAAAAAAAAAGTAGAAAAGAAAAAACGTTGGCTTTTTATTTGAAGGTCCACACAAGTTGTTGGCCTTGTTCGTTTGTTGGTACAATTGAGATATGGAAATCTCGTCCGTTTAATAACGGGTTCCCTTCAAACTCTCAACATTAGCCAGTTTAAACCAAAATCAGTTTACTAGCAAGAATCAAGAATCAAGAATTAGTATGCCAATCAAGTCAAGTCAAGTAAAGTTTGCATGCTTGCCAGTCCGCTTAACGGAGCCAGTCTGCATCTGCTTGTTTGCAAACTCATGTCGTATACTGCTATGAGTTTGACGGGGGATGTTGGAAAATATTAGTATTTATGTTTATTTTAGTATTTGAGTTTTGCTTGTTAGTTAGTATATGGGCCTAGCCCATCCGAATTAAGGTTTCTAGGTTTTGCTCTCTATAAATATAGCTTATAGTTTAGCATGAATAACAAGTTAATCACAATGTAGCCTCTTAAGGTTTTGTAGCCGTTCCGGCATTCTCGTTTGTCTAATAATATTTAGTTTGTAGTCTTATTCATTGCGCACTTTAATATTCAACTACTATTTTGTTTTATGATAAATGGACACTGTTTCCTCTTCCTTTCCTTTTACAAAACGAAAATATAGAAAAGTCGCATCTCTCTTCCTTTTTATTCATTCTTAATGGTTTGATCATCCTTTATTGAACAAAAGGTCAAATAATTCTATTGAATTCATCTAAAGTAGGGAGAAGATTCGAACTTGGGTGCATAGAGTAGAGCACACGGCTCTAACCGATTTGGCTAAACTTCTGGTCTGGATTGTTAATGGCTTGATTTACTTTGCCTAATTGTTCATCAACACTGGGAGAGTGCTGATCCCTTTGCGACAAAGTTCGTATTTCTCTTCATCAATTAGAGTAGTTTATCATATCATCTTTAAACAAAGAAAATTCATTACATATGGTTTCACAAAGCAGAGATTCATGTAATTTGATTTATCCGTAACTGAACATTGTAAACAATAGCATGATCCACAATCTGTAGCATTTTAGTTTGCACATTCAAGAGCTTTCATCGCTTCCGGGGAAAGACACGCTTCTAGGTTAATGTTTCCGCCTCCTCGGCAACCAGGATACAATACTACTCTCCCGTCGTACTTATCCACCCACCTACATCTCGTCGCCAAATGTTTCCCCATTCCGAATTCATTTCCATACATGTATCTCGAAGAACTGCGTATGGTCACAAGATACGGATCTAGATGCTGTCCAAATTGGTACGAGGTAGGAGACTGCAGCCATGTATCAATACGTCGCGGTATCACCTTATCATTGTGGTTCAATGCCTCATGCAACTTCCGGGCAGCTCATGCACTAGTTCCCCAGCTGTGCTAAACCCCTTTTTAAGGCACTGACAAAGTAGCCAAAATAATGTTGGGACAAGGGTGGCTCTAGTTTTGATCTCTTATTGGAACCCACCACACAAGTGGTTACCTGGCCTGAAGTTGCATTACACGCTTGTGTAACGCACCTCCAGACCAGAGCAAACAAGGACTGGAATGAGGAGATTTTGTTGGGACTAGAAGAATAATTCGCATTTGCCTTGGCTTTGAGTTTTTAGTACAAATTCTGAAGAGAAGTGGAAAACTCTCTCTGAGTTGCGGACCCTCGTATCTGCCCGTGATCTTCATATCTGCATAAGGACGGTAGGAGACTGCAGCCATAAACGTCCGGAAACCAGCGCTCGAGGGCCGGTGGTTGTGAAAATACTGGGTGTAGTTTTCTCATTTACTAGTGCTTGAAAGATGTATATCGTCACTAAAGGCGTCGTTTGACCATCGCCATAAACTGCTCTCTCATGATCGAAAAACGACTGAACCAGCAGTGGCACATCGGTTGGTGAAAGAACGTGGACACCAACAGGTCTAGAGCTTCTCCGGACCACCACTAGCGGAGAATGTATAATATCAGCCTTCTGAGAAGCCATGGATTTTGGAGGGTTGGCATACATTAGGCGGGTATGTTGCCAAGAAAGTTGCAGAAATCCGATGGATACAGGTAGAAGGGCTGTTTCGATTCCTCTGAAACATAAATGTGGCCGCACATAGCACCCCAAGATGCGTTTTTCGACACTTCAAAGAGATTCATCATTTCAGGGTGTTGACATAGGCAACAAGTTGAACATTATAAAGAATTTTACCAGAATACGGGGGTCACCGTAAAAACTAGTCGATCATTAAGCCCACCAGAGTGGCAATTTCAGACGCGACAACTAATGTTAAAGGAATTTAAGAGGGAAATTTAAAAGGAAAACTAATGAAAAGGACTTGAAAACTTTGAGTTTTAATGATAAAGACAAAATAAAAGGTAAAATAAATAGTAACAGGTTTGACTTTTTAGTGTAAAAATGTGGTTTTTCGTTAAAATAAACAGTACCGTGGGTTTTTCGTTAAAACTCCCAAATTTAAAATGTCTAAAGCAATTAACCGAAACAACGAAGCAAGCCAAATGTCTAGTCATTAACGAAAGTCATGAAGCAAGCCAAATAAATGTAACAATAGTGAAAATCCTACACAACCCGAAAACACAAAAACGCAGGAAAACTGAAGAAATTAAAGTCGAAGTTCCAATTTCCAAAAAACTACGATAACTCAAACTCCAAACGATATCTTCTTCCAGTCTCTCCATGTTACGAGAAAACATCACCAGATGCCGTTCATCACATTCAAGAGGTAAGGTTGTCATTCAAGAGTTAACGAAGCTAGTTGATCAGCGCTGCTGTTAGCCTGCTGTTGGGCAACATTCCTCAGAACATCCATGGCCTCTGCAACCTTCGCCTTTAGAGCCTCTGGTGACTCGAGCAAATGCAAAACTTCGGTCTGGTCCATCTCCAGAAGCATGCCAGTCACCTTGGCCGCTGACTCATGCTCCAGCTGGTCAACGAGGGGATATAGGGCTTCACCAAGCATCTGCCCACAAAACAAGAAAGAAATCAATTCGCTTCGTTAAGCAAGTTCAATCCTAATATCACTTGTATAGTTTAAAATCAAACAAAAAGGAAATGGGGCTTACTGTCCGTTGCTGTTCAGTTGAAGCATTTGCAAGGGCAGTAGCCAAAGCCGGAACGCCCTGGCCTCCTGCAGCATCACGAATAGGAATGGGACCCATGTCATATGGAACTGAATGCATGCCACCGCCGACTCCAGAAAATGGAACTTCCTGCATGTTGCGCCCAGGTGGATAGCGGTACACACGTCCCCTAGGCAGCATCTGAAACGCAAAGAAAAATGGGAATATGAGGAACATGAACAAAAATTAAAATATTAACATCAGTACAGAAGTTGTATCTATTCAACTGACATGCTGCTGCATCATTGGCACAGGCTGCTGGTTTGGTTGCACAGGACCTGCACCACGTCGGCCTCCTGGGCGTTGGCCCTGCTGACCCTGTTGAACCATTGGAACAAAGAAGTTTGGCATTGGTGCACCACCAGGCCTTAATCCAGGCACAAGCTGCTGTTGGTAACCAAATCCAGCCTGCACAATAGAGAAAAAGGTTGAGAACAAATAATCAAACAAGAATCATAATCAAAGAAAATCAACATAGAAAATTGACAAATTATTACTTGTGGAGGAATAATCGCTGGAGGTGCTTGTCCATACATAAATTGTTGCCCTAGGCCTGGAGCACCTGGAGGGTACATTGGCATACGTGGAGCCACCGAAGGTGCCATAGCAACTGGCCTCATTTGAGAAAACTGAGCCTGATAAAAAAAAAATGTATTAATTAATGGTAAAAAGAAAGAAAAAAAGATGAACAAAAAAGTTCCACCGAACTTCAGTGAACACTGCAAGCTAATCCTACCTGTAACCTTGCTTTCCTCTCTTCTTTCCTTTGTGCAAGTGCAACATACAGAGGCTTGCTAACAACCATTTTGCCATTCATCTCAGCAAGCTGAAAGTACAGAATCAAAGTAAACCAAATGTAATTTCGGATAACAAGTTTTCTGGTTTTATTCTTTTAAACAAACTCAGAGTTAAAAAACATACAGCTCGAGCAGCTTCTTCAGCAGTTGAAAATGCAACAAAACCAGAACCTCTGCTGTTTCCATCAGGATCACGCATAACCTATGAAATCCAAAAATAACATGTTAAATCAGATCTCTACCAGCATAGGTAACTAACAAATCAAAGAATTATATTCACCAACCTTGCATGAACTAACAGTACCATACTCTGAGAACAATTCCTTGAGTTTTTCATCACTGATGCTGTCATCCAAGTTCTTGATGTACAAATTGACACCTTGAAACTTATCGCTAGCTTCCTTCATGCTCTGCTCAAATCTCTCCTTCAGTTCAAGCTCTCTCTCGTACTTCTTCTGAGCTTTCCCAACATACCACTCCTTCTCGTCGATCTTCTTTCCATTCAAAGCGTCAACAGCTTTAGCAGCAGCTTCTGGATCCTCAAAGTTGACAAAACCAAAACACCTTGATTTGCCTTCCCCGTCCCTCATCACTACAACACTGGTTATTTGTCCATGTTCACCAAAAATTTTGTTCAACTCATCTTCCGTTGTAGATTCGGATATATTCTTGACATAGACATTGTTAAATTTAGTCTTATTAAAATTTCCGTCCCTCTCCTGCTTGCGCAGAAAGTGTCCTACAAATACTGGCTTATCATTAAGCAGCATCCCATTTAACTTATCTATTGCACTCTGAGCAGCATCCTCACTATCAAATTGCACAAAACCATAGCCCTTTGACTGGCCAGTGGTATCAGTGGCTATCTTGCAAGAAAGAATATTTCCAAAAGAAGAAAACGTCTCATGCAATGCTTTGTGGTCAATTGCCTTGTCCAGATTCTGCACACACCCGAAAGAAAAAAGTTAACATAAGGCCAAAACATATAAAACACCACCATACTTCATGTGAAGGAAATCTCAGCAATATCAAGAAGGGAGCTACCTTGATAAATATGTTTCCGGTTCCACTCTTTCTAATACTAGGGTCCCGGTGCGAATACATAATCCTGATTGATTTGTTATTCAGTGGAGTGAAGTTCAGAACTTCCAGTGCCCTCGCAGCTGCAAAGTTAAAAAGATAAAATCAAATACAGCACATAACCGCGTCAATAACATTAGCAAATGCCACTACAGAAATACCTCTCCAACACAACCAATACGCAAATAAACCCAATGTCACCCATCAAAATTACACAAATTCCAAAATATTAGCCCTTCCCAAATGTGCTTCTAATCAACCTGATTTAGCATATTAGCACAAAGCCTTGGGCTTCGAAATCTCATCCAACGTATTGTCTCTAATTGCTATCCATTTTGGCTAATCAACAATAATAATCAAATTAAATTTATTAATTTCCTCCTAAATTCATATTAAAAATGCAAACTTTAATATGCAAATAAAACATTCTCCAAATGTAACTAAAAAAAAATTAATCTAAAAACAATAACAGTGAAATTAATCAGAAGACTGACCATCCTGAGGAGCGCTATAGTTGACGTAACCATAGCCCAGAGATCGGCGAGTGCTCAAGTCCCTGCAGACCCTCACCGACACGACCTGACCGACCTGGTTGAACAGATCGTACAGCTGCGAGTCGGTTACATTCTGGTCGAGGTCCCCAACGTACAGCGACGTCGAAACAAACTGAGGGGCGCCACCGCCGGCGTTCGCCGCCACAACGTTCGGGCCGCTCGCAGGAGGCTGCTGCTGGTGCTGAACTTGAATCTGAGCCATGTCACACCAAAATCACAAAACCCTCACTTCAAAATTTCCTCTTTTTGTTGGGAAGATTTTTCTGCAAACTCAAAGGATCGAAACTAAAAATTTAGAAAAACCCAAGGACCGGAAGTGAAACTCTGGCTGATTTTTTGGTTTTTCTGAGATTTTTTGGGATAAATCGTCCGGGATCCGAACCGGGCGCGACGGAGTAACCGAACGGAAAACCGAAATTTTTATTTTTTTGGGGTTTTTGGGGTGGAGGAGGGCAGAGTAGAAAAAACTGCACCGCACCGGCTGAGGATTTAACTGCTTAACTTATATAGGGTGCCTTGGTGAGGGTGTGGGCTTTCGGAAACCCTAGTTGTTTTTTGGAAACTAAATACGGGCCGTCGGATCGGGTTTTTGTGTGTTTTTAACGGCTAAAACGGTCATCGGATTTTGCACAGTGACGTTGTGTTAGGGCATGTGACTCACCAGGCTCACAAGAGTTGGGCTTGATAAAGGCCCAAAATACTTACCTTGCAAGCCCGAAATATCGTAGAAGAAGTTGTATTTATGTTGTTTTTCAAAACAACTTCCGGCAACATCCTCTGTCGCCGTTACAGAAAGGCTCCCTTCCCTTTTTGCAAAGAAAGGTCGAAGATGCAGGCATCAACGAATGCAAACAGGTGGAACGCCCACGGCTTCGAGATAAGGAGTTCAAAATGAAATTCCGTGTAGTCAGGTGCGCGTGCTAGACACTTTTAAGATAATATGTTAGTCTTGGGCTTGATAGATTACTTTTGGTCGGGGTATAATTGGGTCCTAGTCCTATGCATCTTCATGAAGATTGGGTTGGACCAAGAACTAGCTAATGGTACTGGGACAATGTATATCTTGCATGGGATCCAAACTTAAGACTTTGAAACCTTATGGGTTGATTTTGAATCGGGACTCCAACGCGTGAGAATCGGTCCATTCTTGTTTTTTCGATCAATTAAATTGTTCCATTCAATTTCGTTGAAGAATGTCAATTCCAACTTTAAAGTCGAATACAGCGGAATACAGTTCATATTGAGTGGCTTAATTATTGTTTGCACCGACTTCTTTTGTCTTAAAATCCTACTAAGGTCATATGATTTTGCACTGATCTTAAGTGGTGGATCTGTTAGAGTGAATGTAGAAATATAGAGAATAGTTCGAAGATGACTTTAAGGTACGACTTGAATCGTTTTCTTAAAGTGTTATTTGCCTCCACTCGAATGAGTTTGCTAAAGGGTTCTTGGCAAATCACTTCCAGGATACAACAAAGTATGGAATATTCGATTAGCAAAACCGAATTATATTATCTTAGAAATAACTAGAAAGAAATTGTATGAATGTGATGGAGAGAGAAGAGAACAAGGAATGTAGAAACAAATTTCTAAAATTATGTTTGAAACATTATGCCACAATAGGTATTTATAGACATTAAAGCACCTGTTGATCGAGTCCCTTCATTTTAGTTGAATATATACAACCCTTCTTAATAGTGTTGATCCAAAAGACATGTCTTCTATTTATAATTTTCAGAAAATAATTATTGACTAATTACATCTTTTAACTCTACTCATACAATTTGAGTACACATTATGTCTTTTAACCAAAAGTTGTAGTTCAACCAACAGTTACAAGGTTGAATTAAATCCAACATTTCTATACATATGTTGCCGCACACATTCTGCGGATCGCAGCAGCACTAGGTCATATATATCCATATATTATATATTAATATATATAATAATTGTTGAAATCTGTAACAGGATCCCCAACATTTCTTTTAAGGGAGTTTTAACGAAAAGTCCGTGGTACTATTCACTTTAACGAAAAACCACATTTTTATACTAAAAAGTCAATCCTGGTACTATTCACTTTACCCTTTATTTTGTCCTTATCATTAAAACTCAAAATTTTCAAACCATTTTAATTAGTTTTCATTTCTTTTAACCCACTGTGTTTCAAATTCAAACTCTCTCCTCTCTCAATAATTTAAAGTAAAAATATTGCTTGTATGTCGGACCGCCTCACTTATATGGTGACAATATTTTCATTTAAATGAAATCCAATTGAATCATGCTATGAGTTGTAAAATGCGACACTTGGTACTTATATTTCGTACGCATGCATTAAGATGAAGCATGCACAGCCTGCACGATCTATTCATCAAATATCGGTGCATGACAAGTCAATTTATGCGGTCGTGATTGGACTGAATCGCCGCACTAGTACATAACCTCATTCATATTTCCGATCAGATGGACAGAGGTTTTGAGATGTTGTCTCTTTTGATGCACAAACAAAAGTTGATTGGCATTTGGCATATATAGTCAACTGTGAGATACTGCCATGATTGCCATATATATGCGTGGCCCATCAAAATCTAACTTATAATGTGCGTTGTTGCATGAAACCAATTTCATGCAATAATGTATTAGTTGTGTTGGAGGACATAAGATAACCTACTTAATTAGCACTAAGCAGTTGCAAACTTGCAACACACACATGTATATTAGCTCTCTATCGGACGTAAATATTAAAAAGCCGTTGCATGCATGCACAAGGCACTCTTTGTTTGGTTATATATGGTGATCCTAAAGCTCCATTAAATAATGTTGTTATAATTCAACATGTACACTTCATCTTGGAATGTTTGATTGTGTATTTCAAAATATAATTCATGAGTCAAAGCAATTCATTGGTCATAATAATATCATTCTTAATGATTTCTTTTAATTTTAATTTAGGTTTTGTCTCCAAACCAGAACTGACGCATTAGAGCAAGTCCACCCCTAAGGACTTTGCGCCAGCACCCAGCGTATTTATCCACCCAAGTGAACAGTAATAGACCCCAATGAACAGTAATAGGCTAAAGCAGCTCCACCCCTAAAAATGGACTGGCACCCAGCCCATCTAATATTATATTATTTTATTCATATCAATTAATATTTTATCATTTAATTTATTTTTTCTTCCTTTCTTTGTCCGGTCCTCACCCTTTTATTCTCTCTCTCTCTCTCTTTTCCAGCTCACTCCCGTGAGCTCTCTCTCTCTCTCTCTCCTTTTTCTCCATGTTTTCTTCTTCAAATGAGCACCCAGCACCTGAAATGGACCTCTTCCCCCAAAAATGGGAGGTCGCCGTGGAGGTGCTCCACACCAACGGATGGGATCTCGCCGGAGCTCCACATAAACGCTCACAGGCACCTCGTTGTCGTCTCCTCACCGGAGCTCGCCATGGAGGTGCTCCACACCCACGGAGTCGGATCTCGCCGTGGAGGTGCTCCACACCAACGCTCCTCGAAAAATGGACCTCCTCCTCCTCCGCATTACCCGGCTGGCGTCAGCATGAGTCAGATGTACCGGGCAACACCTCAGTCAATTTTGGACTGGGCTACAGACCAGCTTGCGCTGGGTGCCAGTCAATTGGGTCGGGTGGAGGGGTTTCACAGGGTGCTGGGCAGTTTTTTCAGCTGGGTGCTGGGCAAAATGCCCTCCGCTGGAACTGCTCTTAAAGGAGTTATAATGTTGGGGCTCTATATCACATTTTATCTTTGAAAATGCCATCTTGATTAACCCATTAATTGGACAATTATATAGTAACGTTTTCCTCATTCAATTAGCTAATTATATGTCTCATGTTTAATTACCCATTGCCCCATGTAAACTCCCCTTGACGTTGTGCCAAAGAGATATACCATTTTGATTTCTTATATATATTTCATCGATTTCTTTTCCTCTCCAATTCTGTCATGTCCCGTTGATGGATTCTTCATTCTTTCAAATGTTGATATGGCATTCCATTGTTGTACCAATGGAAGAATCAAGTTATTCATCCGATTTAAGTACTGCGAGTGTATGCTTATTAGGATTATAGGTATTTGTATGTTAAAGGGTATGGCGCCATAATCTGCTACACCGAGACATTATCTTCAAGGGGCGAAATATACTATTAAGGATAGTGAACTTACACACCTCAACCTAAAATTTTGTTTTAATCAAGTACCGACGAAAAAACATTTGTACCTTGAAAAATATTAGTATTTTGTTGTTGTTTCATTATTTTATACGATTGACCATGTCAACATAAAGTATCATTTACTAATTAATATTTATCTTGTGTGATCTGTTGTAGGAAATAGCATCCACATCGCCAATATTTCCAACACTTCAATCTTAATTACTTATTTGCATTCTTTTCACCATATTTTTACAATTTTGCTCTTTTCTTGTCACATATGTAATATAAACGTGGATTTCACGTTCTTAACTACTAGTTTGAAGTTGTTATAAAAAAAAGGGATAATAGGGAACTTCATTTTAATCCTTGACAAAGATGACTTTTAGACTAAAATCATGAGTAAGATCAAAATCTAAATTTAGTCCCTTGATACATTAATCACCTCATTTATTAATTACATTTTGATGTTTTAATTATTTCTCTTTTTCTTTCTAATTTTAATGTATTAATTTTTCATTTCATTCATTGTAATATGTTTTGTTCTAAACATTTAGATAAACTAATTTTTGTTATACAATATATTTCGATATGCTTGGTCTTCTTCATTTAGGTACATTAAATTCATTATAATACATTTCGGTGCATACATTTAGGTACACACATTTTGCCACATACATTCCAATACAAACATTTAGGTACTTACATTTCGGTACTAACATTTCGGAGCATACATTTCGGTACTTACATTTAGGTACATTAATTTAATATAATACATTTCGGTGCATACATTTAAATACATTAATTCAATATAATACATTTCGGTACTAACATTTAGGTACATTAATTGAATCTTTTAAGTTTGAAGAATGTTAAATAAAATTAATAAATTAATAAAAAAAATTTGTCAAAAAAAAAATTAGAATGTGTATATTAATAAATTTAAATATTTAATGGGAGACATTGAATAAAATACACATTAATTATTTTGAATTAAGGACACATCAAGGGACTATAATCAATATGTAATCTAACATCAGATTTATTTTAAATTTCAAACTTTTTCAAGGATTAAAGTTAAAATCCCCCTGAAAAAAAAATACTAAACGACAAGTTTGAATTATATGGCTAATTAAATTTTGAAATAGATGGATCATACTTGAGAGATTCAAAATATCTGTCTATTTTGCCACTTAGTACTACGGTTTAGTGTATTCCTCTTCACTTGTAAATAATAGGTCTTAGGTTCGATTTTCGCCAAATGTGAATTTGAACCACATTATTGCTAGCACATTGTGAGGCTTAGCCCACTTCCCCACCTTTTAGTATAGATAATATCGTTTGTTCAAAAAATAAGGGTTTAAGGTTTAGGAGTTTGTCAAGTATAGACTGCTGCATGGTATAATCGAGATTATATTATTAATTGTTGGATCCTAATCATTGAATCTCTGATTACACACTCAGCCGTTCATTCACTTGATTCATACTCTGAGATAATCGGTTCCAAAATTTTCGCTATTTCAAATTCTATATGATCTTTCATTCTTTCCCTCCCTAAAGCTAATCACTTTCCCCACAGTTAACAAGTGATAATCCCACTCCCACCTAGTTCCACTAGCTATAGTAAAAGAAAAGAAATATATGGAAGGCAATGATGAAAAACTAATAATAATGCACGTCTCTTAATAATCAATGACAATGATAGGGCAACTTTTATGAAAGTCATATAAGTGGTGGATTATATTAATATAATTTTTTGACATTGGCGCTAGAAGACATTTCTCTTTTCCAATTTTTGAAATGTAGAGTAATGCTAGGGAAACTAAATTTTGAAAACTAAAGGACTTGTAAGTTGATGATTGGTTTATTACTTAAACGTTGATAAACATACTCATTTCTATTAGAGACATATTATTTAGTTTACAATTTTAATCTATAAATTTAATCTGTCTATCATTACTCGCAAAGATCCAGATGAAAGGAGACGTACGTTACCACTTACTACGAGGGTTAAGAAGAAGTAGGTGCGTGGACTTCAGTGTCCTATCTTCAGCAGGCTTCCCGCTTTTAACC
Organism: Malus domestica; assembly: GCF_042453785.1. Lineage (NCBI taxonomy): Eukaryota > Viridiplantae > Streptophyta > Magnoliopsida > Rosales > Rosaceae > Malus > Malus domestica. The sequence continues at coordinate 7,530,572 of NC_091668.1, read as the reverse complement.
TAAAAAAGCTTCGATTCAACGTTTTAAGTTGCTGTAGTCAAAACAGTGACATCCACCACCACCATCACGGATAGAGATAGATTGGAATAAAAGTGCTTTTGGTTCCAAAAGGCAGAATTAGAAGCAGAGCTAGCTTTCAGTACAAATTAAGAGACAATTACTTGCCTTTCTTCTTTCCCGAAACGAATAAGAAAAGAAGAAAACCAAGAAAAGAAGGAAAGCACATGACATTGTCAAATTAAGCATATCCCATCATTTTCTTCCTTCTGGATGTAATGGGAAGAGTTCCAGAGTCATAACTCCAACACTACCTCCCTTAACGGCGTCGTCGTTGTCGACCTTACATACTACACTACCATGGTCACCCTCTACCAAGCAATCAAATCCCCAGCTCCTACACTTTCTCTTGTACGGACTATCTTCCTCTCTTTCCACTACTATTTCTCCCAGCTACAAAAACACAACATATAATATACATAAGTTGGATGAATGTGTAAAATAAAAACAATAAACACCTTTTTTTTTGTTACAAAGGAAGATTTTAAACCTTGTATCTCTAGCCTCGCTACCCCTACCCATCCCCCTTTCCACACTTATTACTGAGCTACCCCAGTGGCTGAAATAATAAACAACTTCATTTTATGACTAATTAGGGTTACTTACGGTGGTAATTACAGGAGTCGGTGTTCTTGGAGAGTGGCTGAGGCCGAGGCTGCTGCGCTTTTGCTTCTGCCTCTCACGTGCCTTGTGATTCTGGAACCAGTAAAACACATTCTTTCCTTCGATCTTGCCGTACTTGCCAAGTTGAGCCGTGATTTGCTCTATTTGTTGTGCATTAGGAGTGCGCATTCCTCCTCTATACAACATTTCAAGTATCCCTATCTGTTCTTGCGTAGGGTTCCAGCGTGTCCCTCCCGGGTGCGTCTCTACCTGCACCATCATCAATTTTTCAGCAAACTCATTTTATTCTCCATGTCTTAGTCGTATATTAAGCATGCAGATTATGAACAAAATTTGCAGTCTAAATTCACAGTTTAACACTCTTGTTTGTCAACCTAGTTTCTTCAGGTAACTTAGGTGTTGAAGGCATGTAAGAAATGTATGATTGCATGATAAATTTAGTACCTGAGGGTGGGGGGAATCTTTCTTCTCCTGAAGATGGTCAGAAGATCCAAGTTTTCTGGGGCCACTTTCAGGTCTGATGAAACTCTTGAGATCGAAAGGAGCGAGAGTGGTAGTAGTGTCGGAGGTGGCGGCCGCGGTGTTGGCCAGTTTGGGAGCAAGAGGGCGTAAGCGTTTGGTGCAGCCAAGCGTAAGGGAGGGTTCGTGCTCCCAGAGTCCACGTGCGAACTGATGCACCTTCATGCTGCTCATTCCCATATGTGGTGAGTGGAGTACTGAATGATAGAGCCTTAGAGCTAGATAGCAAGTAATTATATAAGAGGGCCAAAAACGAAGATCATGATCACAGTTATTAAAGTGACAAAGTGGGAAATGAGGTGGTGTTTGGAACAACCAAGACCAAATGATGAGGTGAGGTTGACTTGGGATTTTCCACCTAAAAATATGAAAAGATAAAGCAAGAAAAAAAAGAATGTTGTGTTTGTGTGTGAGAGAGAGAAAGAGAGAGAAAGAGAGACATGTATGCATGAGAGTTAATTAATTATGAGAAGGTGGTTATGGAGAAATTTAATTTTTATACTAATAGATTATGGTCGTTTTGTGTTAAACTACAATTACATTGATTAATTTACGAGTTGATATTTATTGTCACTATATTTGAACATGCATGCACAATAGTTCTATAAAGCGATTTTGTTTTAGTAGTGCACAATAATTTTTTGTTATGTTTTAATAGTGCATAATAATATTTTTGAAGTTACGAGCTTATAGATTAGTTGTTATGTTTCAGTACCACATCTGTAATTACAAACGTGTGGGTGTGCGAGTGCGTATGTGCGTCCGTGTTGGCCCGTGTTGGCCCGTCAAATCTTGTCAATTTTTTCTTGCTTTCATGATAAGGTGTCCATGCTTTTCGGTGGCCTTCCTTGGCATTGGCTCTTTCTCCAGCTTTTCCACAAAAAAAGCTAGCCAGGAGGACTACTCTAATCAGAGGGAGGGAGAATAATAAGAAAAAAAGGTTTCCTCCAATCCCAAAACTTGAAAATGGGAACTACCCTTTGCCCTTTTGCCATTTGCCTCTTTGCTTTTTAAAGATACGAATTATATAAATATATATTTGTGAATGCCGTCGTAGTCTTTGGTTTCACTCTTTTAGTCGTATACAGCGTTGAAAAAACTTCCTCACAATTCGACCTTCCAAATCTATCTGAATGCATGCCAAGCCAAACAGGTGCGTCATGCCATTTCCCTATATTTTGTATCCTTTTTGGCTCTTTCTTTTGGTGACTGTACGTAGTTCCAATTTCCCAAATAGTATTATAACTATAAAACCTCACATTCCCCCCAACCTCGCTTTCTGCCCAAATTTAATTTAACATTTGTTTGCCAATATCTTGACAGCACCAAAGCCATATGAGAAACATTATATACAGTGTCGGCTCTAAGCTTTTGAATGTACTGTGCGGCGGCACTACCTGTATTTTTCAGAGCCGTCCAAATTACGTACAGTTCCTACATATATGTATATATGTACGTACGTTACAGAGTTGCATGAATGTGATGAAATAAAATTTCCAGCCCAACATATAGAATGATGAGTTTTGGGGTAATCTAGATAATAACTGTGAGCAATCACGCACAGTTAATTTTTGGAGAGTAATTGAGCATAACACGTGTGATGGATTGTGCAGATATATACCTTATTCAGTAGGAACAAACATTTCAGTCAATATGAATCATCACAAACACCTGCGTGTGCTCTTGATATGAAATTCATTTCATGTTGCATGAGGGCCCAAAAAGTATGGAGGAGTTGTTCTAGCAGTTTCATGTAGGAATGAATGCTCTTCAGACATAATTTGCAGTACTTTAATCATGTAAATTTCGAACACCACGCGTGGAAGCAAATTTTCCCCAGAAAGCTTTACTATATTTATAGGAAACGTATCTGTGATACCACTTTTTTTACACAAGTTTTTGTAGAGTCATTACGTAATGTATTTTAACGATTCAAACCATCTATCTTTTATAACATTATTCATAGATCATCCTTGTAAAAAATTAGATAAATATTAAACCATTAAGACATTCATTAATAATAAAAAAAAAAGACAAAATATGGTTCTACAAAGAAACCCTAAACTTGCAATCCAACAGTCATATGGTTTCAAATTTGGGTAATTTTTTATAGACATGATCAATAAATGATGTTCTAAAGATAGATAGTTCAAATAATTGAAATACATCAAGGAATAAGTCCCACAAAACCTTATATAAAAAATTGTGGACAAAAAGTGGAGCCATGTATTTTATATTTAACTCTTATCAAACCCTAAAAAAAAATTAAAATACTATTTTGAAGAAGATGATTAATGAAGTACAGTACGAGGCCCCAGGTATATCCGAATTACATATGAACACGCTAAGATATTTGTTGTCATGGAATTAAGCTAATAACTATAATAGTCAGTTCATACCCTTAAGTGAGTAGTTAATCAACACCAAATGTGAATGTGGCTATATAATTGAAAATAAAGGCATGCATGACTAATATCCCGATGAATAAGGGTTCATGTGTCAAGATTTGTTTGCCTGATGTGACTCAAGGTTAAGGGACCGTACTACTTCGAGAAATTTTAGGGGCTTTACATGTTTTTATAAGGAGTTGAACTATTTTCAAATACTACTACTACAAAAAAAAACATTTTGCGTGACAAATAAGATTTGTTGCGTAAAGTATGATTTTGTTGTTCAAAACCTTGAGAGAAGAAATTTTTGTCATGCATGATTAGTCGCGCAAAGCTCCTTACGATAGGGTTTGCGTGACAAAAATAAATATTCGTTGCACAAAGTAATTGTCACATCCCGGCTCGGCACGCCTCGATTTAGGTCGGAGTGTGTCAATTTTTAATTTTTTTATTTAATTAAATTAATTTAATATTTTAGTCGACAAATTAATTGTCTGCGAGACGAAATATTTTGTTGCGCACGGTATTTTATTTTAATTTAATTATAGTAATTGTTTGTGTGATGAAATATTTGGTAGCGCAAGATTTTTCGAATTTTTACTTTTTTTTTAATTTAATTTAATTTAATTGTATCTTTATTTTTTTTAATTACCTTAATTTAAATTGAAATATTCAAAATAAAATTACATATGAAAAATAGTGATAAAATTATCCATAATATATATTATATTAAAAATGACACACCCTGATCCTAGAATCAAGGCGTGCTGGCCGTCACGTGAGCGTGACGTAACCAAAAGTGCGACGCGGAAGCAATAGATAAGAACATACAAGTAATAAAAACCAGATACTAGCAGAATAACCAAGTAACGTGCTAGAATAAGTTTAAGTGTGAAACACACATATTCAGAGCCTAAGAACTAGGTGCAGTCAAGTAGGACCATAACTAGATTACAACACCCGCATGTGAGTCCTACATTTATGTAGTCTGTCAGTACGCCGTGGGGATCCTCGTGGGCCACCAACGCTGCTAACTAGAACCTGGAGGGGCGCAAAACAAAATTGAGTGGGTCAGTAAAACCAAAGTTCCAAAATATTTCATTTAAAACATTTCTAACCCCTCACTGTAAAACCTGTATACTTTCCCAGAAAATAACATAATAGCATAATATTTGATCAAATCTCTCAAAACATTAATCTTTACCAAAATCCAGCAAGTATGCCATGCAATAATGTCAATGACAGAATATGGGTGCATCAATATAACAGGTGATATAATGAAACAACCGGAGACCCCGCAGTTGGTCCTGTACGGTTCATTCTATAGCTCAATATCCAACCCAGCCGGAGTCACCACGGTGACCTGTACAACACTACTCTGCACATAAATCGAAACTACCTAAAGTAGTATGTACGATAAGAAAGGTGTAAGAATACGCTCTAGTGCTTCTCTCATCAATCATCTGCGCGCATAATCTAAGGTCACCTACTAGTCGGAACCACCTCTAGTGATCTATACGACTAGCATGTCGGAACCCTCACATGGTCTGTACAACATGCACCTACTTGGATCCAAGGTGAGCGTGTGGTGCGGTGAATAATATAAGCACTAACACCAGGGGTGCAGGTTATGAGCACTCAACGCAATTCATATTACAATAAATCGTATGAATAACATGAAACTCACCTGATACTCACCTGTACGTCCATAGCACCAATTCACATATATATATGCATCAATTATCAATTCATATAATTCACAATATGCATGCATGGCATTTTAAAACTTACTTTCATTTAAACTCAATTTTTGGGGAAAATATCAATAGTATATAGGTATAAACAGAAATACTGCCCACTCACTGGTAAGTCGATGGGTCATAACCCCCGTGACGTCCCTGGATGCGCTCGTCCTCGAGATAGGTGTCACCTATATGCGAAACAACTATAAAAACGTTAATTAAAGCACATAACCAACAATTCGTAATAACTTCTCATACGGTGCTCAAATTGGGTATATGAATATGCCACATCGACCTACTCGACATCACGGACGTCGAGAAATTTTTAGAAAAAATTTCTGAGGCTGCACGCACCTGGACAGGCACGGGTCCACGCGCCCCCGACGCGCGTCTCCTACCTCGAGCTCGCCGAACTGGTTTTTCCGGTGGCCGAAAAACTGGAGATTTTTCAATCTCCTTGTTCTCCGTCATTTCTCAACCATTTTCTTCATATTTTATATCAAAATGAAGCCCTAAGCATGTAGTTTCACGTTACACTACTTTAAGGCTCTAAAAACTATGAAATCTCACCGGAGAAATTCCAAGAAAACCGGCCAATTTCGAACTCAATGATCCCGACGTCCAAAACCTTCAAACGAAGCACTCCAAGCTTCCTTGGGACCTCACTAAGCTCACTATAAGCTTAGAATTCCTTGAAAATCAACATATCACGAATGCATGAACAGTGACATAAAACTGGGGTTCGGGTTTCACGTGATTTCGAAGGTTTCTCGTTCTAAAACTAGTACTAAATGACTCAGGAGGTCAAAAGGATGAAGAACCTTACCTTTTTGGCGTCGATCCGTGAAAGTTCGAGGGTATTTGGTCTCGTCTGTACGGTTTCGAGAGGGAGAGAGTGAGACTGAAACGGAGAGGAGAGAGAGAGAGCACGGGGGAAAGGAAAGGGGAAGATGTCCCGTGTGGTCCAACCAAAACAATCCAAAAACCAAATTCCTTTAATCCCTAACCACACAAATTTACAACCCAATTTTAATCCAACTTAATAATTTTCCAAAAGCTTATGAAATATGTGTATTTTGTCCAAATAATATGTCACACACACACACACACATACCTTAATACCCATCAAGGGTAATTCCGTCATTTCACGTCTCCGATATATAGAATCCCGGGACGGGCTGTGACAAAAAATGTACACATAAATTAACAAAGTACAATAATAAAATCCTAATACAAGTCTAATGTGGTGGTAGTTGAGGGGGATATGGTCCGATAGCGTCATAATCCTCAACTTTCGCCGTTAAAGTCTTATTGATTCCCTATGAACAAAACAAACATGGTCAAATAACCAAAAAAAAACATAAAATAATACCAAAAAATGGGTATAATCTCCCCTAAAATTGGCATACCCCAATCCAACCCCAAAATCCACCCCACACCAAACCCAATTAATTAACTCCAAAAACACATATTAATGGAAAAAAAATTAAAATTTGGGGAGAAAATACCTTTTGGCAAGATTGAGAGTGAGTGAGAACGAGATAGAGGAGTGAGTGTGAGAGAGTTAGAGGAGATAGTGAGAGAGAGATGAGAGAGTGAGTGAGAGTAAGAGATAGAGAAGAGAGAGAAAAGAGAGACTAAGTGAGAGGAGTGAGTGTGAGAGAGAGGGTTGGATTTGGGGAGAGGGAAAGAGAGGAGAGGTAAGAGAATAGAGAAAAACATTGAGAAAATTGTAGAGGAGTTATTTTGGTTTTAAAAACCATATCACTTTGTGTGACAAAGGATACGAGTTTACACAACGAAACATTGGTCGCGCAAAGTCTTAAAAAAATTTAAAAAAAATATTCCTGCGTCCCATTTTTGGCGCCTGCCCAAATTCTTAGGTGCGTGATGAAGTGTTGGTCGTGCAAAGTTTTGCGCGATGAAGGATTTGTTGCGCAAAGTTTTTAAAAAAAATTCTCGCGTCCCATTTTTGGCACCCTCCCAAATTTAAGGATTTTGTGCAACGACATATATGTTCGTCCTGCAAAATTTAAAATATTAATTTTTATAAATTATTTAAAAGAAAATAATTTTATTTTACAATTTAAAATATAAATAAATTAAAATAAATAGGGTTTAGGAGACCAAATGTTGATTCATCGCGCAAAGAAAATAATTTAATTTAACAATAAAATATAAAATTAAATAAAAAAACAAGTAAATAGGGTTTAGTTGACGAAATATTGATATACGTCGTGCAAAATTTTTTAAAAATAATAAAAACTTATGAAAAGAACTATATTGTAAAATTTATAATATAAAATTAAATAAAAAAAGAAAATAAATTGGTTTAGGCAACAAAATATTTAAATTTCGTCACACAAAGGTTTTAAAAAAATACATTGCGTGACGAAGTTTAAAGTTTCGTCGCGCAAAGTAACTTTGAGCGATGATGTTTGTTTCGTTGCACAAACTTTTGTAGCGCAAGACTTCACGCGACAAAGTTATTTCGTCGCGCAAAGTGACTATGCGCGACAATGTGTGTTTCATCGCGTAAAATTTCGTCGCGCAAAGGGTTTTTTCTACTATTGAGATTATCAATTGGTGTTAGAGTTTTTAGCTAAAGTGGTATCTAAGATTGTCATAACTCTTGACTTTAGTTCTTAAGATTTAAAATTGATAGAAGTAGTTTTTGAGTTTGGATATCGTCAATCATTTTTGTCATTCTATGAAAAATCTCCGTTAAGTAAGACCAAAATGACAAAAATACCCTCAAATTTGTCAAATCATTGTGGTCAATTGTTTATTAAACTGAGGGCATTTTTGTCCTTAATTAATAGAGTTTTTTTTTCACGAGAGGACCAAAATGATTGATGGTGGACAAACAGAGAAATCACTTCTATCGATTTCAAATGTTATGAACCAAAGTGATGAGTTATGACAATCTCCGAGACAATTTTGACTAAAATACAATTGATTTTACAGTAGAACATCAATTTTCTTCACCAACTGCAAGTCTTGGATCAATGCACGCTTGGAGAAGTTAAGCTTTCCCATTAGTAATTACCGAGTTTCTATTCGCAAAAGCTACAATATTACTATAAATTTAAGGCAAACATAAAATGCATCAAAGCTAATTCATTGCAAAAATAAAAAAATATAGCAAGAACTGTACTTTTTACATTGTCTGAGTAGGCAACCACTAATTGTACAGTGTTTTGTCTATTATATGTGTGACATTTTGTTTTGAGTTATGTGGACAAACTTAGTTACTAGATTATCAAAAGAACTTTAGTAGTAATTACTAGCTGAAAGATTTTTTATTAAGATTGGGGACAGCTCACTTCATTGGGGTGAACTCATGGTGGACTTTAAACATTGGACAACAACAAATTAGTCTCACCAAATCTCATCCCTTTATCATTCTCAAACATACAAGATTTTGTTACTAAATTTCTTATCACTCCACGATCCAAGTCGTATTAGGTAGAATTTTGGCAGTACTAAACAGTTCGTGAAAATGATCCATAGAAAAATATGTTCCAAAGCCTGAAAAAGTTAAGATTAGAGAAGTAATAACTATGATTGGAACTTATAGGAACATATGTTCTATGCCAATAATTTTTCTACAACCTTAGCCGCAACGTAACCTTCTAAAAATAAACCCAGAATTTTCCCCTATTTTTCATGAGCAGGCACTAATGAAACTGAATTACCTGTTACTGTGGTGGATAAGCCAGGAATTTCTTGTTACCGTGGTGGTTAAGGCTCATAAATGAGAAATTTTTTAATGTGTTCGGAATATAGAAAAGAAAATAACATATTATTATACAATTGAAGAAAAATTCTCTTTCAAATGTCCTTCAATTACGTAATGAAATGTGGTGTTCCTTTCCGTGTTCTGTACACAGTTGAAAACCTATCTATATGAAGAAGTAAGTTTCATATACGTGGTGAAAAATAAAAAATCCAATCTGAATCTTGAAAAACTCCAAAAGTAGAAGATCGTTTTTGAAAGAGTGACCCCAATGTAATTATTCAATTGGACAGATGTCATTCTCTTCTTTGACGTATATGCGTGAGATAATGATACCGTCGTTGAAAATGTTTAAGATTATGAGCTTGACTCCACATAATTCCATGGTTAATTAGCTAATATTTAATTAACTATAATTAGCTATATAGGAACTGACTCATTTAAGCACATAAACCTCCAATTTCTGATCATTACATCCTATCAGCTTCCTTCAATCACGACAGCATAAAAAATTTCCTCTGAAAACATATATCTGCTCCTAGACAGGTAGGTGTCCATCATTCTGTACCTAACCCAATTAAGGTTAACTACATGCATGCAAGTAACTACGACCACTCAAACCCTTTTAACCTACAGATATTTTGCGGTAACTTAACTACAAATTAACCCAATTATTAGACATATTTGCCACTAAACTTGTCAAGCTAGTAATTTGAATTATTTGTGGGCCGTACCCGTACCCTTGAGTAAGTAGAGAAATTAATTTAACAAACAGAGATTTATGTTTCCCACAAATAAACGATATTGATCTGACATGAGCATGTATAGAGAAAAACCTAGCTGCTAGTGAGAAAAATAAAGAAAAATTATTTTGTATTGTTCACCCATATTTAATAAGAAAACTAATGAAAAAAAGTTTAAAAATTAGAAGTTTTAACGATAAAGATAAAATAAAAGGTAAATTGAATAGTACTATGATTTATTTTTTAGTGTAAAAATGTACTTTTTCGTTAAAGTGAACAGTACCAGGAGCTTTTAGTTAAAGTTTCTTATTTTAATTTGGTCCTGAATTGACAGTTGCTCAAAGTTAAGACCGCAATTTTTGTGTTTCTAGTAATTTTATTAGAAGCGACTCGTAACAATGTTTCTTTGGTAATGATTGTAAGATCACCAAAAGATGGTGCCTTCACGATAGTTAACAACTTGCGAAGTTTAGTTTGCATGAGTGTTATATATGTCATTCGATCAAGGGTAGCAATTTATACAGGGGTGGGCTAATTTATTTTTCTTGTACTATGGAGTGAAATTTAGGTCTTTTGGGGTAAACTAAATTTCTGTTTTGTGCAATATTAAACTTAATTTTTGGGATGTGCTATCCACACATCCCATTTTACTTCTCACACAACCTTGATAATTTTTAACCGTTGATCTTCTTCAATTCATCTGATCCGATGGCCGAAAATTAAAAAAGTGTGTAAGAAGTAAAATGGGGTGTGTGAATATCACACCCCTAATTTTTTTTCTTTCATAAAATGCTTATTTTAACACCAAAAATTTTCAACTTTTAAAGCTTGGAGCGTGTTAGAGCCCCGGGCAGCCGCTAGCTACTCCGCCCTTGCATTTGATGCTAAAGAATTATATTGTATTTATGATAAGTTTGTAAGTATAAAGTGGTGGAATTTTTGGTAGCGTATATGATTTTGTGGTTAATTTGTACATGTCTACCATATATCATCTAGACCATTCTTAATAATTTTTCATTTGATCTTTAAACAAATTAAAGACTCTCTTGAAAGTTTATTTCTATAACTTACTAAAAGTGATCAAGGCCCGGCCAATAATTTACATCATTGTAATCCAATATTGGCCAAAAATGTTACGTACTAAAGCATTATTTTTATCAATTTCCCGACATCCCAATTCATAAACATGTAAGCTCATCAGCTGGATCGAGTGGCGAGGCGTGAGGAGGATATTAACAGTAACAAGATTGAGATGATCGATATGGAGATGGTATTTTGTCGGTCAAAGAAAAAGAGGACATGCAAATTGTGATGGAAGTTGGGTCGCATGATAGGAGTGGGAACCCACGCAGTGGAGGAAGCGGTGGGAATCCATCATTAGCCAAGACAATGCCATCATTTGCACGTGTCAATGGACCACATTCAACTCCCTCAATTTCTTGTTTATTTTCACTCCCCCTCCCCTTACACATAGAGCCAAACTGTAGCTTTAAACCCTATATACTATTTCCTCCACAATTTGATTGTTGACGCACGTACTCACAGTCGCACACAAAATGCACAATTGTGATTCAGTTCTGCTAACAACCGTGGTTTGTGTGGTAATTATAAGCTGTAGATATTGATAAGTATACAATGTATTAACGAATACAATAGTCGTTTGTGTGGATAACCATCAGGAGTTGATATTAACAACTACATTGTATCAACGATTATCAATCAACTGTAATCGGCCATACGTATGTGAGTTAACAATCACTTGCATCGGCTGTCAGTTGGTGAGTACTTGTCAATTATTGATTAAGTATACATAACAACAATAGATAACAATCACTTATTATTGGTGGGGTGGTTGATAGGTGATTGGTTATCAGTTGTTACTTACATAAGTATACAATGCAACAATTGGTAAAAATCACATGTAGTTCGCCATTAATAAGTGAGAATGTGATTGTTAGTTATATATTACATCAACGATTAACAACATTTGTGGTCTGCCATCGATGCAGTGTGTAATTAATTAGTCTACCATGGTTTGGTACCCTCTCACTTTATTTTTCTTACTGAAAATATGACTTTAGCCCCTGAAATTTAATTTTCTCCACATAAAACGCATCATAAGTTTTTTACTCAAATAAAACCCATTAATTAGATTCTACATTAGTAAATTCATTAATTATATTTGACTTTATACATTTAAAATTTTTTGATGCCCAAAAGACCCCTATTTGAATGTTTGATGTACACAATTAGTTCCATATATGCAAATTGTAAGGGAGAATTAATGATTTTATGAAAATAAAAAATAATAAATTTATTGCCTAATATATAATAACAACAAAACGTGCCTAATATACGTAATAATACATGCTTAGTTAAGTCAACAAATTATATTTTACATATAAATGTAGGTAAATTATACACACACATATATATAACAAAAAAAAAAAAAAAAACATGCCTGGTATATGTAAAAATTCATGCAAAATAATTTACCTACAAAATATGTTATTTGATTCAGTGCACCTACTATTCGAAATTTAAAATGTTAGATTGCTTAAAAAAAAAAGCAAAATAATTTCCCCACTATATATTTTACACATAAATGTAGGTAAATTATTTCACACACATATATATAACAAAAAAAAGCCTGGTATACGTAAAAATTCATGCAAAATAATTTACCTACAAAAAATTTTATTTGATTTAGTGCACCTTCTATTCGAATTTTAAAATGTTAGATTGCTTTAAAAAAAGCAAAATAATTTCCCCACTATATGTAAAATGTATGTAAAATAATTTACCTACATAATAAAGCAAACCCAATGTATGTAAAATACATGCAAAATAATGTACCTACATAAAAAAATTATTATTTTATTCAATACTATTTTACCTATTATTTTGTACATATAATAATAAAATGTGCCCAATATATATGATGATACATACAAAATGTAACATCCCATATCGTCCAGGGGAGTGGATCATGTAAGCCTTATATGTATATTCTCATCTCTACCTAGCACGAGGCTTTTTGGGAGCTAACTGGCTTTGGGTTCCATCGGAACTCCGAAGTTAAGCGAGTTTGCTCGAGAGCATTCCCAGGATAGGTGAACCACTGGGAATTTCTCGTGTGAGTTCCCAGAAACAAAACCGTGAGGGCGTGGTCGGGACCCAAAGCAGACAATATCGTGCTACGGTAGAGTCGAGCCCGGGATGTGATAATTTGGTATCAGAGCCAATCCATGTCCTGAAGTGTGCCGACGAGGACGTCGGGCCCCTAAGGGAGGTGGATTGTAACATCCCACATCGCCCAGGGGAGTGGATTATGTAAGCCTTTTATGTATAGTCTCATCTCTACCTAGCACAAGACTTTTTGGGAGCTCACTGGCTTTAGGTTCCATCGGAACTTCGAAATGAAGCGAGTTCACGCGAGAGCATTCCCAGGATGGGTGACCCATTGGGAATTTCTCGTGTGAGTTCCCAGAAACAAAACCGTGAGGGCGTGGTCAGGGCCCAAAGCGGACAATATCGTGCTACGATGGAGTCGAGTATGGGATGTGACAATTTATTGTAACATCCCACATCGCCTAGGGGAGTTGATCATGTAAGCCTTATATGTATATTCTCATCTCTACCTAGCACGAAACCTTTTGGGAGCTCATTGGCTTTGGGTTCCATCGGAACTCCGAAATTAAGCGAGTTCGCTCGAGAACATTCCCAGGATGGGTGACCCACTGGGAATTTCTCGTGTGAGTTCCCAAACAAAAAACCGTGAGGGCATGGTCGGGGCCCAAATCGGACAATATCATGCTATGGTAGAGTTGAGCCCGGGATGTGGTAGGGGCCTGGGCCGGATGTGACACAAAATATATGGTATTTGCCCATCATAAATTTACATATAGGTAGATTAATTATTATAATATGTTTGATCATATATGTTGTACTGTGCATACATACATATTGAGCTGATGGTAGTACTATATACATTTGAACATATATATGTATATATATGTGTGTGTTAGGGGTAATAATATGCAATAAATTATTTGTTCATTGTAATTAAGGTGAGTAATAATATTTATTGATTTATTTTGAATATTGTGGTACAATTGTAAATATTTTGTATTAATAGGTCAATTACTTTCCTACATGGCAATCACTTTTAAATTTGGGTTCTATTTGGATGTTTATAATTAGGTGAGTTTTTATATAGGAAATAAGAGTTGCAATGGTCTATATCTAAGGAACCTTTTTTCTTATTTATATCTTTGTTACCATCAAATTGTATGTATGTTCACTTGTAGGGTGATAGATAAAGGTCATCCTCATCTACTTTTTTTAGCTAATGACTTCAGATTTTCTATACTCTAGTCCTCATCTTGGTTGGAAGCCTTTTTAATATGGACATTGATAGAAAGATGGACATTGATAGAAAGGGATAGTTGATCGATCGAATTGCAACATGCCACTGATCCTTCACTCTTTCTATTATGCCAAATAAAGTGAATTGGGGGAAGCCATCATTGTTTGGATTGAAATATATTCCCAACTAGATTTAGATGGGACATCTTTATAGACTGAGACCATGACTTTATGTTCTACAGTTTCATTCCCCTTTCTTTTTCATCATCCTTTTCTCTTTTCAATTTAAAATTTTTCTTTCGGGAAAGAAAGAAGGTTGTGAAGTAATTTTTTGATGTTCGAAACATAGTCACGTAACGATATTATTTTACTTAAATTACAACTTGTGAATTTATTTATTTAATATAAATATACTTTAAAAATGAGATATGTCAAGTCATTCATTCACCCATATTATAATACATGAAATGACACATAACATGACTTGTGTTACTTGTATTATAAATTCGAAAGTTGAGAGGGGGTAATGAAGGAGAACATGATCGCATGGTGACAAAATGGTCGTGTACATGTAAGGGAAAGTGGGTGCAAAATGTGTAGGGAAAGTGATGGAGTAAATGGATGACAGTCCAAACACAATTAAGTGAATTGATGGCACTGAAAGATCCTCACTATACAAACTTTTCTTTCTCTTTTCTTCATATATTCTTCTTCCCCTTCCTTTTTCTTTTTCTTCCAATGCGTTTTTAACCTCTTTTTCTTTCTTTCTCTGCTGTCTTTGCGGTGCCATGGTGGTGTTTTGCACAAACTCAAAGAGGTAATATTTTTGACAGCTCTCACTTGTGAAATTCTAAAACGTACGTCCCTCTCTTTCATATTTTCTTGTCATCTTCTTATCCTTGGAGACTACTTTTCTTGTCACAGTATTTTCTAAGGCGTTTGAAATCAACATCCATTTAGACGTCCTCCAAATGCTACGTGGCCCTCTTTGATAAGTTGAACGGATTTCACATGTGAGCACAGGCTAACTAGGGCAAAAGTGAAATTAGGGTTTTATTTGTATCATATTAACCTACCATGTATGTTGTGTATTATATATATACTTTCACTTTGCGCGAGATGCTAATAACCATGGACAAGTGAGATTTAGTGTGGAACAATATTTGGCTACTCAAAGATGAGTAGGAACTCTTACTTAAAACTCTTAGTGTTTTAATCACATAGTTTTGTGCTTATGATCAGAACCGTTCATACTATGAATCACACTGTAAATATCATCTCTGCAAAAAATAAATTAAAAGTAAGGTCGTTTAGTCAATTTATTGTAGCAAATGCATAGACGGCTCATAATGCTTTTACCAATATCATTCATTTGTTTTTAAACAGTTTGATGAATAAATGATCTTAGTTTTAATTGATTTTTTGCGAAGGCAATCTTTATAGGGTGATTTATAATATGAACTGTTCTGATTACAAAAACGAAGTTCTATAAATTGACAACGAACAATTTTGAGAAATTTGGAATAGGTGTTCCTATTCATCTTTGAGTAGCCAATTATTGTTCTTTATTGTGGATTTATAAAAGAAATGGTATGTCATTATGCGTCTACACATAACTGATGCTAGTATATTCCTTTTATGTTTAAAAAAAAAAATTAGTATCTGGTCCATAGTTTCTATTGTTCATTAACTAAGACCTTATTAGTTTTTAGATTTTGATCAAAATCCCTATCATTAATATATTAATTAATTACATGTAAGTTACATAATTTTATAATAAAAATTAGTAATTGATTTAGAGTTTTAATATTCACACCCTTATTAAACTCCTAATTAATTTTCAATTCAAACATTTCTAAAATATAAAAAATAAAATTAGAATAAGTTTATACCCATTGAATTATATGTACCCATTCTTAAATATACCAATTTGTTATATGAAAATTGTACCATTATTTAATATAAAATGTACCCATTTTTTATATTCTCTCAATCTTTCTCTAATCCATTTTTTAAACTTATATGGGTATATTCTATTTCGTTGATTTGAGAATGTATCCAAGTCAAGTTTAATAGAAGAAATTTAATAATGTTATTAAGCCTAATATCTTTTTTTTTTTTTTTGTGTTTTTGAAAAATGTACCCATGTTTGGGTACAATAATTTTTTGGTTAGTTTTGATGAACGTACCCATATATATTAGAGAGTATAATTCATCTTTAATATTTTTAAACCCATAAACTATGGGTTTCATTTAAAATCTCAATACTATAAATAAATACAAATTTCATTTTTGATTTAAAAATATAATAACCAGCATAGAAATATATTACATTCATGCCAGGGACTTCACAAACTAAAAAATTACAAAGGTTTCAGTCAAAGTACATTGGTAGTTAGGGATGACATCCAAAGTGTCCCTAAAAATCATAGTCTATTATTGGTGTGGAGGCTTATAATTTAGTAATTAGGCGTATTTGGGTGTGTTTGAAAACATTGTTAAATAGCTGGAAGCGCTTTTGATGAAAATATTTTTGGAACTAATCGTTAGTAAAAATGCAAGTGAATCCTAGAAAAACAGTACTTAAAGTGTTTCTTGCAAGAAGCACATAACTAGTGGTTCTTCCAAAAAGCACTTTAAGTGCTTTTGGAACCAAAAAACGTTTTCAATCATTTTAAAACACTTCCAAACAAGTCATTTATCTCTATATATAAGAGGTTTCATTTTGCTGGATAAAAATTATGTACTCTACGTCATCCTTTATTATACTATAGTTTTACTTGAGCCCACAATACAAGTTTGGGCCAAGAGCAAGTAAAGTGCAGTGAAAGGCCTGGTATTTGGCCCAACATCAGTTAGAAAATTCCAAGGTGCTTCAGTCCAAGACAACGATGGCCTAGCCGAGTCCTTATGACTAAAGGACTGTGAAGAGATTACATAGGGTTTGGTCGAGTCCTAAATAGACTAAAACTATTAAAGATCAATTGATTCTAATAAGGGTTGTTTAAAGGATCATAATTCATGCTTAATCAGATAATAAGGAATTAAGTTCGTAAAGTGACTAGGTTCAAATTCCTGATTCCAATGAAAAAGCTAAGACTGAATCATGATTAAGTTTCAGCTAAAGAAGGGTAGGTTGGAGTATTATGGGAAATGTTGAGGAGGCTCAGTCTTATCAGGACTTTACCTCGGTAAACCTGCTCATCCTTAAGGCCTTGTCATAAATAGAATAGGCTTCGTAACAAGAAAAAGATCTTCAACTCAACATACAAATCAATGCTTTATGGAAACGCTTTTACACCCTGAGAAAAACACTAATTGCTTGTTAACCCCTCCATGTTGGCAGATAATCAGTTTGGTTAAACATCATTGTGTTAACAACCGACGACACCCTCAGTTTATTAAACAACACTAGAGCCGTAGAACCTACCTGGCCTAGGAGTCCTTTAGTTTGGTTAAACATCAATCTTCTATCCTTGTTGGTTATCTATCTAAGTTTTAGCGAACGAGGGATTCTCTCTTCTTTTGTCTCAAGAGGCCATCTCATCAGTCTCGGCCAAGTAAGTTGTTCTTAGGTTGTCCCTTGTTTAGCACAACGAACGCCAAATCATTTATGGAACTTCATGGCCAGATTAGCAACATTGTCTTCATGTTTGTAGAACCCTAGGCCGAGAGTGTTCCTTTCTCGACCATAGTCGCTCGGTCCCGAAATCAACAACGCGATTCGACACCATCACCACATTCATCTCATCATCTGATTCACCTCGACGGCTAATTGGCATGCTCGCATCAACCACAAGAAGAACGTAATTAGCTCTTAGTTACTCGGTTTGCGAGCCACATACGCTTGGTAATTTTTAGGGTCAACAAGTTCATATTTCATAATAATCGCATCCTATGTGTGGAGCAAAAAATAATCACAAGGCGACACGTAGATTTTTGACAAAAAAAGACAAAACTACCATTGAGGTATACCGGGATTCCTACGTGCAATCAGCAGACAATTATCCTTCAACCAAGTCAAAAGTGCCCAAAATAGGTATCAACTTAAAACCTAATTTATTCATATATTTCCCATTTCATTATTTAGCTAATCAATTAGCTAAATAATATACTTATTCCTTTCATATTTCCTAAAATTGACTAATTAAGGGATTAATTACCTAATCAATCCCTTAATTATCAACTAAACCTCCAAATTATAACCAAAAACCCACTAGGGCCGGCCATGCCCTTTATTTTCTGTTTGTTGCTGCCATTTTCTCCCCCTTTTTATGACATTCAAATAGCTAGTTAATTAGGTTATTACTATTTGCTAATTAACTAGCCAATTATTTCCATAACTCCCCAAAATAACTAGCCCATTATCTCCATAACCCCCCAAAATAAATCACCATTTCCTCTCCTATAAATTGGGTCCCATTTTCACAAAACACTAGTTCCAATTCTCTTACAAAAAATCCCAAATATTCTAAACACTATTTCTCTCTAAAATTCTAACTTTGGCATCGGAGGTTCTTCGGCCAAAGCCCCCCCCATTCATCGTGGACGCGTGATGCTCTTGGCCTTAACCTAAGGTGCTAGTTGTTTTGTAGGTGCAAAATCGTCCAAGATCGAAGCGGAGAAAATTTGCATCCACACTATGCATCATATTTTATCTATGGAGCAGAGTAACTAAATTGTATAAGTTTTTTGTGGTACAACACAATTTTATAGAGATGAATGGAATTAATTTAGTTAAAAAAAATAGAGATTTATTCAAACAAATATTTTTATGCAACAATATATTTCTATTGAGTGGTGTGAAATTTTGACTAAAGTCACACCATGAGTCAATCATGTCTCAGTAAACGTTATTTTAGAATGTATCAGTTTTGTTTGAAATCGAGTTAATGAGGAATCAATGGGCATTTCCAAATATATCACTAAAAATAATCGATACAATACACCTAGTCGATTGGAAATTGATATTCCTTATAACTTTTTGGTAAAAGTTTCTTGCTTGAGCCTAATATTCTGTGGTTATGTTTTTATTTCTCAGGGATCCCTTATTTTGGTGAAGTTTATGTGTGACAAAAAAAAAAATGTAACCGAAAAATAATAATAATACTAAAAAGGAGTTTAATTGGGCCCCAAATTTTCAATTGTTGGGTCGAGGGCTAACGACCGAATCAATACACGGGTGTTTTCAAAAAAGAAAGAAAGAAACAGAAAAAAAAAAAAAAAAATTCAATACACGGGTTTGTTTGTTCAATTCCTCAGCTCTGCTTTTGAAAGCTACTTTTCGATTTGTACCCGATTGCATGGTTAAGCTTAATCGATCGGGTCATAATTTTCAGATTTTTTACAATTCATGATTTTTGTTTCCTTGTTCCAACTGAGCTGAATCTACAAAATTGCATCTTCATCTTTTAGTCATTTCAATTTAATAATATCTATATCATCCAACAAGTTAATTAGAATGACGTATTAAGCTAGTTGGACAAGACAATTGCAACATGCTCGCCCGTCAACCAAGTTGGAATTCTCTCCCTATAGATTATAGTAGAACTAGGGTTGCGTGATTGTTGGCATGTGTATGGTTATATAGGGTGTATGATATTCAAAGTTGGGTGGTATTTAGTAAGAAACATTGACAAAGAGGCAAAGATTAATGTAGAAGTCTAATATAGCTGACAGAAGACAAATTCATTTAAATTTCACGGTTTGCTTTTTACGTGCATTGGCTAATGCATTGTGTCTGCATCTACTATTGGGAATTGAATCTGGTGTAGTGAGACGAAACAAATACATGAAATAGCTACTGCAAAAGTCACATAAATATATCTACAAACTCGTATTTAGATCTTAGCATTTTGAGCTATTTTCTCTGAATAAGTGTGGGAAATTGGAATCAACCGTTAAATTTCATCAATATACGCAAAAAAAGTTGTTAAGAGTGTCAATCAATCATTTTTCAGCTTGTTTGCCTATGTGTCAGACTTAACGGTCCTACATTACTCCACGTTATTCCGTATGAATTGACATCTGTTAGATACTGAAAACTCATTTTACATAAAAATTTCTAGTATATTTTAGGATCTTATGTATTTTGGAGATTTTAACCATCATATCATTAATCAAATGCATTTACAGTAACTAAAACTAATGATTAAAATGTTTGAAGTACATAAGATACTCCAAAGCAGTGGTGGAGCCAATATGAGAGCATTGGTTGCCACTGATCCCAACAACTTCAAATATCTCTCATTTGAATTTTTATAGGATAGTCCTATTCACAAACCCATTTTTACGTTCTATATACCTTTACTAATTTTTTTTTCCATTAATTTTCTTCAATTCATCATTTCTGATGGCTTGAGAAGGGTGCGAGAGAAATAAAAATTGGTGTGAGAATAACACTACTGTTATAAACTTTCCTAGTTTTAGTGTGATTGTGTAAATCTTAGATTAGATTTTATTCTAGTTATTGTTTCCTATATGGACTTGTATTCCTTGGGGACGAAGAAATTCTTCTCCCTCTTATTACTATAAATAAAGGCATTATGTGGGGGAGAATAACACAAACATTCCTCTATACAATTCTACAAACACATCTATCTCTTTTCTCTCTCTGTCGCCGACCCCCTTCCCCTTGTCAAATAAAATAGACTACAACACGTTATCAGCACGCTCCTACCGTTGTGCTTAGGAATCTGATGTTGATCAGGTTCTCCTAAAACAACAGTTTTTATCTCGATATTTTTGCAGCCCTGATAGCATGAACATTCACCATAATGCATTTCAAATTTTAGATTCTACATAAATTGTGTATGCATTATATTCATAATTATTGAATTATGTGAATTTGATATTGCCATGAATTGCATCAAATATATGTTCATTCATTCACATTATTTATGCTTTGAATTAATTGAAAAAGAAAAAAGAAATCGGAAAATAATAGGGTTCTTTGAACCCATCACTTGAGCTGCAACTCGAGGCGCTCGCCCATGCTTGCAGCTTGTATGGTCGAGCCGCGAGACCATATACCGGAGCCATGGGCTTCTAGTTTGAAACCCAGAACATACACGACACTATCCATGGTGTTTTCTTCCCTTGCAGATGGGCTTGCAAACCAATACTGATATTGGGTTCTCGTCGTGACGACCTGCAGATCGTTTTTCCCCCCTTCTAGACGAGTTTTCAGCCAAGATTCATTTTGAATCTCATCGGTTTTTCTTTGAAATTTCAATTAATATTCCTAGGGTTTCTAACACAAATGTTGAGTGTCGTCACTCTCCATTTACTTTTATAGGTTGTCGTCGAACCCACGGTTCTTTCCATTGATTTTTGCACCTAGACACGACTGTCTGAAGCAGTGTCGCCGGTCGTCTTCTCAGGCGAAGTTCACCCAGCGTACATTGGGGTGTCTGGTTAGAAACCCAAGCCTACATGGGCTTGGCCCGTTCTCGATGAGCACCAGCCTGTTAGGCTTTAGAGCTCTCCACAGTGTTCCCATGTCTCGCACCACAGAGGATCACAGCACATGTGGTTGTTACAACTCCTATGTATCGCGACGCACAGGATTGCATCCTCCCCCCAGGTACATGTGTTCGCGAAACATCAGATCAAAGCCCGTTTGGGCCTCTATTTTTTGGCTTGCACCTGCATCCTATTTTTTGTAATGCTGAGCCAATCTACTTACTAGGCTCGTGCCTACACCAGCCTAGTTTTGGGCCTGAACCTCATGGCACCAGTTTTTACTCAACCCATCCGTGGGTTTTGGTCCAAGTTTTTTGGGCCCCGAGTTTTAATTGCCTAATATTTTAGGCCAAATGGCTTTTATATTTTTTCACCCACACTTTAAATTTGGCCCGAAGTCCAAATAATTAATTCAATTTTAATTATAGACCTGAAGTTCTATTTGCATATTTTCTTGTTGCATATTTTGTGTATATATTTGCGTTTGTCTGCAAGAACATATGAACCTGAAGTTCATAATTATTGCGAAACTTGAAGGTTCTAAAAACATGCCTTAGTTGAAAACCTAAAGTTTTCCTTAAAAATACCACCTATGAAAACCCGAACACTATAGGTCGCTTTGAAGATGTGATGGACAAACCAGTTGGCCAAGCTAAGAAAGCCACTGCCATGATCTTCATTCAGAGACATATTCATGACGCACTACAAACCGAGTACCTTGCTGAGGAAGATCCACAAACACTATGGGTCGTTTGGCTGATCGTTTTGATCACCAAAATGACATCTTTTTGCCTGAAGCAAGACATGACTGGCAGCATTTGCGCTTCCAAGACTTTAAGTATGTGAATGAATATAATTCTGAAGTTTGTCGAATCCGAACACTTCTCAAGTTTTGTAACAAGACTTTGACCGAAGAAGATCTTCTGGAGAAGATCTATTCGACCTTCTCTGCTACTAATATTGTCTTACAACAACAATATAGAGCTCAGAAGTTCACTAATTTTCGAATTTGATCTTTATTTTACTTCTTGTTGAAAAGCAGAATCAGTTGTTCATGAAAAATCATCAAGCTCGACCTACTAGGGCGACTGCTGTGTCTGAAACACATTATAGCACTACCAATGCCCAAAAAGGTCAACAGAGCCAAGCCCATCTAAGGGAGGAAATAAAGCCCAGAAGCGCCATAACCTTGCTTACAAGGCCCTAAACTTTAAGAATAAGGGCAATGCACCTAAAACCATGGATGCAAACATGAGTTATTGATGTGGTTCAAAGGATCATTGGTCTCGTGTTTGCTGAGCTCTCCAGAAGGTTTTAGCTGAATATCATTCTCATCGTAAGAAATTTGAATCAAACTTTGTGCAAGTGGATGAACCAGAAAGTACCAAGATGAAGGTTTGTAACTTTCAAGAGGGCGTTACCTCTATGGAAGATTAGAATCTTAACTATAAACTATTTTTCTAGTTGAAATTTAGACATTGGGGTCGAATTCCACCTAGTGGCCGAACCTCTATTGTGTTTTTGGTTAATTTTTGAATAATTTTCCTTTATTTTTGGATTATTTGTTGGTGATTTTTTTTAGATATTAAATTTTTACTTAATTTCCGTCCTTGAATACTTAAAATTATTTTAGATGGATATTTGTTTTAAGAACTTTTATGCATGTGATCAATTCAAATTAATTTTCATTATAGGTATGACTAGTGAGGAAGTTAGTTGTCTAGCAAATAGTGCAACCACGCACATCGTTTTGCGTGAAAGCACCTATTTCACTAACTTCATACCTAAGAATGCAAATCTGACAACCCTCTCAAGCCTACCCAACCTGATCGAAGGATACGGTAAGACACATATAATGTTGTCCAATGGTACAATTTTGACCATTGATGAGGCACTTTATTCTCTGCGTTCTAGAAGAAAGTTGTTGAGTTTTAAGGATATTAAAGATAATAATTACCACGCTGAAACTTATGTAGATAACAAAGTTAAATTTCTGTGCATAACTTCCTACGAATATGGCCAGAAGCGTATTTCATAGAAGATGAAGCGTATCTCGAGTGGTATGTATACTATGACCATAAGCCCCATAGAGAGCCACTATGTGGCCGACCCTAACTCTGGGACCGCGCACGAAATTACACTTTGGCATGATTGTTTGGGACACCCTAGACGAACAGCAATGCGCCATATCCTCAAATTATCACACGGGCATCAATTAACTCGAAGCTTAGGTTCGATTCAAGGAATCGTATGTCAAACATGTTCAATGGGAAAGCTTATTACTAAGCCTTCTTATGACAAGAATCGTTTGATTCCTCATATTTTTCTACAAATGATTCAGGAGGACATTAGGGGACCGATTCACCATCCATGCGAACCATTTATATATTTTATGGTTTTAGTTGACGTTTCCACACGTTGGTCACACGTGTGCTTGTTGTCCACAGGGAATGCTACATTCTCCAAACTGTTGGCTCATGTTATGAAGCTCAGGGCTCACCACCCTGATTATCCGATCAAATCTATTCGATTGGATAACGCTGGAGAATTCACATTTAAAACTTTTGATGACTATTGCATGTCGGTTGGGGTTGAAGTTGAACATCCAGTACCCTATGCTCACACCCAGAACGACCTAGCAGAGGCATTCATTAAGCGTTTACAAATGATTGCTCGATCGTTGGTCATACGTACCAAGCTCTCGATCGCTGCTTGGGGCCATGCAATATTGCAAGCAGTTATGTTAGTCCATCTGAGACCTGTTGCGACCCAACCATATAGTGCACTTCAGTTGGTTACCGGATATGAACCCGACATATCGCATCTGCTCATTTTGGTTGAGCAATTTATTTGTCGATTTTGCTGTCCTAACGTACAAAAATGGGGCCTCAGTGAACAATGGGAATCTGTGTCGAATATGATTTTCCTGCGATCATTCTTTACTTAGAACCTTTGATAGGTGATCTATTTACCGCTCGTTTCATGGATTGTCACTTCTATGAGACAGTCTTCCCGTCGTTAGGGAGAGATAAGAACGTCAACATTCTTGAATAACGAAGCGAATTATCATGAACGACTCCCACTTTGTCTCATTTAGATCCCTGCACCGCTCAGTCTGAAACTGAAGTGCATTGCATATTAGATCTTCAGAGCATAACTCAGAGCATGCCAGATGCTTTCACTGATCTAGCGTGAGTGACAATATCACATATTCCAGCTGTGAATGTGCCTGCAAAGATAAATGTACTAGATGTATGACGAACTTCCCTCATGGAAGCCCATGACACCAATTTTGGTGATCTATGTACATTAGCGGCTAGCCAATCATTTGGCCTTACACATAAGCGTAGTAGACCTCTTGGTTCAAAGGATTCACATCCCGGGAAGAGGAAACCCACGACATACACACCTGAAGAGCTTACCGTGAATCTGACTGTTGCTTACTCATTCTATCCAACTTATGAGGAAATTCTAGATTACGAAAGCATCATTGAAGAGACTAATCCACCTCCCGAGAATCGTGAGATTTCGGTCTATTATGCTAGCTTAGATAATGTGTGGTGTAGAAATGAGATGATCATCGACGATGCATTAGTATATACAATAGCTACTGAGATCATGTTGAGCGATGACATTGAACCCCGTTATGTTGATGAATGTCGACGTAGAACCAATTGGTCAAACTGGAAACAAGCAATCCAAGTTGAACTCGATTCGTTTGCGAAACGTAAGGTGTTTGGACCTATAGCTCATACTCTTTCACATGTGAAGCCCGTTGGCTACAAGTGGGTTTTTGTTCGGAAGTATAATGAAAAGAGCAAAATTGTGCGTTAAAAAGTTCGTCTTGTTACATAAGGCTTCTCACAACGCCCCAGGATTAACTATGATGAAACTTATTCACGTGTTATGGATATGATTACTTTTCGCTACCTTATCAGTTTGGTAGTTTCCGAAAAATTGGGTATGCAGCTGATATACGTAGTAACTGCGTATCTCTATGGGGATCCTGATATGGAAATTTATATGAAAGTTCCTGAATGACTTACATTGATTGGATCAAATATTTCCAACCCCGGAACACGCTCTCAATTTGGCTAAGGCGTTCACTCTATGGTTTGAAGCAATCCTGAAGAATGTGGTATAACCATCTAAGTGGGTATTTGACTATTCAAGGATATATGAACAACGAACTATGCCTTGTGTTCATTAAGAAGTCACATTCCGGTTTTGCGATAGTTACAATATATGTCGATGACATGAGCCTTATCAAAACTCCTAAAAAGCTCGTGAGAACTGTCGCGCACCTGAAGTCGGAATTTGAGATGAAAAATTTAGGAAAGACTTGATACTGTCTTAATCTTGAGATACAGCACTGTTCGGATGGAATCTTAGTACATCAATTGAACTACATCCATAAGGTGTTGCGCTGCTTTAACGAGGATAAAGCGAAGCATTCGAGTATTCATATGTTCGTTCGATCGCTAGATGCAAAACGAGATCCCTTCCGTTCGAAGAAGGATGATGAAGAGATTTTCAAGCATGAAACTCTTTATCTAAGTACGATAGGCGCTTTATTGTACTTAGCTCAATGCACTAGACCTGACATATATTTCGCTGTTAATTTTTTTTGCGACATATAGTAATGCACCAACACGCAGACATTGGACTGGCGTAAAAGACATATTCTATTACCTTAAGGGTATTATGGATCTGGGCTTGTTCTATCCCTATGGATCCTCGAGTGATGTCGCACCATTTGCTTCTTGAGTTAATTCTCGCCTTATTGGTTATGCCGACGCAGGATACTTATCTAATCTGCACAAGGCGCGTTCTTAAACGGGTTATGTCTTTACCGTTGGAGGCACCGCAACCTCTTGGAGGTCAACTAAACAAACCTTAGTTGCCACTTCGTCTAACCATGCTGAAATTCTCGGCTTACATGAAGCAACTCGAGAATGCTTTTGGTTGAGAGCAGTTGTGGGCCATATTCAAAGCTCATGCGATCTTTACCTCGTCGTTAATGTCCCGAGGACGATATATGAAGATAACGCAACATACATCAAGCAGCTCAAGAAGGGTTACATCAAAAGAGACAACACCAAGCACATTACGCCGAAGTTCTTCTTCTCACATCAACAACAAGAGCATCAAAAGATTGAAGTCACACAAATCTGTTCACAAGACAATCTGGTTGACCTCTTCACCAAATCATTACCGAAGGCGACGTTTCAGAAGCTTGTTCAAGGAATTGGTATGCGTAAACTTTTTGAGTTGTAACATTTCTAGTTCTCTTTGGAATTATGTCAAACTCAAGTGGAGTATTTTGAAATATATTTGCTTTCTTAATGTACTTTTTTCCCTACGATTATGAGCATTTACCCATTAGGATTTTGCTACCTAACTAGGTTTTAACGAGGCACCCACCTTGGGTTGATCATATCCCTGATGACGTCTCGTAGACGTTTCTTTTAACTTTGCATTACTCACACATTTTTCCTTAGACTATGGATTTTGTCCCTACTCAGGGTTTTGCCATAGCTATAGGGTTTTTTGTGAGACTACCTCTTTATGCAAGTTCTTACCTTATTAAGAATAGTTTGATCCCAGAATCAGTGTCGATGAGTCAACTTCCTCAACTCCTACATGATGCCGAATCTACCTTGAGTATTTACACACTCAAGGAGAAGTGTTATAAATTTTCCTAGTTTAAGTGTGATTGTGTAAATCCTAGATTAGATTTGATTCTAGTTATTCTTTCCTATATGGACTTGTATTCCTTGGGGATGAAAGAATTCTTCTCCCTCTTATTACTATAAATAAAGACACTATGTAAGGGGGAATAACACACACATTCCTTCATACAATTCTACAAACACATCTCTCTCTTTTCTCTCTCTGTCGCTGGCCCCCTTCCCCTTGTCAGATAAAATAGCCTACAACAACTACCCTTTTATATGACCCTATAATAGCTAAGGTAAACAAAATAGAGAGACCCTTTATTAATATTTTTTTATAATTGAAACATATATACCAAAACTACAACCTTTCCAAAATAGGAGAGCTTTTTTAGTGATCAGTATTGTGAAGAATCCAAATCGAATGAAAAATTAATTGTTGAATGCTAACTTAGTTATACACAATGAAAAATATATATTTTTTCTATTAATAATGATGTTGTACACGACGTTTTTAAAAAATGCGAACATGTCATTACCAACAACAAATGAAAGTATGTTTAGTTTTCAGAAGTTTCTTGTTCGTGAACCATGTTATAAATTTTTTACTCCTTCACTGCTCCAAAGCACCATTTTCGTGATTGAAAGATGTCAAAATTGTTTGTAAATTCAAATTAGTACTTGTCAGCTAGGCTTGACAAGATGCCAGTTTGTTTTGTTCTACACATACAACAAAGCATCAAGCTTGGTGATCTGTCTTGTCCTAGTTAGTATTCTTTGATCCACTATCCACTATCCACTATCCAGACACATTTGAGTGGCAAACAACAGTTTAGATTTTATCTCAAATAAATAAATATATAAATGATTCTGATTCTGGTATATATGGCCGTTAGTGATCAGCTTATAACTTTTTCACTGCTATTTAAGATTTTCAACTGCAAGTTTAGAATTTTTAACCGCTCATTGGGTGAAAGCAACCTGTATGAAGTATGCTTTCTTCAAAATGCAAATACTGCATAAGTCCTAAACAGATGGTGTGTCCTTATACTTGTCGGTTTGTATATCTTGATTGCGTTGAATGCTAAGGAGAGGTTGATGGTAACTGACCATATATATATGCTGATTCTTTTGAGTTCCAGCGTTGATGCTTTGGCATTTAGTATCTATCCCTCTCTTGGGGTATTTTAGTTTTGCTCAACTGCTATACATCCGCTACCACTAGCTTGCATTATTGGGATAATTAAATTAGTTTTTGAGATATAACTTCCGAACACCATTTTTCTTCTTTTGCACGTTCTTATTTACGTTCTCTTAGTATTCAATCTAAAGGCCAAAATAAATATAAGTGTGAAGAAAAAGAAGAAAATATGTGTTAGAAATTACATCCCTCTATTTTTTTATATTGTTCTGTCAACTAGAAAGAGGATTCAAAGCTAAAATAATGCCTTGTATAATTGTAGATGAGGATGAGGCTATCTGAGTGCAACATTTTATATAAACAATTGCAAATTGCAGCTTTTCTTTAATACATTTAGTAGTTAGTACACTTATCTCACTCTTATCCATCTCAAGATGTATTATATAATCTCTTTTTCTTGAAAGTGTTTGTTGAAGAAGCAACTAACATAAGTTTTTGCTGAAGTCTAAGTGCTTTTGTTGCCTGTAAACACTTTTAAATATTGTTTGAAACGCTTATAATTATCTCAAAGAGATTTTAACAATTATAGAACCACTTCTAAACATATCAACCTGGGACATGAGGCTGTGATCGATATTTGATATTTCGTTTGAGCTTTGGAGATGTCTGTTCGTTTGTAGACCATTGAATAGTATATGCCTCTTACATTTTGTTGGTGGGGAAGCACTACCTGGTTTTGCCCCATAGCTGGGGTACTCTATCCACAAAATATTCTCTCCATATCTTTGGGATTCATGAATTAGGTCTAGCATTTTCTTAAACAATTAGGTCTAGTTTTTTTCACTTGTGAATAAAGGTGACAACCTGGCTACAGTAAAACGACACAATGGTACGAGAAACTTGACCAAAATTTTCTTCATGTCTTCGATTAAAAAGTAGAAAATTCAGATACTAACGTTGTATTTCTACTATTTGTAATGAGAACTTATATAAAACAAGTTCACAACCATATAGTATTCTAGCACACACAAGTTGCTCTCGCTTTTGTAACAAAATGTTGTTTTGAGTGAGAAGCAAACTAAAGTGTGTTTTTATTTTAGAAATTAATTAATGTTTTTATTGATTAAAAAAATGCATGTTATCTGTAAAGGAGAGTCTATCCACTGCCCACACACGCCACTGAAATGCTTCCTTTTCTATTAAGTCAAGTTATATGGATACGCATTTCTAATGAAGAAGAGGGATAACATTTTATAAAAGACATGGGCAGACATAGTATATTTGATCAGGTTTAAGCAGAAGTTGTAGAAGATCCTGCCATTCATTTCTTCATAGGTTTACCAGCTCATCTTGAATCCTTGATTGGTTGTTCAAAACATATAATACACACACACATATAAAGAGTAACCACTTTGCCGTTGAATTATCATTAATTCATATCAGATATCTGACAAATTATATTATCTTCGAGTTCTTTTTGTATATGCATTTCTGATTATAACACTTGGAAGCATAACACGAGCATCTCCTAACAGTTCATTATGGTACTTGAAGCACAAAAACACTAACTAATTTTTCATGTTCTAAATTACTTAAGTACTTATGATAGTATTTGTTTCAGTCGTATCTTTTGACTAAGACATGATACCGCCGATACATAATTACCCAAAAGCATCTGTGATTAATAAAATTGGTGAACTTTGAACTTTGATTCCCCAATAAAGTTTATCATCAGATTATACTAAGCACAACTCAATCAATTGACTAAAAGACAGTTTAAGCAGATTTGTAGTGGTGGTGCATTAACAATTAAGACGATGGATTATTGGCCCTGCAAGATCCATAAACACCGTATAGATTAAATTTAATTCTAATAAGAAAATGAAAAACAAAGAGAAAAGTCAAAATTCGATTACAAAAGACAGTTAGGAGCAGCCGCAGAGTTTGGCAAACAAATTAAGAAGAGAAAAGGAATCACCGTCCACCGTCCACCGTCCATCGTCCATCGTCCATCATAACATATCAACCTCCATTAAACAAAACATGTCGTAAGCTTCCATTATAGTATGGAGTATATTGAGTCTAATGACAGTGACAACCTCTCTGATTGAAGGACCATCTTCGATTTCTCCTTCAATCATACTTCACACCACAAGCACGTCATCACTTACCCGTCCTTGGTGCCCCAACTCTCCCTTATCTCCTTATCTTCTTCTCTTTGTTTGGCAACTCCAAACTTCGAAAAAGTTATTGAGTGTGGTACGGTAGTACTGAAACGCGGTCGCATGAAATAAGTTAAAAACAAAACTTAACAAATTTTGTTAATTTAACCTCTATTTCGTTACACTGCCATGCAGTATATAAAATTAATACATTGATTTTATGGGCATGATAGTTACGCTAAAAAACTTAAAACCCTACTGCCCCAGAGCAAGCAACGTGCAAAGCGATGACCATTCTAGGCCTAACCACCATATGCATACCTAACAAAAATCTTTTAAGATTAGCAACCAAAGAATTAAAGCATATACTAATCGATTCGATTCCACAATTAAATATTGTTACGTAGAAGTGAAACAGTAATATCACTTAAGTAATACTGCAACTCCGCTTTCCGTTTTCCGTTGCAAGAACCATAAAAATCAAAGCCTAGAACTTCAAGAAAGGAAACAATATTGATTGCCTTTCAGCTGGTTTGTTGTTGTTACAATTGAGAAACTATAACAAATTACCAATCAAACGGAATTCTTTTGATTCCATTTCCTGATCGGACCCAATAATACCTCCTCTGTATTTTCACTTTATTGCACACACAGTCACCTAATTACCTATTCATATCAACTAAGATATATAAATATCAAAACCCAAACGCCATTAAAAAAAATTAAAAAAAAACATCTAAAAAGAAGAAGACAAAAGAGCTAGAAATTAAGATAAATATTATGAACAGTTGGTGATCGGTCGGCCTCATCCCTAAAGCTCTGTTCTGTTCTATTAACTTTCATCGGAGTTTTCTGGGTCTGGGTACTCATTTAAGTCGGGCTTCTGAGAGCCACCCCGGCTCGACGCCGTTTTGGATGGAGACGTCGGCGATGAGTGGAGAGCGGTTTGGGCAGCGTCGACCTTAGCCCCAACCTCCGTCGCCTTCTTCCTTATCGAAGCCGCCGACATGTCGTGGGGCTGCTGGCCGTCGTCTTGGAAAACAAGTTCCGGGAAGTTGAGGCGGGCAGAAGGGCCTCGCAGATAGAAAACGGCGGTGTCGTACGCTCGGGCGGCGGCAACGGGGGTCGTGTAGGAGCCGAGCCAAATTCGAGAGCGCTTGTTGGGTTCTCGAATCTCCGCCACCCACTTCCCCCACTTCCTCATCCTTATTCCTCTGTACTGCTTTTCTTGGTGGTGATCGGGATGCTTGCGCTTCTCCATGCTCATGGACGTTGAGGAAGAAGACGACGAAGAGCAGCAGTAATCTCCTTCCATGGCAAAGAATTTAACCTATCTAAAATATGACTAATATGGATCCAAAGATTCCAAACCCTTAGATTTTCTGATGTCGTTGTGGTTTTTTCAGAAGCTATATATCCTAAAAATACAAAACAAGAAAACCCAAATGAAAAAAAAAAAAAATCAGAAAAGAAGTTGAAATTCCAGGAGTTAAGATTGTATAATATTTCAGAGGGGAATTTATACAAAAGATAAGAAGGCATACAGAAAGAGGGCGTTAGTTTTCGCACTTGGCTGCTAGTCTGTCGTCAGGGCACGGCCGCCACGTTGATATGTATCTTGAAGATGAATCCAAAAAATGGCCGACATATTCCATCAGCTCTCTCGCCCCCACACCCTTTCTCTCTTCTGCTCTCCCCTCTAAACACTGCGTTTTATACTCTCTATCTTCTTCTTTCTTCTTTCTTTTGGTGTGTCTGAAAAGGCATTTGGTAGTTTATTTATACGAATGTGGGACCAACATAAGCGGTTTTGTGGGCATGTGAGAGTCGACGTGGACGGATGTTTACACCCCTTATACGCAATCCACTTTGTAGTACTAAAAAATCTATTAATTAAATTGTTTCTAGGTTTTGTTTGTCGAAGCTGAGAAATTATGAGTTCGGATGATGTATTTAATGTTATTAATTCACGAATAATAATATAACTAATGCTATTGATTGTATATGTTGAATTTGAGCTTTAATGTAACTAATACTCAAAAGTACTGGTACTGAAGCAAATGGCGCTGCTAAGTTATCGTTTAAGTTGTTTTGATGCATCTGAATTTGAGCTCATTCTTTGTGAGCTGAACGATGTTGCTTATTGCTTAATAAAGTTTGCGTTTTTGCTCAAATGTGAATTTAGAATGTTTTCAAGTGTTATATGTGAACTTATAGAACGTCTTCTTCAATTACCATATATCAAAATCGTTGGTGAGGAACGACTTCTTAATCTTACGCATCATGTTTACTATTTTAAATTAAATTAAAAAATGGAGAAATTAGATTCTTATCCTTCATTTTGCTACTTCATTGATTAAAATCCTATTTATTTTCAATTTTTGATCAAGGTCCTTGGGTATTAATAACATCATTAATTATTTCAATAATAAAATATTTTTTTATTTCTAAATATATTCATTTAATATTAAAAATGTTACAATTAGTATATTTATATTTATGACTAAATTTTTTATCATATCTTTTTAGTTTTAGTTTGTACCCATTTTAATTTGTAATTCTTTTTTAATTTGTACCAATTTTCTTTTCAGTTTTAATTTGTACCCATATATTAATTTCTTTTTGTGCCCATATTCTTTAAAGTTTATTTGTATTTGTACCCATATATTTTTTTTATTTGTACTTTTTATTTTGCTAAATGTACCCATGCTAATTATATGTACCCCTTCATGTAAAACTTTGTAATCTTAAAATGTACTCCTTCTTAAATATACCAATTTGTTATATGTAAAATGTACCATTTTTTTATATAAAATCTATTCAATTTTTTTCTAATCCATTTTAAAACTTATATGGGTACATTCTTTTTTCTTTGATTTTAAAATGTGTCCATGTCAAGTTTAATCGAAGAAATTTATTAATGTTATTAAGCCTAATATTTATTTATTTTTTTGTGATTTTGAAGAATGTACCCATGTTTTGATACAATAAATTTTTTGGTTAATTTTGATGAATGTACGCATGTATATATATATATATATATATATACACACACACACAAACACACAATAGTATATTTATATTTTAATATTTTTAATCCCACAAATTATGGTTTTTTTATTTAAAATCTCATTTATATAAACAACTAAAATTTCTAATTTTTAATTTTAAAAATATAGTAACGTACATAAAAATAAATTATCACATTAATTTCAGTGACCTCAATCAAAAATTAAAACCCAACAAGGTTTCAATCAAAGAATATTCATAACCAAGGACCGCATCCAAAGTCTCTCTTAAAAAATTTAACAAGAGTTTGAACTTGTGACATAATGAGCGATAAAAAATAACTTATTCACAAAAGCTGTTTACCATTTACACTTAAAAGTATTAGTGAAAATTTACTTGTCAAAATCCATACATTTTATATTATTAGAACATAAATAGTCACAGTCGGTTATTTTTTTGTTGGCCTCGCAGTATCGCGAAGTATATAGGGAATTCAGGACCATCAAAATTATGAAAGAGGTCGGTGACGGATATGGACGGATGGCAACCTCAACTTGTTGAATTGTGGAAAATAGGGAAATATTAAAACGATAACTACATAATCAAGTTTGGTTCAAGTTATTTCCAACGACCATGTCACTTTTTTTTAAAAATAAAATATATTGAAGTGAAAAAGACTACAAGCAAGCAGTAAAGAATTGGAGTCACAAAAAAGTGTGCTATTCACACCGTTTGCTTTTTACGTATTTTTATTAATTATTATTTTTAATTCAACACAAGTAAAAATTAAAAAATAAATAAAAAGTGAAAATAAATATGTAGATATATGCCTAAAAAATGAAATATATACGTGGATAGCACTGCCAATAAAATTATCAAAAAACATAGGCCAACACAACCGCAGCAAAGCAGCAACAAAAGAGGGAAAGAGCACGGACACTCTTCCACGTGTCAAATGTAATATGTTTTTTTTATAAGTAATGTTAAGAAGATTAAATTTAGAGATTAAATTTTAGAAATTAAAAGACATGAATATTGATTATTATTTTATTAATTAAACGTTGATAAACATGTTAGTTTCTATTTATGACACATAATTTAATTTGTAATTTTAATCTCACTAACATTGCGTTTTTTATATTATTTTAATGTCCAGACCACTGCCTCCACAAAATTGTTTTAAAATATTATCCTTCTTTTATATTAGTTTATTGGAGAGCTTTACTTTCCAGGGCGGCACCTAAAACAATGATTTTTCTGGCACGTGTAAGGTTTCCAGTGGTCTCGGATAAATTATTTGTGGGTGGATAAATTATTCGTGGGTAGTCAAATTGAGTTTTGACTTCAAATGTCATGAAACTTGTGTCAAAAACCCACCGGGCACCGCCTTAATTCAGAAATAATAGAATAAGAAAGCGCTATTTACGAACTAATTTTCATCTCCCACTTACTCTTGTTGAAAGAGTTAAAAGTTAATAAAAGTGTGTGAGAAATATATATGAATGTGTAATAGTAGTATCTTAGAATTAACAGCCACACCATTTATCAGAGAAGGATGAAGGAGGCAGATTGTCTGCCCTCCCATTACCATATCTTTTTCATCATCTCCTATATTATGAGGTCACAGTTAAGCAACGTTAATATTTTATATTGATTTTTTTGTAAAAATAATAAGACATGTTGATACGGCTTAATCGTGATTGTACAAATAAGAAGGGATGAGAAGGGGATGGTAAAAGAAGGGCAGACAATCTGCCTCCGAAGGATGAATGCAGTTACCGTCCTGTCTCTTCACTGCGTTGAGTGCAGAACTGGGATGACATTCGCTGCCTTCTTCGTAGCATTCGTTGTCCGAGTGTAAGTACAGTAAGTTCCGGCTGCATAACCCTATGGAGTCGCTTCGCAACCTTTTTGTGCTTTCTGTCACAATGATGTTGAAGACACGGACCATTTGTTCATCAAGTCCCATTTTGCCTCAAAAACAAGTACGGAGATGTGCCAAATAATATCTTATATATATTCAACGTATATTAATGCAACGTGAAATGACAATGTGAAATTTAAAAAAGTATTAAAAAATTGTTATTGACACCCTAACAATCTCATTTTGCATTTTGAATTTTCTATAATTAGAAATTAGAAAATAAATACACTTGTAAGGAGTGTACAATGAGATTTCCAAAGTGCTAATAACAGTTTTCATGTATTATTGTTTGTTTTTCTTAACTTTTTTACTCTATTAATATTTTAATTTACTTAATTTACAAATTATTATAGCTACATCACATATGTAGGGCCTCCTTTAAATTTCAGTATGTGACTAATAAGTTCTCGTTGTACATAATTAGAATAATTTATTTTTGAATTAAGTCGGACCAGCTAAGAACAAAATTTGGTTTAATGTCGCCTGGTTATTCATTCACAGATTCCATGGGACATGTTTGTTTTGGTAAAAAATTCCATGGGACATGGTCGAAGATGTTTTATGTTTTTTTTTCTTTTGTAGATACAAGTGTGGAGCCAAAAATAATCACAAGGTAACACATGGATTTTTGGATGAAGATGACAAATTTACCCTCGAGGCATACCGGGTCTCCTACATGCAAGCGGTGGAGAATCATCCATCAACCAAATCAAGAGTACCCAAAATAGGTAACAAGTTCAAATTTATCTCATCCATCCTCATTCCATAACCTTCAAAACCCTACATACAAATTAGATTAATTAGGCTAATTAATGGATTAATTCCTAATTAATCCATTAATCACCAAATTAATCACAATTTTCACACAAAATCCTCTAAGGGCCGGCCACCTCATTCCCTATATATAGGACCTTATTTCTTCTAAAAAGCTAAGTCCACACTCTTGCAAAACTCCAAAAAACTCTCTAAATAATTTTCTCTCTAAATTCTAACTTTGGCATCAAAGGTTATTCGGCCAAAGCCCCCCCCAATTCATCATGGGCGCGTGAGGCTCTTGGCTTTAACCTAATATGTTAATTGTTTTGTAGGTGCAATTTTGTCCAAGAAGAAGAATACGAAAATTTGCATCCACAAATTGGTGCTTTCATTGAGAGTTGAGATTCACACTCGTAGAAGACTCACACAAGAAGGTTTTTTCTCTATTTTCTCTATTTACTAGTCCACTTGTAGTTTTCATACGTTCTTATTATTAGAAATTTTTATTTGTAAAGATTATTTGATAAAACGTGAAAGAGAAATACAATGGCTAGAAATTTAGAAAATTCCACAAGTGAAAATTCCAATATTCAAGAAATGGGACCGCGGCGATCCACAAGACTAAATGTGATCTTAGGAGGAGCGGCACCACCACCACAAGGCTCCACCATGGCAACCACGACAATCACCCATGGCGAGGTCCATGACTCCACCACCACGGCCTGAGCCATGTCACTCTATGCCTAATGCAAGCCCTACGCGTTGCCAAGCCGAGCTCAAGCCTCGCATTCGCGAGCATCACACGCTGAGCAACCTGCTCCAGCAGCCCTGCCTCCCATGGTTTCCCAAGCAGCTCAAGTTGGCCTGAGGATATCTCAACTATCTGGAGCAACCATCGAGCCAGGGGCATTTTCACCATATTTCTCCGCAGATTTGACATTTCCCAATTCAAATCTTTCACTTGGAGTCTACCACACTTCCATTGCTCAAGAAGGCACATTCCTTCCAAGCTCTTCCAATCCAAATGGCGAACAACACTTGTCTCGACAAGTCATAGAGTTGACGAGCACCCTTGCACAACAGACAACCTTGGTGAATCAACTCTTACAACGCACCGAGATCCAACGTGCCCCAGATGAGGTGTCCTGAAGTAGGACAAGGGCAGACGAACCTATCCACCAGCGTACCGACAAACAGCCCCTTAACCAGCCACGTTCCGAGCGTTCTGGCAGTTTACGCTCCCGCTTGGGTCCTTAAGATAGCGTATACTCTCGTCTTAGCACGCGGAAGAACGTGCATTCCCAATCAAGCTCACGGATGAGCATACGTTCACGGTTGAGGTCACACTCAGATTATCAACATGGACAACCTTCCAGGCGAAATATTCATTCACAACTAGGCTCGCAATGAGCATTTTCCACCTCACATCGGAGTAGGTAGCACAGCAGACGAAGAGAAGCAGTCACTCAATCCGACTCAAGTTCAACTGGCAGCCTGTTTACCTGCCAGGTACATGCCACATGCACCGCAGCCGCGACATGGATGAGTCGAGCATAGGGAAGAGCAGCCTAGACCCATAGATCACGATTTGAGGCAATCAAAAGTTCCACTGCCTCAGCGAAGGCAAATTCAAGAAGAAATTGAGAGGGTCATAACTGAACGATTGCACAATTTCCAACATAATGAGGTTGCTGACGATGCGCTTCAACGTGACATGACAAATATAAGCATGTCACCATTCACGAATGAGATCGAGCGGACAGATCCACCTCGCGGGTTCATTATGCCTCACTTCATTCCTTACAAGGGAGACGAAGATCCAGATCGACATCTCAAGCATTACCGTAGTACCATGATCCTCTACAGGAATAACGATGCGCTTATGTGCAAAATTTTTGCCACAACTTTACAAGGCAAAGCGCAAGACTGGTTTCACACTCTGCCGCCGCAGTCGATCTGGAGTTTCAATAAACTTTCCTTTGTTTTCACTAAGGAATATTCGTCTAACCGCTCAATCAAAAAGACATTCGACCATCTTTTCAGCATCGTAAAAGACCCTTGGGAGACAATTCGCAACTATGTCAAGAGGTTCAAAGCGGAGAAGGCCAAGATTGTTGGTTGCAATGAAGACATAGCAACAACAGTATTCAGAAATGGACTTCCCACCGAACATCCTTTATTCGGAAAACTGATCATGAGAGAAGAACTGACCCTAGCAGCTTCGTATGCTTTGGCAGAAAACATGCACTATGGGACAAAGCCAAGCAGTCTAACAAAAAACGAGTCGGAAAAAAAACACATGGAACGTTCCCCAACCAGAGAAGACTCAGTGCCTGAAACATTCACCAAATTCATAGTTCCAATCGGCCAAATTCTCCGCAAGCTCAAGAATGAACCTTGGTTCGAGCTGCCGCCACCCATGAAAGTCGATCTTACCAGGCTGGATTATATAAAGTATTGCGCATTCCATCAAGGACCAGACCACACTACCAACGGCTGCCTAAAGTGGAAGCAGTACCTTGAGAAGCTAACATATGAGGGTCGATGCGATGAGTATCTTAATAGGTTAACAAAACAGCCTACCCAAGCAGAGGAAGTCTTCATCACCCCCTGAACCCCGTTTAGGCTTTTCCCAATAAGTTCGAAGTCTCAAGCAGCACGACGAACAAGGCCTCGCAAGCCAAAGATTATCCAGTTTGTTATGCAGTTTCTACCTGCAAGCACAATTGATTTATTTATTTATTCTCAATGAAGATTCAAGAAGTTACCCATAAGCCTGGCTCAACTGATGTCCACAACAACTGCTAAAAACCCTTTCTGGGTCTGCTCTCCAGTGCGAGAGGATAAACCAATTGCTCTCCAATGCGAGAGGGTAAACCAATTCCCCGACACCCATATGGGTATACTCTCCAGTGCAAGAAGATAAACTAATTGCTCTCCAGTGTGAGAGGGTAAACTAATTCCCCGACACCCATATGGATCTGCTCTTAAGTGCGAGAGGATAACTAATTGCTCTCCAGTGCGAGAGGGTAAACTAATTCCCCGACACCCATATGGGTTTGCTCTCCAGTGCAAGAATGCCACATAGTTCAAAAGATTGAATGTTTGAAGATCAATTAAACAACAAATGGTTAGGGGGTAGCAGCCACTTTTACACTTAACAGTTCACTCATCCGACACTTTATCTTCAACGACTCCGATCTTGGCAGCTTCATCCGTGATTGCTTCATCTATGGCAGTTGAAAAATCAAACTCAAGCAGTTTCCTCATTTTCAGCAGGCAGCCCAGATGTGGCAGCCCAAACAATTGCTCATTCCATGCTACTTCCTCGGCCCATGCCGGATCAATCATTGGCTTCAATCAAGCCGAGTTGCTCAAGCAATGGTCCCTGCCACATCACATCCTTAGCCTATGTCAAGCCGACTCCTAGTCCCGCCCAGCTGACGTGTCGCACCACCCTGACGACTACCCCATGGCAGCACCACCCAAAAAGAAGACAAGAAGAATTAAGTTTTTATTAGTGCGGCACGGAGAAGACAAAGAAAGCAACGAAAGACGATCATTTGCAAGGGCAAGATGTAGAAGATTGCTAGAGGATGGGGAACAAATATCCTCTAAGCTTTCTCTCTCTCTCTTGTAGGGTAGAATAAATCACTCTCCAAAGTTGATTTAATAACCCACTTAAGGTGGACTTAAATAGGCTTTGAGAGAAATTTATTTCCCTTTCCTAGAAGGATCTAATTTCATATTAAAGAGAGAATCTACATCAAAACAGGAAGCAGTCCTAAATTTCCTAGAGCAAGAAGATCTCTACACTTGCTGCCCTTTCCTACGAGCAGCCCAGCAGGTGTGGGGGCATTTGTGGAGCCAAAAATAATCACAAGGCAACACGTGGATTTTTGGGTGAAGATGACAAATTTACCCTCGAGGCATACCGGGTCTCCTACACGCCAGCGGTGGAGAATCATCCATCAACCAAATCAGGAGTACCCAAAATAGGTAACAAGTTCAAATTTGTCTCATCCATCCTCATTCCATAACCTTCAAAACCCTACATACAAATTAGATTAATTAGGCTAATTAATGGATTAATTCCTAATTAATCCATTAATCACCAAATTAATCACCATTTTCACACAAAATCCTTTAAGGGCTAGCCACCTCATTCCCTATATATAAGACCCTATTTCTTCTAAAAAGCTAAGTCCACACTCTTGCAAAACTCCCAAAAACTCTCCAAATACTTTTCTCTCTAAATTCTAACTTTGGCATTGGAGGTTCTTTGGCCAAAGCCCCCCCCCCAAAATTCATCGTGGGGGCGTGAGGCTCTTGGCCTTGACCTAAGGTGTTAATTGTTTTGTAGGTGCAATTTTGTCCAAGAAGAAGAAGACGGAAATTTGCATCCACAACAAGTAGAGGACGAGGTTACGAATTCATATCTGTTCGATTTCTTAATCTTCATTTGAAGGTTAGTCGTACAAAAAGTTATTTCAATCGGAGGTAATTTAGTCATTCAAATATGTAAAACAAATCGATGGTCTAGGTACTAAGTAACATATTCATAATAAACCGTCTATATATTTGATATGTTTAGATTATTAATGATCTCTCATTCGAATGAGTTTTTATAAGAGTGGTATTCAAATGAAGATCAATAAATTGAACAGTTCTAATCATTGATTTTAGTAAGTCATCATATGTTATTAATAACTTTAAAAAAAAATATGTGCATCCACACATGATAGGTACGCAAGTATTATTCATGAGAAATTTTCTTATTTCTGCGTGATCACTTCACAAAAATCTGTATCCAATCATTGATACATTGTGAAATTAAAAACCGCATTGGATATAGTCGCTCATTCGCACTGACGATTGTTCCTAACAAATTCATTGCATCCATCCTCCTTTTTTCTGTTATTTTGGCAGTTGGAAAAAGCAAAGTAAGTGAAGAGAAAACTGGGAAACTTAGTTCAAGTTTGACATTGATGAAATCAAGTGGCATGAAATGCTAAGGATATTCTTTCAAAAATGGGTTTTCATAAACTTTCTCTGACCTTATATTTTAAAAAAATGAGGGTATAGTATTAGCATGAAAATTAACGTTAAACTGTGAAATTTTTTTTACTATGAAACAGTATTCATAGTATTTCCCTATAAATAGTGCCCATTTTACGTGTTATAAGTTCCAACTTCCCGTTGCAAGTAAATAGGTCACTTCTTAAACCATCTTTTTCTTTTTAAAACAAATGATATATTATCTACACTGAAGAAGTAGGGGAGTGGGCTAAGTCTCACAATGGCTTAGCAATAATGTTATAAATTTGTCTTCGCAAGAATCGAATCTAAAATATCTTAGATACAACTAAAAAGAAAATATTATTAGACCGTAGTACTAAATGATATCTTTTTTTTTTATTTAAGATACAGAGTCGACAAACTTTTTTTGGCACTTACAAAATGAAATTTATTAGGCGGTGTGAATGAGTTTCTGTACTTCATTTTCTAATTTATTATTATTATATATATATTATTAATTGTATATTAAAACTAATTTATTATTATTATATATATTATTAATTGTATATTATATTTGAGAGATATATATTTATTTTTGAAATTTGAGAGAG
This sequence comes from Malus domestica, assembly GCF_042453785.1. Classification (NCBI taxonomy): domain Eukaryota; kingdom Viridiplantae; phylum Streptophyta; class Magnoliopsida; order Rosales; family Rosaceae; genus Malus; species Malus domestica. The sequence continues at coordinate 7,488,629 of NC_091668.1, read as the reverse complement.
ATGCATATATAAGTGGGATGTGGTGGCTGACCTAAGTGGCCAACTTGGTAGATTTCCAGTCGGCAGCAGAAAAACTAATGGAAAAAGTTGGAAACTACCTACCGAAACCAATAAGAATGTGAAAAATTATTAATACAATAAAAAATAAATAAGTTTATTTGAGGTTGTCGCTGCTGCTTATCAGTTTGTGTCATGGAAAGGAATAATAATCATGTTTCTGATTATTTTAAGAATCAGATAATTACTCTATTATTCTTTAAATCACCAACTAATTAACAGTATAGAATTAAGCCAAAGAGAGAGTTGTCGACAATCATGGAAAGATTTACGTCTATAATTTCCCCATATAGCCACTTATTACAAGAGCAGTTAGGGCAACTGAGCTGTTTGATTTCTTTATAGTACAAATATATTAGGTGTTCTTCGAGAATAAAATGCTCAACAACTGATTCGACGTCGACCGAATCGAACCCCAGAAGCTTAATGCCGTAAACCTAGGCTGATTAGGGTTTCTATCTCCGGGGCCAGAGCCATAAGGGTCGGAGTGGTCCGGGATTATCCTGACTACAGTGTAAGAAAAATCCCGGCGACTACCTGCAGTTGCCTTGAGACGTGAAGAAGAAGATAGATTGTTACTTGTGAAGAAGCTGAGTGGAACAATGTCATCGTCTTCTCATTCTAACAATTTTGTTATTGTAGTTTAGCGAAACAATGAGTTTGTAGATGAGAATTTTAAAATATACTTTAAATGATTTCTAAAGCTACCTAATCAGCTATTATTGGAGACCTCCTCTTTTCCCTCCTATCAAACGATGCAAGCCACAACTTTTTTGTATGTTCTTTCTATATGTATAATGTATATATATATATATATATATATATATATATATATTTGTTTTTTAATTTTTAGTGGTTACCTGCACTCTACCTCCCACTAAGTTGTATTGCACAATAATTCTCTTTATTAAATTTAATTAAAAATTACTTCAATTGCTTATGTTATAAGTTTAATTTTTTTCTAGGCATGTAAAAGGTTATCCCTCACATAAAATTCTGTCTCTCTCCAAGCCTACATGATAGAATATTAGAATTCCATGATATTGTTTTGGCACACCACACAAGTAACATTGGATGGATAGGTCTTTTTTTTTTGTTTCTTTTTTTTTTTGTTTTTTTTTTGTTTTTTTTTTGTTTTTGCATTGGATGGATAGTTCAACATTAAACTTTAAACTAGAAACATTTCATACATTACTTGGTTGCTTTAAAGTGGCTACTAGATCGGACAATTCGTAGATATGTTGAAAATAGCGGTGAATAAATTTTTTATTTTGATGAGATTATAAAGGATTAGACACGACTAGACATAAATAAACTTATGTGGAACTACTAATGCAGGTGCAGTCAAGAAACACAAACTATAAAAATATAAAATAGTTCTGTAATTAAAACAATTTCAGTAAAACCATTATCTCCTCTTTTTTTGTTGAAATAATTAAAAATTACCTCTTGAAAATTACAATAATATTTTTTTTTTCAACAAACGTCATTATCTACACTAAGGGAAAGAGAGTGAGCTTAGCCTCACAATGACCTAGCAATAATGTGATGCAAATTCATCTTTGGCGAGAATCAAATCTAGGACCTCTCACTTACAAGTGAATAGAAATATCATTAGACCATAATACTAAGTAGATACTATAATATTTGTTAGACACGCTTTCTCCAAGCATTTGCTAACTAATTTGTCATCAAAATCTAGCATCAACAAAGTTTTTTTTTTTTTTTTTTTGAGATCATAATTTTCTCCCATGAATGATATGAAGACTACATTTTTCTTTAACTACGAGTGGTATCATACGATAGGACATTGGATTTGATTGTCACAGTATTTTAAGACGGTTAGAGCAATGTATATGTCTCCAAAAGCCCGAGTTCAAAGGAATTGTGCATTGTCAGAGGAGTTGAAAGGTTGTCAAAAAGGAACAAGTGGAGACAGATAAATTTTGGTAAGAGCTTATAGTACAAATGGATTTCAATAGGGGCTCCAAGCGTTATAGTACAAATGGCAAAAGTCCTTAGCGGTGACTGATTTAGTTAAGAAAATCATGGGACAAACTTCATAGTTTTCGCAGACTGTTATGCTCGCTTATCGAACAAGCAATTTGATCTCAAAAATGATCATGATAGACAGAAATCACATGAGAAACCGAGGGAAACAGAGAATCAGAGAGGTTGCCGAGCCATAAGAGAAGAGCTGGCGAGGGGTACACAACAAGGATCGGGAAAAAACAAAGATGATAAGTCAATTGGCGCGGATTACACAAAAGAACTGGCAAACAGAGCAATAAAAACTAGGTTGCAAACAGGATTATTGTGTGCAAATGTCAACAAGTAGTATATATCTTCTAACAGTTGATAGGATGCCCGAAGTTACAGCAGCCAAAGGTTCACTGAGCTCTTACCAAAGCGGCAGGGACGAAGTTTGGATCTAATTGGCAAACCGAAGTTTTAACTGATGATTGCTGGTACGGTTTTTTTACTAGGAGATGGGGCAGCTCTAAAGAGGTTCATCTAATCGGAAGTACGATGTTGTGATCAACTGTGCAACAGGCATTCCTTGGTCAAATTGTGAGCCTAACTCGAATGCAAAAGGGAATAATTGCATCATCTCCGATTACTCACAAAATGGCCTTTTAAAGTATAAGCAGGATGCAAAAGCTTAAACAGCAAACAATCGTATCGAATTCATACTAAACTAAATGTGACATGAAAGAAAGTTGGAACATTTGAATTGTGTACGAGGAAGAACGAAAACCTGGTCATACACTTTCGATTGTGTAAACCACCAGTTGTATTGCATCCTTCCTCTCCCCATGTATTCCTATACACCCCAATGCTTAGTTGTTCAATTTCACCTAGTTGTATCAAATTTCCATATCAAAAAAACCCATCTTCCTCATCTGAATCCTCATTCTCACTATCAAGCAGATACTCCTCACTATCCGAATCGTCTTCCACCCAGTCTCCTCCTTCCAGTTCCCCTTCCGAAAAGGCGGAAATCCTCAGTCCACCAGACTGAGAACTTCTCACTAGTTCATCAACCACATTGTCTAATCCACTCCCACCATCAAAACCAAAATCCGAAAACAGCCCATCACCATTTTCCTCCTCATCCCCATCAAAGAACTCGCTTATCCTCCTTCTGGGAACCAAATCTTTCTCCGAAACCTCCCCATTTTCGACACCAATCCAGGGCACCCAAACATCAGCATGCCTTCCCAAAGCTCTATCCATGTCCCCAACCACTACAGTCCCCAACTTGGCCTCCCTAGCCTTCCTCAACATATCCGAAAAGTCCGAATCGTCGGAAACCAAGAACAACCAATCAATCCCTCGGCTCATAGAATGCTGCATTTGCCTCTTCAACGCCCAATCCGCCGCCTGCGGCTTATCCTCCACCGTCTTCACAAAAACCCCCGCCCTCCGCAACTCCGACGCCAATCCGTACCCAACCTTCGGCTTCATCAAAGACCTCGCCGCTTCATTGTACTTGTGATTCCCAGAAACAAACCTCTCCTTAAAACGCTGGCGTTTCTTCCCTTTCAAAGACCCCATCCGATTCAGCTTCTTCTGCCTCTCCCTCTCGTGCAGCTGCTTGAAATGCTTCTTCAAATCCAAATTCGTCTTGCACTTCCGCCCGCAGACGCCGCAGACGTACGGATCCGGCGGCGTAACCACACCCTTGCGCTCCAAAATGTCCAGTTGCTTCCGCTCGCGGCGCTCCTCGATGACCCACTGCGGCAAATGAACAAACGCGTGGCGGTTGGCGTATGCCGACGCGTCGACCACCTCGCCGAAGCGCTGGGCGAGCTGTTTCAGCGCCATGGCCGCCTGGTACGGCGGCCCGCGTGGGGGTTTGTTGTCCAGGTCCCACAAGATCACAACCTTCTTCTGCTTCGGCGTGTATATTCCCTGCTTGTTTTGCACCATGTCAATTTCGGAGCTTGCGGATGACTTGATGACACCGCGGCGGCAATTCCTGGTGGTTGAGGTTGCGGCGGTGTTGATGATGGGTTGGGGTAGAAGCGCGCGTTTTGAATGAAAGAAAGGGGAGCGGGATGAGTGGAGGGAAATTGAAGGGAAGGGTTTATAGGGGAAGGTGTGGATTGGGTTGCAGAGGAGCTTCATGGTTCATTTATGGCGGCAACTCTGTCACTGTGCGAGTGAGTGAGTGTGCCTTCTTCTGCGTTGCTAGGATTGTTTGAATGCCTTCTGTGAATTTGTCGTGGATAGAATGCTTCAGAAAGTTGAGATGATCCGTTTGGGATTTATGGGTATATCCGAATTTGATCCAATGAGATTCCAACTTAGCATGAAAAACGAGGCCTACATAGATAACAATGGGCTTTCCTTCAGTTTTCTGGGCCTCTTTCTTATTTTCTTATATTTACACGTCGTATTTTATTTGTATTTCTTGACATATTTAAAGGTTGTAACAACTGAGTTTACGTGGTCTTGAACTATATATGTAACTATTAACTGCTAGAATTGGGCTAACTAACTAGAGAAAATGAAAACAAAAATGGAAAGAGATCATCTCCAGATCTTTCCCTCCAAGATCCAGGGATTAAGTGATCTGAGCCTTTAAAATTTGATCCAACAGCAAAAAATTATTATAACTTTTGAAAGTTTTTTACTAACTTCTCTGTTTTTAGCCGTTGAATTAAATTTTAAAGGTTCGGATCACTTAATCTATGGCCTTTGGAGGGAAAGATACGGAGAGGATCTCTTTCCAACAAAAATGGCAGCATAGGCTCAAACCAGCCTAATCAAACCAAACCGCCTAACAATTGTTTGATTTGATTTGATTTCACTAATGGTTTTACTTATAGCAAACTAAATCAATATGTTATATAGTAAATGATTTAGCTGTAATTTAAATGTGAAATTGATCCAAGCCAAACTGTGCTTGCGTACCCTACTTCATTTATTTGTAAACATCAAGATGCGTACTGATTACATAGTGATGCAGTTTTGACGTTTAGGACTCGAAGTATGATTCTTTCCTCTCTTTTTTCCTTCCCTTCCCTCTCCTCCTATTTGAACGATCACAGTTAAGTCACATCAACATTTTATGGTCTCTTGTTTTCCCAAGTCCTAGATTTATCCTCCTAAGAAACCCTAACCAATCATAGCTTGTGGCAACTTTGTCTACGAGAAGAGAGACAAATGAAATGGATGAGCTCTTACTTACATGGTTTTGCTTGGGAACGTTGTGCCATAAAAAAGGCTTTACTATTTGCAGGTCATTATCCTTAATGGTGGCTTTCATTCTTCTCTTTTGCTCTTTTATCATAATGCACTTTCTCTTTTCCTTTTTCAAAACTTCTTTTGCCATTTTCAAGTCCATAAAACAATCTTTTCATTACGCATTCCATTAATTATTTCGTTGGCGTAGTCACATTGACTAGAACATATGTGATCCATACTCTTGAATTAGAATCTCACATCCTCACTTTAAGTACAAGAGAATTGCTAAGGAGACTTTCTTAAAAGTAGGACTTCTGTCATCTCATGTTTTTTGCATAATATTTTATAATATTGGCACAAAAATTGACGCTAAACTGTGACTGTAAGTCTCACTTTAAAAGAGTCTTCTTACCATTTATCTCAGTACAATATCGCTTATATAAAACATTTCAATTTTTTAAAGACTTTTTAGCTAAAATATTCCCTGAGATTGGTATAACTTTTCACTTTGGTCTCTGAGTTTTAAAATCGATAGAAGTCGTTCCTGAGTTTGTCCACCATAAATGATTTTGGTCATTCCGTAAAAAAATCTCCATTAAATAAGGATAGAATGACAAAAATATTCTCAAATTTTGTCAAATCATTATGACCCATTGTTTATTAAATTGAGGTATTTCTGTTATGTTGGTCCTTATTTAACATAATTTTTCACTGAAAAGGACAAAATAATTGATGGTCAATAAACTCAAGGACGACTTCCATAAATTTCAAATCTCAGAGATCAAAGTAAGGAGTTATGCAAATCTTAGAGACCACTTTGACTAAAAAGCCTTTTTTATATTTATTTTAGGCATGAGAGTTGCCTAACACCACAAAGAATTATTATAAGCATGAGAGTGCCATAACATCAATTCAATATGCATTGGTTAAGTCCTAGAGGACTGTGGATTAATTAGTACTATCCATGCAGTGTGCTTAGCATAAACAAAAGCCAACCATCCTATTAAGGATCCATCAACGGTCAATTTAATCTTTGATTATGTCCTCCTTGATTCATGGCAGTTTCGTCAGAAAGCAAGTTGAGTAAATAACATAATTGAGATGATTAGTCACAAGATGATAACTAATAGTTTATGTCACTAATTTAAAGTATTCTGATGAATGATAAGGAATTAAGTGAACAACTTTGGTGGGTGTTCTGTAGTTGAGTAGCTACCAATCCGGTTTGCAAAAACATACCTGAAATAATGAATAATAAGGCCCCATTAGGGTTATATTTTATGCAGACCATTTGTTTTTTATTTTTGGTTAGTAAAGATAGAGTTCTTTTAGTCTTTAAGCAAATAAAAAACTGATTCTTGAACCCCTTCACCCTCATGTCATGCCAAGGTACTGTTAAAGAAAAAAATTGCAAAATTTGATCCAAATTATCGTAATCGATTAGTTAACATGTTGACTAACCGTATTCTGAAACGCAGAAAAAAATATCATTGACTTATCAGATTATCTATCAGGTTTTTTGAAGTTTTAAGGTTTTGCATGTTCTTAACTTTTTACTTTTACACAATTTGATTAGCTTTCTATGCAAATGTGTAACGTTACATATACATCAACAGATAACAGTCACTCACTCGTTCATGGTTTTCCACTTTTGTTGCACCAATTTGATTAGTTGCCTATGCAATGTGTAATTTTACATATGTATCAACGACTGACAATTACTCACACGCACGTGAACACTTCTCACGTAATAACAATAATAAGGACATCATTTTGAATTTTCAATTACCCTTTTTGACACGATTATATATAGAATGAGGTAGTCATTAGTGGGCGGCTGGATGTACCATGGATATTGAATCCATTCAATGACATTTCCTTAGAAGATTTAGTTGTGTTTTGAATTAGCCAGGGTTATCACTGTGAATATATGGTTGACCACTACTTAAGGAGAGAAAAAAAAGGAGGAGGTCAATATGTATTAAGTACAATTACGGCTCGTTTGAAAGTACTTTTAAAATGATTGAAAGTAAAAATACAAGTGAATTTTGAAAAACACTTTAAGTGCTTTTGAAACCAAAAAACAATTTTATTAAAAGCGTTATCAGTTATTTTAAAAGTATTTTCAAACGAGTCTTTATACAAATAAGTGCAACGTATAAAGAAAGAAAAAGGGGGTGTCGATATATATTAAATGCAATTATACAAATTAGTGCAATGCATGTTGAATGTTGAATCCACTACCCCATTATGCATGCTGGATCAAAAGACAAGATAGTGGCTAGTAGGAGGTGTCCCCTCATTCTAATAGAGGTTATGGAGTCTTGCCAACCTTTTTCAAAAGCCAAAAATAACCACAAAATGAGACAAATATGTTATTTTATGTGGACTTTTCTTTCTAATTTTAATTCCACTACAAATAAACTACCTCATTTGTGAGAGATTTTTTAGTGTGTTCAAAATATGGTTCGGTACACCCAGTATCACATTATAAATGGATAGAAACTTCTAAAAAAAATTTCTTCCCACTTGTATTATGATACTTGATGTTCCAAGCCATATTTCTGGTACACTGTAAAATCTCTCCTCCTTTGCAATCTTTGATTACCTTTTACATTCTGGTTTAAACCTTTTAAACGTGGCTTAACTTTTGAGTATGGGGATAAGCATATATTGTAGCTATGCTAAGCATAAAGTTAGTAAAATCAAATTAACTACCAACTGCTACAAATTTCTACAGTTTAAGGGATGGTTTGGGAGTGAGGTGCTTAAAAAAAAGCACCCATGAAAAAAAGCTGTGAGGGTTTTAGGTGTTTGGTAAACTGAAAAAAAAGGCTTATTTTGGAAGCTGCTGTGAGAATAAGCTGAAATCAAAGGGAAAAACTGAAGTTGCTATTTGTAGCTTTGAAAAACTGGCTTTTTTTTAAAGCATACGGAGCTACAATGCTCCTTTTAATGAAAAGACCTACTATCATACTGCTTTTTTTTCCAAAAGCACTTGTACAAAAAAGTTTACCAAACACTCTGCTGATTTATTTCACAGCCGCTTATTTTCACAGGACAGCCGCTTATTCTCACAGCAGTTTTTTTTCAAAGCACAGCAATACCAAATCAGCGCTAACTCTTTTCCAACTTCATTTTAACAGCCTCAGCCCTTCAGGTACCCAACGCCTCAATGTCCCCTCTCCTCCAAATATACCAGCCAAGAAAATAGTGACGAAAATACTACTAGAATATTAAACCTCCCCCAGCAAACAGTTTTGACCTTTTCGCTTTCTAGAAGAGTATGCCAACGAACACAAACACATATGATACGACCCTAAGCAGCTTTCTATGTCGACAAATTAAACTTATCGTATTACCGGTTATACACAAATACCAACATATTTCAGAAACAGAAACGATAAAGTCATGATTTGAATAATGTCTGACTATTCACGTATGAGATAAACATATATAATTGGTGGAGAAATCTTTCAGTGTGTCGAGAACACGGTCTGGTTGTAATAATATAATCGGTTAGAAATTTGAAAAAAAAAATCTAACCAATTGTATTAGTATTGATACTTTGTGTACTAGTCCTTGTTTCCGGCACACTTCATACTTGGCGATATGATACGCCTAAGGTCCTAAGCATTGGTAGATTTGAGAAAACCTATCATATAACTAGTTGTACATAATTATGAGCATATTTCGAAATTGATAAGTCATAAGTTGTGTTTATCCTCTCACCATTTGTGATTTGATAATTTGAACGATATATAGTTGTTCCGAAATTAATAAATAAATAAAAGTCTCTGCCTTTGAAAAAACGTTTTGCCCGTCTCTCTACTCGTACGACAGATGCCATGGCCACATTTTGACCCCATTAATTTTCCTTTCTTTCTTCTCCTCCTTCTCCCTGCCTTTCTTGAACCAAGTCAGTCCACGCCCTCTCCCTTCCGGCTCCTCCGCTTCTTAAAACCTCTCCGCCCTAAAATATAAGAAAATATTTTGCCGAAAACACAAAAAATTCTCGTTAGCCCATTTGAGAGAAGATCGAAACACATGATCGGATTGAAGCATGCCGCGGTGGTTGCAGTCAGCGCAGGAGTTGTTGCGGTGGTTGTTTTGATCGTATTATGGCGATGGAATTGTTACAAGAAACGTAAACAAAATGCTGGCAGCGGCGGCATGACAACTGCGGCCGCAGCGACGACCGTTGTTAGAACACAGAGCCTGCAGGATGGAATTGCAAGGCTTCATCACCACCAACCAAGCAAGAGCATGTCGACCGGGAACAACTATTACCGCCGGGGGGTTTCTGGAAAGCCGCTGTTCAGCTGGGGTAATCATCCGACGTCCGTCACGGACGCTGTGGAAAACGGGTGGTCGCGATTCGGCTTCACAAATTATCAATCTTCCGGTTCGACAAGGTCGAGACTTTTGGGGATGTGCGTGGCCGGCGATCAACGAGTTAGGGAGGCAGAGCCGGAGATAAGCTGGGAAGTGTGTCAAGGATCAGTCGATTTCATGCAGAAAATTCGACTCAATCCTGGGTTGAAAAAAGTGCTTAATTTAAGCACTTCTAGTTCTGCTTCTGCTGCCGCCTCTGTGATCAAAACTGCTCTGCCTCTGCCGGGCCCTCCTCTTGGAAACAATTCCTTCCCGCAAGAAGCTTATTTCGAGATCACAATTTTGAGTTCGCACGACGGCGATGACACAAGTCAGTCGATTGTTAAGGAAGGAGAGAAGATTAAATTGATTCAGGAGAGATACGATGAGAATTCGAGTTCGGATTCTTTGGTTCATGTGAGGAGTAGTAGTGAGAGCATTAGCAGAATTGAGGAGTTGAAGATTAGAGTTAAGGATGATATTCATCATGCTAAAAATGAAGCTGCGTTGCTGTCGATTGGACTCTCCGTCGGCGGCGCTCTTCCTCTCAAACTGCCGGGAAGTTATCCGGGAAGCATCGGATTCGGCTCCAATGGCTCTGTCCATCTTGATGGTAATTCTTGAATTTCCCTCGTCTTTGTCATTGATGTCACTGTGTGCTTGCAGTGTGCATTGTCCTATGTTAAAAATCATGAGTGCGCAAATTATTAAGGGTAGCGATTTTCACATTCTCGCTTTAATCGTTACATTTTCAACTGAATATTTTATTAATAATTGTACAGTAAGGCATGATGACTTTATATTTTACCTAGAAGGACTGATGAACTAATCTAACCATAGAAGAACAAAATAACTTAATATACGTGACCCAACATATTACCTCTTCACGCGCAGCAGGATGTCATGAAATTTGGAAACTAATGTCAGTATGGACCCATTACATGCTGCCATGTACTTGGTTTCATCTGAGTAGGTTTATAGTTGTTGCTAAAACATAAACATACAAAAAAAAAACTTAGTTTCTTACGTATAAGGAGTCATTCTTCACTGTAGAGAAAGTAGAATTTCGAATCGTACATAAGCCATTTCTTTTAATAAATATCTTTATGTATGTGTCGGACTGGCAGTAAGAAGAAATGACTTCATTACCGTAAGGAACGAAACAATTATGAAAATGAAGAATAGATTATAGAGCATTAGGTGTTTGTTGCAACACTATTCCTTACTTCACCTGCAATTTTGAATAATATTTGGCTACTCAAAAGATGAGTAGGAGTTCTTACTTAAAATTGTTTATTTCAGATTCATAGAAAATCATGTTTATGATTAGAACAATTTATATTATAAATCGCTCCATAAAAATCGCGTCTACAAAAAATGAAATAAAACTAAGGTCTTTAGTCATCAAACTGTATAAAAATAGATGAACGGAATTGGTAAAAGCATTACGGATCGTCTATGTATTTGCCACAATATGTTGACTAAAGAATCTTAGTTTTAATTCTTTTTTTTTTCTTTTTGCAGGGATAATCTTTATAGAATGATTTATAATATGAACGATTTTAATCATAAGTACAAAACTCTGTGATTCGAACACGAATGATTTTGAGTAGGAATTCATACTCATTATTAAGTAGCCAAGTATTCTTCCAAATTTTTGCAGTTTACTTCAAATTTTTAAAATATTTTTAGAACATTGCATTCACTTGTGCTTATGTGATTAATTTTAGTGACTTGGGTTTGTTTTTTCAGGGATTAAACTTGTGTTTGAATCAGAAAAAGCAGCATGGGGACAAAGAGACAGAGTGATTGGATGCGGGTTTGATCCCAGACAAAAGAAGGTATACTTCACTGAGGAATCAGAGCTTGTGCACGTGGTCCACTGCAAGTCAGAGGAATTCGGCACTCCTCTCTATCCAACCCTAGCAGCAAACACTGACATTACTGTCCTGGTCAACCTTGGTCAAAGTGCCTTCAAGTTTGCCCCGGCCAATGCCCAGAGGACAGCTAACCCTTGCTTTGTGGGCCCTCTTGTGAGATCCTCTGCTGCTGCATTCTATGAAGATAGCATGGAGCTTTTCTCCATGGACAGATCAATTGACTCCCAGTGGCTCAACAGATGCACAACCAAGGGCAGCCGAAACCCTAGTCACGAACTGGAGTTTGATGAGGAATCTGATGCTGATTTGTTTGAGATTGTCTTGGAGAGTAGTGGAAGATCCCCACGCACGATATCGTAGAAGCTTATTGACAACATATTAGTAATATATCGACACCGACATTTACACAGTATCAACAATGATACGATGTTGATATCATGGTCGATATATAAGGTCACTAACCAGTGCCATAAATATCAGCAAAGATAGATTTTAGAAACAGGGTTCATATCCTTCTAAAGATTTTTTCATTTGTTTACTTTTTGCAGGAGACCATTTGTTCCCCTTTGTATATATTTCAAGCCTTCTTATGTTCAAGTTGTATCTGAGATTTGATATGCCTTGTTTTGATGAAACTGAAGGTCCTTCTATAACAAAAGCCATGTTAATTCATTGGTTATCACTCGCAAATTAATTGTTGGAATTCAGCATCTCCAAACGAGTTAGTTTTTCTCTTAAAAGTGTCATTTGCGAATCCATTTGGCACTTTTATGGCACTTTACAATCTCTTTACTAAACAATACTTTTGAAGAAAATATATTGCAGGACTAAATTTGCTAACATGAAGAAGTATCAACTGACTCCGTAAATTCTTCAGTTAGATAGTTGAGAGTTACTACAACTGCTGGAAATGCAATTTTCCTGCATGACATGGCAAATTTAACTTTGCTACCCAATTCTATCTCCGTTGGACAAGCTCTTAGGATTATTGTCGAGTACACCAAAAACTACTCCTCGTCACTAGATACTTCCCTTTTATATGCATCACTACAAGTGACGTGTAAGTGTTAAGAGAGGATAATCTCTGTGGTAGGAGGAAGACTAGGGTTAGATCGCTTGGCCATCATAAGTTACTTACGATATATGATTTTCTTGACAACACGCTGACAGTTATGTAATCAAAGTATAAATAACTTCAATCATGTGACCAACATGACAATAGTCAATAACATGTTCGTATTCATCGATGCATGTCGATGTTAGATAGTCGGACCAACCAACTAGTAAGCAACCGGATCAATATTTTTCCTCCCTTGTAGGGAAGGGTACTTCTCGTAGTGGAAGCGGAAAAGGACGCTGGGTCTCATCAGTCACTAGAAGGATGCTAATAAGGAAAAGGACTGTGAATGGCCAGTTGGACTTTGGAGTACTACATTACAGACATGCAATAGTGAACGAGAACGACCGAAATGGGGAAAGAAACAAAACACACGAATTATATGAAACAAAAGTCTAACCCCTAACCTCCCAATTCTAAATATAGGCCCCATTAAATTCTCTAGAAGGGAGTAGAAATGAAGAAGTCCAAATTCCGTCACGTTCTCCGATTGTAACACGGGTAGTGATTTTCACACTCCTCATCCTGTTCTTATCTCTTCATTATTGTTTCGTTTGTTTATTACATAACTCTTACAAACTATAACACATGCCATGGCTACATCCGGAACACAAGTCAATGTCATGGCTACATCAAAGAGAGATGAAGAAAAAAAGTGAGTTTTGAAGTATTAATTTGAATTTTGAAGTGCGTCAGAGCTTCCAATAATACAAAGAGAATAGCCGCAAACATAACACCATGTCCACTGCCAGAACAGCAATGACTATAAAACATTAAAAACAACGCCATATCATATTTGCAATTCAAATGAGAACCAACTTATAAGGTTGATCACGTCTAGCAGAGAGATTTAAGCATGACCTTCTTGACCAAATCAGTGAGTTTATAATCATATCTAGTAAAAGAACAATGCATCATATAACAGGTGGATATTGCTTTGCCTGCTGTCGCACTCTTCGCTTGTACTCCGCTGGTTCCTGCAAGTCAGGACGGAAATCGTCAAACACAGTTCATATTTCATGAACAGTCACAGGAGTGAATGAGAGACGGCTAAAGATCAAGACAAACCTGGATAAAGAGTTGATAACCTTCAGTTTGTGCCGGATCAGCAGGATTAGGCTGGCCTAGCAAATCCTGAATGCCTACTAGGATTTGCTTCACTGTGATGGCCGGCCTCCAACCCTAAAAATAGAAATTCATGTTAGGACGACTTCATCAATGAACACAAGCTCCATATACATGCTACAGCAGGAGATATTGCTTACTTTGTCCTCATTGAGAATTGAAAGACAAACAGTTCCAGAAGGATACACATTTGGGTGGAAAAAGCCCTGTGGGAACTTGCATTTTGGGGGCTTGCTGGGGTAATCCTCAGTGAAGTTAAGTGTAAGTGGAAAGTAGCCACCTTCCCAATCAGTCTGCAATACCAGCAAGATCAATACCGAAAACAATATATTGCAAAAATTTCTTGTAAGGATGTTACGCCAGCAACCAAGCAACCACCATCAGTCTATCATAAAAATAAGCATTCCCGTCAGCATTAAGAAGCTCTTGAACATTGTTCTAAAAATCCCACTTAGAAGCTAGGCGGTTTGGCCACCGCCACAATTATTCCCTAGGCGTTAAAGAAATAAGAAAGGGCACTAGACCTGCCTAGAGGCCCCCTAGCCCGCCTAGACCTTCCCAGTTTCAATACGTTCCTCCCTCCAGCATTCATTGATAGACCCTCTAATTGATTTCAGATATTAACACTGACTAGAATATAAGTGCCGAAAGCTAAATCCTACATGTATACACTATCCGAATTGCGCATTGGATCCAAGTGCCGATTTACCAAAATTGCAAGCCAACAGGCAAAACTAAACAGAAGTACGAAAAAGCAGTCCACCAAACAACTTCTGAAAAAAAACCCACATGCAATTCTCTATAGAAATTTATGCAGTCAAACATAATTAGAACAAAATAGAGAAAAACTAGAAAATAACCCCCATAAAATCTAAAACCCTAATACCCCGATTGAGGGGGCTAACTGATCACGCAAGTCAAATTCGGAATTAAAATCCCAAAATCCCCAATCTTTAACTATCTTCAATTGCATGTCTTACAAAATTCTCACCAGGAGAAAGAAATAGAAGAAGACTCACAGATGGTTTGCCGGGGATGATGCACTGCCACACCATCAAATTGACGGAGCCATCCGGAGCAGTCTCCGGCTTCGCCACAAAACCCTAATTTAATTAATTAACCACGAAAACGACGTCAGGCGATGCAATTAACGGCGAATGAAGATTGAATTGAAAATAACATAGGAGAGAACAGAAGAGAAGGACGACGGTCGGTACGGACATGTGGGTGGTTCTTGCGCCACGCTTTTCGCTCCTCGGCGAGACGACCGCGCGCGATTCCTCCAGACATTCTCTCTCTGTAGGTAACTGATACTTCTAACGTATGGCAAACAATCAGATCAGATGGACTCGGTCTTTCGAATGTCGACGGAGTCTATGTTGTTTGTCGGTCAATGATATCAGAAATCGCGAAATTATAGATTTGAGTAAATTCTCTAGAAACTTCCGGGCTGCGCCCAAAGCAATAGGTCCGTACTCTACAAGATTCCTTACGCGGCTTCAAAAGGCGAGCGCGTTTTCCTGTTCTTTTTTATTCGTCTTCGACCCCAAAAGTAAGTTTATTTAAAATCTAGCCCCCCATTCAATAAAACACACAACTAATATTTCTCCTTCAATTTAACAATCACACCACCAGAAATCACAAACTTGTAATTAGAGACAACGCGATACTGTAACAACCTCATCACTAGCTCGTAGATCTATATAATCAACAAGCTAAATTCTTACGACTGTTGAAAACGTTGGCATTTTTATGAATGCCCACACACACACACATTTTCAATACCCATAGAGATTGAAATTGATTTTGGGGACGCAGGAGATCATATTGTCCAAAATGGTGCTGTAAATTTTCAACGTATAATTAATGCATCAGT
This sequence comes from Malus domestica, assembly GCF_042453785.1. Lineage (NCBI taxonomy): Eukaryota > Viridiplantae > Streptophyta > Magnoliopsida > Rosales > Rosaceae > Malus > Malus domestica. Next base: position 7,473,007 of record NC_091668.1, on the reverse strand, counting down.
ATTAGAGTTGCTCTATAAATAGAGCACTCCGTATGCTTTCAAAAACACATACAGAAAGAAAGAAAGAAAGATCAATAACATCATCTATTCCTCCGTATTTTATTTGTTATCCTCTTGTGCTATAGTTTCAATGTAACATTTTACACCTGCTTCGCTCCATTCAATAAAAAGGTTATCTCTCTAACTTTTACATATTTATAACACGTTATCAGCACGACTCTCTAAATATTACTATTCCTCATTTCTCTTCGCCAAAAGAAATCATTTCTCTTTGCCGAAAGAAAAAATGTTTCCTCTAAGATTTTTACTGTTCATCTTCTTCCTCTGCCTCAACTGCGCGATATACCTCACGACGAACCATTTGCTCCATGCCTGCTTTTAGTTCTCAACTTAACAGTTACATATATCTTTGATTTCTTGTTTGGTGTAGATCTTGATTACTAACCCAGTATTTATTTATGTTAATTTTACTGCAATCCAAGATGGTGCGGTACAATCGCCCATCTTGAACTGCAAATGTAATGTTACTGCAATCCAAGATGGTGCGGTATCATTGCCTATCTTGGACTGCAGATCTAATTTTACTGCAATTTAAAGTGGTGCGGTATAATTGTCCACCCTACTCTACGTATTAAAATTTTTCCTGCTACTTGAGTGGTGTAGAATAATCGCTCATTCTATGTTATATTATTTCAATGAGAATGGTGCGGTACAATCCCCCTCCTCATTCATCCTGAAAATCTCAAGCCAGAATTTTCGAGTACTTATCATTTTGGCCTAAAGATCAAAATGAAAAATTCGTAAGAACCAGAAGTTCTAACACTATATTCCTTCAGGAATACATATTATTGCACGCTCTTACATATCTCATTTTTCTTTCAGAAAAGAAAATGGCGAACTTGACAAAGCTTGATTATGCTGCCCCGGACATTACCAGGAAGAATTACCTTACCTGGGTACTGGATACCAAGATCCATGTGCAATCAGGGAATCTTAGAGATACCATCACGGAAGAGAACAACTCATCCTCTCAAGATCGGGCGAAAGTCATGATCTTTATTCGTCGTCATCTTAATGAGGGACTAAAGAGCAAGTACTTAACGGTTAAAGATCCGTTAGCTCTCTCAAATGCCTTGAGAAACAAATACAATCACCAGACAACGGTGATTCTTCCAAGGGCTCGCTATGAATGGACTCACCTAAGGATCCAGGATTTCAAGTAAGTGGCATAGTACAATTATGCGTTGTTCAGAATTACATCTCATAAGAAACTCTGTGGGGATACTATTACTGAGGAAGATTTGCTGGAAAAAGACTTTCAACACATTTCATGCCTCAAACATGCTCCTGCAGCAGCAGTATAGAGCACAAGGCTTTACTGAATACAACCAGATGATATATGTGCTCCTAGTAGCTGAACAGAACAATGAGCTCCTGATGAAAAACCATCATTTCCGACCTACTGGATCTGCACCATTCCCAGAAGTGAATGATGTTTCCCTCGAAGTGAACGCCACATTCTCTAGTGGCGATAATCATAAACAAGGACGTGGCCACAAGCGAAGTCGATGGAACAGGAAAGGCAAAAACCATGGTGGTCAATTTCACAACCAAGTTCCAAGGCATAATTCAGGCCCGAGTTTCAAAAATGTGAATCGTCAAAAAGGCAAAGCTTATATGAACAATGCTCCTAGGAACTCTGAACGAGCCTGCCATAGGTGTGGTGACAATGGGCATTGGGCGCGTACTTGTTGTACCCCAAAACAATTGGTGGATCTGTATCAAGCCTCCCTCAAGGAGAAGGGTGTCAAGACTAATTTTCTTGACCAGGCTAAACCAATGGATATACCTTATCCAATGTGTGACTTATCAGGGCAGTTAAACACAACTTACCTAGACGTTGCAGACTTTGTTGTGGAAAGGGGAAATGAAGTATACCGGTCCGACTGAATCGTTTATGTTTGATGTACTTTTATTATGCTGAACTTGTAGTTTAAAACTAGCATTTCAGATTCAATAAAAATGGTATGTAAATTTCTTGTTATAACTTGCTTTTAACTCTGATTCCCTTACTTAAAGAGCATGGATAAAAACTATGGTTATTCTCAAAACATGAGAAATGGTGAAGATATTTATCTTGCAGACTGCGTAACTACGCATACAATACTTCGAGATCAAAAGTATTTCTCAAGATTGATGCTTACAAAAGTAAGGGTAACAACAATATCAGGACCTTCACGTGTAATGGAAGGCTCAGGGAAAGCCCATATTATGTTACCAAATGGAACAATATTGTCTATACATAATGCGTTGTACACTACTCGATTTACTTGAAATTTGTTGAGTTTCAAAGACATACGTTTAAATGTATACCACATTGAAACGAAAAGTGCAGAAAATGTGGAGTATCTATGCATTACCTCCAATGATACCGAGAAGCGTATATTGGAGAAGTTGCATGGTTTGTCGAGTAAATTGTATTATACATACATAAAGATAGTTGAATCACATACTGTCATGAACCAGAAGTTCATTGATTCAAAAAGTTTACATGTTTTGGCATGACCGTCTGAATCACCTAGAATCTACCATGATGCGTAGGATCATTACCAATTCTAATGGACATGCATTATTGAGCAGACACATTGCTATCTTAAATGATAACCCTTGCAAGGTTTGTTCTCAAGGGAAATTGGTAATCATACTATCACAACTAAAGGTTGATGTTGAATCCCCATCAAAGAATTCAAGGGGATATTTGTGGACCTATTCAACCATCTTGTGGACCATTTTGATATTTTATGGTTTTGGTTGATGCATCTACCAGATGGTCACATGTTTGTCTCTTGTTTACTCGAAATATAGCTTTTGCGAGACTTCTTGCTCAGATAATTAAGTTATGTGCACAGCTCCCAAATTACCCCATTAAGTCAATCCGACTTGATAATGCTGGTGAATTTACGTCTCAAACTTTTGATAATTATTGCATGACATTGGGCATTGATGTTGAACACCTTGTTCCTCATGTCCATACTCAAAATGGTCTAGCAAAAGCATTGATCAAGCGATTTCAGTTAATAGCTCGCACTCTGCTCATGAAAACAAAATTGCCAGTTTCTGCATGAGGACATGCCATCTTACATGCTGCATCATTTGTTCGATTAAGACCTATAGCCAACCACCAATACTCCTCAGTACAACTTGTGTTTGGGCAACAGCCAAACATTTCACATTTACAAGTTTTTGGTTGTGTTGTTCATATGCCTATTGCCCCGCAACGCACTAAAATAGGACATCAGTGTAGATTGGGAATTTATGTGGGTTTTGATTCACCATCTATCATTAGATATTTGGAACCTTTGACTGGTGATATGTTTACAGCTCGTTTTGCTAATTGTCATTTTAATGAGACGGTATTCCCGTCGTTAGGGGGAGAAAAAACCATTCCTGAAGAACGGAAAGAGCTGACATGGGTTGTTCCCACATTGTCTCATTTTGATCCACGTAGCACTCAATGTGAAAATGAAGTGAAAAGGATTGTTCATCTTCAAAGCATTGCCAATCAAATGCCAGATGCATTTAATGATGCTATGAAAGTGACAAAATCACATATACCAGCTGCAAATGCACCTGCAAGGATTGATGTCCCTATTAGACAAAATAAAGTGGCAGCAAATGATTCATCTGGTGCATGCCTGAAGCGTGGTAGACCCCCAGGTTCAAAAGATTCAGCCTCTCGAAAGAGAAAGACAAGGGCACAGCTGAATCCAAATGAAATCATTTAGGAAAAGAGAATGATTGACAAATCTACAATTCATGATTCTGAACTTCCAGAAAAAGAAAATGTCATTGATGAGACACATGTCCCTGAAGAGACAACAGTACATGAGAGCAAAGAAATCTCCATAAATTATCCATGTACTAATGAATTGTGGGATCAGAATGGAATAATCATTGATGATATGTTCGCATTCGCAGTAGCCACTGAAATCATATTAAGTGATGATATTGAGCCCCCCTCTATTGATGAATGTAAACAGAGACAAGATTGGCCTAAGTGGAAAGATGCAATCCATGCATAATTAAATTCCTTGGAAATGCGAAATGTTTTTGGACCAGTAGTACAAACCTCGCCTGGTGTAAACCCCGTGGGTTATAAATGGGTATTCATAAGGAAAAGCAATGAGAAAAACAAGATTGCAAGATATAAAGCACGACTCGTTGCACAAGGTTTTTCGCAAAGACCTCAAATTGATTATGAGGAGACAAACTCTCATGTAATGGACGCAATTACGTTCTGTTACTTAATAAGTTTAGTAGCTTCAAAAAAACTTGACATTCGACTTGTGGATGCCATCACCGCGTATCTATATAGAGAATTAGATACTGACATATATATGAAAGTCCCAGAAGAACTTATGTCGCCTGAAACAACTAACAAATCACGAGGTATGCTCTCGATCAAATTAAGGCGATCATTGTATGGGCTAAAACAATCTGGACGAATGTGGTACAATCGTCTTAGTGAGTATTTGATCAAAGAAAGATATATCAACAATGTCATTTACACTTGTGTGTTCATTAAGAAATCCAACTCTGGATTTGCTATAGTGGCAATATATGTCGATGATATGAACCTAATTGGAACCTCTGAATAGTTCAATAAAACTGCTGAATATCTGAAAAGCGAATTTGAAATGAAAGACATTGGAAAAAAGAAATTTTGTCTCGGCCTGCAGATCGAGTATTGTGCTAGTGGAATTTTGGTTCACCAATCAACTTACATTGAAAAAATCCTGAAGCGATTTGGTATGGACAAGGCTTATCCACTCAGCACGCCATTAGTCGTTCGTTCTCTGGACATTAAGAAAGATCCATTCCGTCCAAAAGAAGATGATGAACTGCTCATTGGTCCAGAAGTACCATATATGAGTGCAATAGGCGCTTTATTGTATTTAGCACAATGCATTATACCAGATATAGCTTTTTCAGTTAACTTGTTAGCAACGTATAGCTCTGCTCTAACAATTCGTCATTGGAAGGGTGTCAAAGATGTATTGCAATACCTTCGTGGGACAACAAACATGGGTCTCTTCTACTCAAAGAACTCCACAAATGACTAGGTCTTTGTTGGATATGCAAATACTGGTTTTCTCTCTGATCCGCATAAAACCCGCTCACAAAATGGATATGTGTTCAAGAATAGAGATACAACAATCTCATGGCACTCAACAAAGCAAACATTAGTTGCTACATCTTCAAATCATTCAGAAATACTTGTTTTACATGAAGCAAGTTGTGAATGTTCTTGGTTAAGATCAATGATCCATCATATTCAGAATTCATGTGGTCTACCTTCAAAGATAGACACTCAAACTGTCATTCATGAAGATAATGCAGCCTGTGTTGCCCAAATGAAGGAAAGATTCATCAAGGACGATAAAACTAAACACATATCTCCAAAGTTTTTTAGTGCACATGAGCTTCAGAAGGCTAAAGTTATTAAAGTAAGACAAATCCATTCTAATGAAAATCTGGCAGATTTGTTCACCATATCTCTACCAAAATGTATGTTTCAGAAGTTAGTGCAAAGTATCGGATTACGTAAACTTACTAAACAACTAAATTTGGAGAATGCGGAATCAGGGGGAGCATCCATGATACATGCATGTTGTACTCTTTTTCCTTTGATTATGATTTTTCCCACTGGGTTTTTCCTATCAAGGTTTTAACGAGGCAACATAAGATACTTAACACTATATCAACAATCCAGGTAAAGTTGTACTCTTTTTCCTTCGCTATGGTTTTTTCCACTAAGTTTTTCCTAACGAGGCAACTGATGTTGGTATGTGGGCATCCAAGGGGGAGTGTTGAAAACGTTGGCATTGTTATGAATGCCCACACACACACACATTTTCAATGCCCATACAGATTGAAATTGACTTTGGGGATGCAGGAGATCATATTTTCCAAAAGGGTGCTGTAAATTTTCAATGTATAATTAATGCATCAGTATTGGAGTTGCTCTATAAATAGAGCACTCTGTATACTTTCAAAAACACAGACAGAAAGAAAGAAAGATCAATAACATCATATATTCATCCGTCTTTTATTTGTTATCCTCTTGTGCTATAGTTTCAGTGTGACATTTTACACCTGCTTTGCTCCATTCACTAAAAAGGTTATCTCTCTAACTTTTACATATTTATAACAATGACATCATTTGTATTCCTTCATTTTCCAAAATGGCGTCTTATTTTTCCAACCCTTCATCCTCTATCCCTCTATCTATGCCACCAAATGTTTCCAACTTCCTTACAATCAAACTGGATCGTACACATTACCCTCTCTGGCAAGCCCATATGCTTCCCTTGCTTCATAGCAAGAATCTCACCTCCTATGTTGATGGCATTAGCAAATGTCCTCCCACCTTACTCAATGATGCTTTAGGCAATCTTACTGATAATGTGAATCTCGAGTTTAAAGCATGGATTCAATAGGACGCTATGGTTATGTCCTAGACCAATAACTTTGTTCTTCCCAATGTGCTCGTTGCCCTAAAACTAGTTCTCATTTTGCATGGACCTGTCTGCGTGAAGGTTATGATTCGCAGTCCACTGGTCGTCTTCTTCAACTTTGTAGTGAGCTGATGAATGCTTACTTTGGTGACTCCTCCATTAATGAGTTTGATAAGTTCCTTGATCGTGTTAATCGCCTTGTTGACACCCTATCCTTGTCTGGTGCTTCAATTTCTGATTCAGACTTTGTTGCCATCATTCTGAACAATGTTGGACTTGTCTATGAAAGTAATGTAGCTTTTGCTCAAGCTCATGAAGAAGTCATCTCTTACAGTGCTTTAAAGGTCTTTTCTGCTTGGTGTTGAATGTCGTTAAAAAATGCATATTGTCTTCTTTGCTGATATAGGACCTGCTGCTGCAGCTGCTACTCGTGGCACGGGTGGTTTTCGTTTGTGGGTCAGGCTAAGGTGGTTTTTGTGGTGGTCGTGACTCCCATAACAGTGGTCATGGCTCCTCATTTCATCCTAGTGGGTCGAGCTCTAGCTCTCACTCCCATTCTAGCAGTGATGGATTTCTTTGCATTGCTCATTCTCAAAGACGTACTATGTTTTCCCCTTCTGGACGTATTCAAAGACAAATATGCAATTGCCATGGACACTATGCCATTGACTGTTTCAGTCGCCTCAATATGGCGTACAAGGGTTGTGTTCCTGCAACACCACTTCACGCTCATGTAACTAGTGCTTCTCCTTCCACATATGCCACATATCTTGCCCTCCATAATTAGTTGTTTGATATTGGTGCAAATACTCATATAACCAATTATCTTTCTCATGTGTCTAATTCGTGAACCTGCAAACTGATCATGTCAATGGTGTTGTTGGCGACATAGGTTTGAAAATTTCTAAAGTTGGCACTTCTTGCATTCGTACACCTCATACATCATTTACCTTATCTGACACTCTATTGCCCAAATGCATCCACCAATGTGATATTTATTCATCATTTAACCAACGACAATCAATGTTCCCTAGCCCTCTATCCTAATTCCTATGTTGTTCCGGATCTCAAAACGGGGAGGACGACTTTCCAAGGCCAGAGTAAAAATGGATTCCATCCATTTTCAAGCATTTCTTCTCAAAATAATGGTGTTTTTCCTTTCTTTAGAGCTACAGTGTCGAATGTTGTTTGGAATTCTAGATTAGGTCATCCTTTTGCTTCTATTTTAAATTCTCTAATATCTCAGAAGAGTAATTCTAGGGAGAAATTAAATAGACTAAATTTGGAAACTAAATGATGTGTCACCAATGACAAATAAACACGTTAATCAACACTAAGTAATAATCTAATCATCAACTTCTATGTCATTGAGTTTACAAAATTTAGTTTACAAATTTAGTCTTCACAGCATTACCCATCTAAGAATATATTACTAGTCTCTGGTCATGTAACTCAGGATTTTTGTCATTTATGTCCTATGGCCAACAGTCGCAAGTTTCCATTTTCTTTATTAATTCAATGTCATCTTTTCCATTGGAATTAATCCATTCAGACATGCTCTATGGGACATGACTTTTGCCCTATGGAGACATGGTAACTTGATAAAGGAAATGGTAATTTGTTATTTTGCCCATAGGACACAAATGACAAAAATCCTGAGTTACATGACCAGAGAGGCGGAGACTGATAATTTATTCTTAGATATTAAAAACCTTAAAACAGAAGCATAAGGATGACCTATTTTAAAATGCCAAAAAGCATTTGACACTCTAGCTCCTAAGAAAGCAAAAAAACGCCATTAGTTTTTAGAAGAAACACTTGAAAATGGGTAGAATCTGTTTTTACTCCAGCCTTGCAAAAGCGTCATCCCCGTTTTGAGATCCTGGACATGATAGGAATTAGGATAAAGGGTTAGGGAACAATGATTGTAATTGGTTAAACGATGAATAGATATCATATTGGTGGATGCAATTCAGCAATAAAGAGTGTTAGATAAGGTAAATGATGTTTGAGGTGTACGATTGCAAGAAGTGCCAACTTCAGAAATTCTCAAACATGTGCTGCCAACAACATCATTGACGTGATCAATTCCGTTGTAGGTTCGCTGATTAGACACTTGAGCAAGATCATTGGTTATATAAGTATCCGCACCAGAATCAAACAACCAATTCTGGAAGGCATGAGCATTTGGCAGGCATGGAATGAGGAGCAGCAGTTGCAAAAGCCTGAAGGCTTTATGCAAGAACACGGCCCTCATACGCCATATTGAGGTGATATAAACAGTCAATGGTAGAGTGTCACTAGCGATTGCATATCTGACATTGAATATGTCTAGAATGGGAAAGCACAATACCTATTTGAGAATGATCAACGCTAAGAAGTCCATCACTGTTGGAACGAAGAGTGAGAGCTACAGCTCGAGCCACAAGGACGAAATGTGGAGCCACGACCACTGTTATAGGAGCTAAGACCACCATGAAAACCACCGTAGCCTGGCCCACGACCACGGAAACCACCTATCCATGACCGCCACGAGCAGGAGCTAAAGCAGTAGGCCCAGTATCAGCAGAGAAGAAAGCATGGATTTTTTATGACGTTCAGCACTAAGCACAAGGGCCTCCAAATGACTGTAAGAGATGGCTTCTTCACAAGCCTGAGCAAAAGCCACAGTGCCATCATAAGCAGGTCCAAAATTGTTGAGAATGATGGCAACAATTTCTTAATCAGAAACTAGAGCACCAGACAAAGATAGGGTGTCAGCAAGGCAATTGCCATGATCGAGAAACTTAGTAATGGGAGAGTCACTAGGGTGAGTGTTCATCAACTTACTGCGAAGTTGAAGAAGACAACTAGTGGACTGTGAAGCATAATGTTCATGCAGACATGTCTATTCAAAATAAAAACTGATTTTTCCTAATTCGGACAACGAGCGCAATGGGATGAACAAAGCTATTGATCCAAGACACACCATAGCGTCCTGTTGAATTCATGCTTCAAACTCGGGATTCACATTATCAGTAAGATTGTCCTCACCATCCTTGAAAAAGACTGGAGGACATTTGCTAGTGTCATCAACATGGGAGACGAGATTCCTGTTATGAAGCAAGGGAAGCATCTGGGCTTACCGGAAATGGTAATTTGTGCGATCGAGTTTGATTGTAAGGAAGTTGGAAACATTGGGTTCCACTATAAAACTAATCGGCGATATGAGGAGTAGTCTAACTGCTTATAAACCCTTGCATGATTTCTTCTTTCACCGATGTATGACTCTTTTACCATTACATCCTCACACTCCCCCTCAGGTGTAGCGAATTTGCAAGCCAAACATGTGGACAACACAAATTGGATGACGTGGAGCACGAGTGGCAGTTGAGCTTCACATGTGGGGCAACTTGGCTATGATACCATGAAAAAACTTGGGGTTCTATTAAAAACCAATTGGCAATATGAGAAGCAATCGAACTAAAGTTGGGGTTCTACCATAAAACCAATTGGCAATATAGAGAATAGTCGAACCTCTAAGTCCTTGCAAAATTTCTCCTTTCACCGATATGAGACTCGTTTACCGTTAACATGATCAAGAGCATGCATACTCACACAACAACAATATCATTTTTTTTTTCTTCTGGCAAATGCTGCAATGGAATTGAACATTGCAGACAGTCGACAAATAGAGAATCACGTCGGGAGTTCCCAAAAAGTTTGCTATTCTTGCCTCGCAAGCAAGGCGAGCATCTGAATCTGATGCAAAATAAAATGAAATGAGATGAAATAAACAGATGTATGAAAAGAAAAACCAAATTCATCTCAAGTAGTGAGGAATACCAATTGTTTCATAAAATCCACGAGGACTGCCAGAATCCTGAGATCAGACAGAGGTACAAATGCTCTGCTAAAAAATATACATAAAAGAAAATAAAACTTCGTCTTACAAGCAGGTTCTCATGTCCTTTCAATGGCAGATAATTTGCTGCAACGAAGTTCACGACTTCTTTGCCATTGATTATTGTATGTGTCCCTGCAGGACTGAATAAATTCTACTCTTTAGTGAGATCCCTTAGAACAACCAAGGCGGGGGTAATTAAATTGCTTAATACTCGTTAGTTTTGAAAACCTTAATATTCTCACTAACCTTTCCAACGCTCTGGGATCATACAACTTCTCTTGAGAGGTAGGAGGAATAAGAGGTTCACATACACCAGCAAAGGTCGGTTATGAAACCAGGAAATCACAAGCATATCATACTAAATCATTTGGGATGGAAGTTAAATTGTGACAAGTACAAAAACATGTATGTATATAAATGGGCAGTGAAAAGATGGAGAGAGAGTAGAGCCTGATGATTGAGAGCGGGTGAGACGGCGGAGATGGTGACAGTTTGGGGGCGACGGAGCAACGGATGAGGATTCACATGTGGTTGTTTCTTCCTCTCCCTTCGCTTCTTTTCGTGTTTTGTTTTCTTCGATGGCATTTCTGATAACAAAAATAATTTCAAAAGATCAGGACTTTACGGAAACACGCAATTCTAGTCTGTATCAAACTCCTAGTACTATGTTTTGTATAATTCAAATTCTTATGTTTCCTGTTTTTAAGTAAGTACGTAACTCAACAAGAAATTTCCTTGCCTGTCCAATTTCTAATGAACCCTAACTCTGACTTGAATTTAGGATATAACTAAGCAAGTCCAAGGATATCCGGATTATGAGAACATTCCATTCGTATTTGGATAAATGCTACCTTATCACAACACCTTAGCGAACAAATTTAATATGAATACAACACTAAAAGAGCATGTTCATGTTGTAACATGTGGATTTACTTGTCGATACTACATTTAGGTTTTGATATCAACTGTGTCGTCCACTCATATTACATGTGACTATACATCAATAGTTCATAAAACAAAACAAACACACTCGCTACATTGTAACGGACAAATAATACTATGGGATGATGTTCCGAGTGGACAGATTAATTCCTCCAATAATGCGCAGTTAGTGTTGGGGTAAAGTCAATTTTGAATGACAGGCGTGTTAGGATCCGAAATTCATAGTTTGCATAAAATTAAGCAACAGATCACATTTCATCTACAGTCATTTCCAACAAATCAAATAGACACACACTCATGTTATCGACTAAACTTCATGCTAATCTCGTTCACAAGTCAAAACGCGACAAAATGCAAGTATAATTTAATCGTATCAGTATGGCATAAACTATCGACACCCGGATACGCTGCCTTTCTTTGTTAGTCTGCATCACAAAACTGATCAACCATCGAAGGGCTTCGTAAAGATGCTGGACGTGCTCCTGCACCATGATCATGTCCGCATGGATGCGAGAGCGAGAGAATTCTGGGATCCACCAGTTAAATATGATCCTTCAGCACCAATTCTGCAACGCTTTTCAGTGATGCAGCTGCCTTGAGCAGATCGGATTCTGTATGCCCAGCGGAGACGAACAATCTAATTCCTAATGGAAGACGGCATTTATCAAGTGTTGACTTTTGGGAGGTGACCACGAAAATGGAATGCTCCTTTAACAACTGCAAAACCGCAACCCTTATGGTTAAGAAAGAAGAGTAGCAGAAATTGATTCAGAAAAGTGTAATTAAGATAACCATTTACTTACACTGTTAGCAATATTTTGAAGGAGCTGAAGTTGCAGTTCATTCTTCAAAGAGTCTGCTTTCTCTAGTCTGAGGAAGACAATTGGTGATTCTGGACTGCTCGCGAATGAGAGGCCCCGTATACCTGACAATCCTGCACATCACATCATATTTCTCAATCAAGAGCATCACAATGCAAGGCAGGCGGTAAGTGCTCCGTCAAAGTAAAGGAGATACCAAGGAAATTGATCAAGGGATGAGTAAACCACAACACATGGACATATATGCACATGAATAGGAGATCAAGAACATACCCTTCCATAATTCGGCAATGTTTTTCTTCAGCTTCGTTATCAGGTCAGGGTTTTCCTCGAGGATATCAATAGCAGTAATGGCAGCACTCGCAAGATATGGGGGCAAAGAAGCAGAAAAGACGTAACCAGAGCTGCTCAATCGCTGCCAAATACCATATCCAAAATTTATCATTTAGATACCTTTTGAATATTTTTGTTTAATATATGCATGTACATACAAGTGTTCGTGAGCAAATAGTTATAAGAATTTATTAATATAGAAAGATAAGAAAGTGATTTTCTTGTTACAAATTCCATCTGTCAACACAGACATCATATAATAACTTGTTAGTAGTATGTATTCAGTAACCTACTTGGTGATCAGTGACCCTAGCACTTCCAGTGCAGAATCCTCCTTCTGTGGCTAATGCGTGTCCCATTGCAGCAGTAATAATATCTATTTTTTCAACCTGCAAAACCACACCACCAGAAATCACAAACAGGTAATGGATCAATACTCAATAGTTACGAGAGATTGGAAAAAAAGAAGGGTTTCTAAAAATACCGGAATCCTACAGTATTCAGTGAGACCTCTTCCGGATTTTCCAAGCACGCCAAACGAGTTACTCTCATCCAATAAAACACGAAACTTATATTTCTCCTTCAATTCAACAATCTTGTCCAAGGGGGCTATTTGGCCAGAATTCTGCAAATTTTATTATAAGGAGCAAAAAAAGTCATATAAAATCAACATGCTAATGACAGCGTTGAAGGCAGAACAGACAGTTTGCTTTTCTATTTGCCAGTGATTCATGAATTTCATGTAGAGATAGAAGTTTTCCTCAAAACGTAACATGACACCAAGACTTTTTGTAAAACCTTGAAAAAATTCAACCATACCAGGAGGATTGATTTCAAGAACCATCTTCCACCGTTATTAAAGGGGTGAAGGTGTCATAGGCCCTAAGACCACTAGCGGAGGCAAGGTGGGTGCAATGGGATTTTCATTGACCCCAATAAGTTTGTTGGGCCACTGTTTTTCTTTTGGTGCAAAGAAGAGAAAAAATGGGAAGAGGCATTGCTTTGGTTTTTTGAAAAATAAAGAAAAAGAAAAGCTGATGGCTTTGGTTTTATAATGGGAGAGAAGGCAGAGCCTTTTGTTTGAGCAGCATCCAATATATATTAAGGCATTTGTAATGCCTTTTGGTTTTGAGCAGCAGCAGAAGAGAGATGAGAGCCACACCAGGGAGAGCATTCGGCTCTTCCATTTGAAAAAGAGTGCAGTCAGGTCTACCATTTTGAGAGAGAAGCAGACGCAGAGAATGAGAAAAACATGGGGCACTATTTAGAGAAGGCAGCAGCAGATTGCTTCACTTTTTGCTCTCCTTTGAGCAATCACTCATATTAGTGCTAGAGAAATTTGTTATGTATTTTCGTATCTACTTGTTCTTTGTTTGAGTGAGAGCTATGGGTGTATGTGGGATTTGGGATTTGAGTTTGAAATCTATTTTTAAATGAAAGTATGATCGATTTTTGAAAGCTATTTTTTGACCCCATTGCTGTAAATTCCTGGCTCTGCCACTGCCTAAGACCATTAGCTGTGTTAAATTGTGTGTGCTGAAGTATAAGCAACCTATTTTGTGAAAGTGGATGATGCTGGATTGAATCATAAAAGAGCTCACAACATATAAAAAAATAATTAAATAAATTTTGATATTATGGAAGAGAATGGGATACCTGGTATACAGCTTCAACGACAATGTAGCGCCGCAATTTCTTAACTCGCTCACTTTTCTTATTTGAAGTGAGTTCCTTCAGAATTTTCCTTAAATCTTCCATGTCATTGTGCTTGAAATACTTGATTGTGCTCCTAGAAAGATGAAGACCATTTTGTATTCCCCAATGGACACCTTCATCTCTAGAAAAATGAAAAAGAAACCACCTTACATGAATGTGTGAATAGAAATTTTCATGAAATCTTTTTAGCAGCATAAGGTCCATCGATACTAAGGCACAAGATCAAAATTATAGACTCGTGTAAAAATAGAACGAAAACATACATAGTATTTGAAAAATATGAAAACAAGAGCTAACGTATTGAACTCCAGGCATATGAATATGAACAAGGTCACACAAACCGAGTGGGAATAAAATTTCACTAAAATTTATTCCATGTCATGCAAATACATCAAACAAAAGAAATACTGTCACAGCTTTACATCAGCAAAAAGGAACCAAAGTAATGAAATAAAGGCAGAAGTAAAACATAACTTCCATGATTACCACTTAAGTAAATTCAGAAGTCATTTCATTGTCATTTTGAATCATAATCAAAGATAACTGTTAAACGATCCAAGCATTTTCTTAACGTATAAAACATTTGCAACGAAACAAGTTCTACACAGGGAGGAAAAGACTGCAATAATTACGATGATCAAGATTATGCATACTATTACTCACACAACAATAATATCCCCCTTCTTGGCAAATGCTGGAATTGCACTGAACATGGTAGACAGTCCATAAGAATATAGAATTGAGTCCGGAGTTCCCAAGAAGTTTGCTATTCTCGCCTCACAATCAAGGTGGACATCTGATGCAAAACAAAATGAAATGAAATAAATAAATCAATTAAATGTATGAAGAAGAAAAATCAACTGTATTTCAAGTAGGTGAAGAATACCAATTGTTCCATAAAACCCACGAGGACCACATGAACCAACACCATATTTTTCCAATGCAGAGGTACATGACTCCTGAGATGACACTTCTATAAATGCTCCATTGAAGAAAATATACATATAGAAAAATGTATTCAGTGATACTATGCAAAGCTCCGTCTTACAAGTAACTTCTCATGTCCTATCAATCCCAGATAATTTGCTGAAGCAAAGTTCACGACTTCTTTACCATTGATTATTGTATGTGGCCCTGCAGCACTGAATAGATTATACTCATTTAGAACAATGAAGGGACTGGTAAATTTTCACCTTAATACACAAATCATTAAACATCCACTAAAATGATTTTTCCTACACAATATTTGTACGAACACAAAATCTTCCACAATGAGGGAAATATGACTAAACATAAGAGGGACCATCATTGAACTCCAGGCTAAACATACAGAAGATAGCCAGGACCAGTTTGTAATGCACCACTACTAAAGGAACTCATCTAGCTCTCGGGAACTTTAACGAAAAGCACCCGGTACTGTTCACTTTAACGAAAAACCATATTTTTATACTAAAAAGTCAATCCTGGTACTATTCACTTTACCCTTTATTTTGTCCTTATCATTAAAACTCAAAGTTTTCAAGCCCTTTTCATTAGTTTTCCTATCAATTTATGGCAAGATTAGAATTAATCTCACGAACCTTTCCAACACTGGGGGTTCATACAGCTTCTCTTCAGTGATAGAAGGAATAAGAGGTTCAGGAGCCCATTCCTCACATAGCTCATCTTTTTCCTACATATATCGGATACACCAGCAAAGTTTAGTTGAGAAATAAGGACACACCTCAGATACGAATCACAACTCAAGCACATCATACTAAATCATTTAGAAGGAAAGTTAAAATGTGACAAGCACGATACACGCATAGAGGTATCATTACATTTCCATTCACCGAGTAAACTCGTCAAATCTGTAAATCGCATATTTTTCATATAAATAGGGAGTCCAATCTAGTCATAACAATGCCTTGGAATTTCCCTCACTAGGTAAGGTACTAAGAAACTGTGACAGATCATTTGAAAATAAAAACGATGGAAAATAAAAATGAGGCATGCATGCAAACTGGATGTTTAGTTGTTAGGCTCCACTTACCATGAAAGAGTAACCAGAGAGAAGTTTACTGTTACATTTACTGTTATATAACATAGAAGATTGTATAACACAGATTTTGGGTTTAAGCCTCAGATGCTCTCCGTAAGGCATTAACTATACATGGAAAAGGAGTCTAAGACTAGATAAACCTAATCAATAGAGATGGACATCTTATCTCAAAGAGTACTAAATAATAGTATCATCTATCAGAGAGAGTCCTATTAAAGGAGACAAAGGGTTAGGGTTGCAATCTAAACACGAACCTGCTCTGTTAAAGGCCGCCTAGGCGGTCTGTAACTGTTCTGGGAAAATAAATAAACGATGACTAAGAAAAGCAGAACTTCTACAAATAAATGTCCTGCAATAAAAAGGTTAAACAAAACTTTGTTAACACAAACATTAGTTTTCGATAGTAAGCAATAATAGCCATAAAAGGGAGACAAACAATAGAGGCAGTAATAAGGATCCGGTAAGCTACCGCCAATTGGAAATCCGAAAATAACAGCTCGAGAAGAGGGAGCATCTAAAGTCGCCGTCACCCAATCTACAGTAGCATTCACTATGTTCAGAATACTTGATGACATTTTACTCGATATCTCGATTCAATTCACAAATAGGCCTCAAACATCACTTGTCTAGAAACTAAAGCACTTCCATCATTGAGACCAAGTTCCCTGCACGTAAATACCGATTATTCACCAATTACTAATCCAGTAACAAAAATTTACAATGTTATGAACTAAAACCCTTCAAGTATTCCTTATGAGCTAAAACTAGCATTAGCAGAATTGAAAGTTCGGAACTCCGCAAAAAATAAAATTTACATATAAATATATTTTCTTTATCATCGTCCACGGAATTGCCAGAAAACACGGTGATCAATGAGATCCAACAGCAAACAAAACCCTAAAGTCGCCTCCTAAAATAAATAAACCAGAAATTCGGGGCCTTTTCGGTTCGCAATTCAAAACAATTCTCAAAACTGTGAGCTGTGTTCTGATTAATATAAATATCATTCGCGTAATCTATACATATATATGTGCGTGTGTATAAATCAATGGACGGAGACAGTGAGGAGATGAGTGAGACTAGTACCTGACGATGATTGAGAGCGGGTGAGACGGCGGAGGTGGTGACTGTTGGGACGACGGAGCAACGGAAGAGGAGGATCGGATGTGGTTCTTCTTCCTCTTCCTCCGCTTCTCTTTCTATATCAGATTCAGATGAAAATGCGTGGGACGGCGTTCAACCGAGTTGATTATTCGTTGCCAGATAATATTTTTTGTGTTTTTATTTTTCGTTGTTGGTATTTTTGTAGGGACCGTTTGGCGCGTACAAGGACAGAAAAAGAATAAAATATATTCAAGGTTGACGATGCCCCACTAATCTCATGATTTAAATTTGTAAATCATTGTTTTAGCGGGCATGTATCACTTTAACTACAAGTTGCCATAAGTATAGATTTACGTAGAAATTTATAAATCGTGCATCTACAAGAACTGCTGGTAGCGAGACTTAAATATTAGTGAAGCGACACATAAAGCAGGGATCTTATAAATTGAGTCAATCCTCATTGGTACCTTGTCACATCTCTTAGGTACCGTTTGGTACGTGGGATAAGATGGAACGCAGTGGGACGGGACACACTGATCCCATGTTTGGTGAGTCAATTTACTTGGGACGCGCTATCCCGTGGAACAGATTTTAGTCAATTTTTTGTGCCACCCTCCCCCTTGGAACGACTTGTTCCAGCCCATGAAACACAAAATTATAACTTTTTGAACAACAATACCCCTCCTTTTTTTCATTAATTTCACTTTGAAAATTAGACAAAATTAATCAAAATTCCAGATATCTCTCCATTTATGCACAATTAGCATAAAATATTCATTAAAAATCAAAATTTACCTCAACAAATAAACTCAAAAACTGAGTTCTCTTGTTTTTATGGGATATCAAGCTTCTTTGATCGCACTTCAAATTTCCCAGGAAATTGAGTGACAAAAATCCAACAAATAGCAATTTTCTTTGCATTTGATTTCTATATTCAAAGAAGAAAAACAGCAAAATGAAGGAACCTAGATTGGATAAAGAGTTTCTGAGAAAGCCAAAGAGAGGAAATTTTATGGGGAAACAAACAAGAAGAACATAAAGGTACCGGGGAAAGACGGTGAAATGACAAGAGTTATGAAAGGGAGTGGAGGAAGAAGTGGAAACCGATAAGGGGTAATCTGTAAAGGTTACGATTGTCATTTAATCATTCGTTCCATTCCTGCCTAAGCGTACACCAAATGTAGCATGGAACCTCCATTTCGTTTCTTTCCGTTCCATCCCATTCTGTCCCACTCCATTCCCTCTGCGTACCAAACAGTACCTTAGTGGACAAATCCCACAAAACATAGTTTTGTTCTACCAACATTGCACTAACACTTATTATTCCTAACAAAACCTTAAAACCTAATGCTAGGCGGATGTGTGATTGGAAGTGAGAGTGCAGCTTTATATCATAGCTCGTGGATCCACTTATCGACTTTATCTACGTCTTGAGGCGGTTAATAATACCGCGTGACGATGTAACTATAATTGCTGTAAAAAATACCTCCAGGATAAATGAATATCGTGGGCTGTTATCGACTAGGGTCTTTTCTTGATTAGTTGGATTTGCAGTCTGAGGGATGGACCTCCATAGCACCAAAACTAATTGGCCCAATAGCATAGGCCGAGCTAAGATGATAAGAAGCCTGAACTAGATTTCTTCTTGGCCTAAAATGTACAACTTTTGCCTTGGCCCATTGCACCAGTGAAAACAATTGACTTTGGAAAAGATTAGGATTATCTCTCCTTCTCTTTCTATCTCCTTTCATCCCCTTCTCTCACGTTCTCTATTTTATCTTTCTTTTTCTATTAAAAATTAATATAAGATGTTAACGTAACTTAACCGCGATCGTTCAAATAGGAGGGGAAGGAAGGGGAGAGAATCCTACTCCTTTTGGAAAACCATGGCATGAAGATATGGCAAGAAAAAGGACCACAATTCTTAGTGATAGTGGGAAATGGGAAATCGAACTCTTCACTTAAATATTCGTAATTTATTGAGCTATAAATTTTTTGTTAAAAGTATTAATCATACATCAAAAAAAAAAATTGTATGTACTTATAAGGTAATTGAACTAATCCTCAAATTGTCAATCAAGTTTATGGTGGAACTTCAACATTTTTTGTCTTTTACAAGATTAGATTTCTATTACCTTTACAAGTCAGAGCACAACTCTTGTTGAAAAATACGAAGATCTCAAATCACAGTTGACATAATGACATGTAATTATACTTAGCGGTTCTATTTCTTACACACCAAGCTCTTTTTGTGATAAAATCTTTACCCTTGTCATGATGTTCTTGTAAAAATACAAATGAAAATTATAATATTAGTATAATTAGTAGTAAATTACTGATTTACCTTTCTAAACTGACACATCCTAGCTCTGCAATTTTTACATATCCAAGCAAAAAAGTAATCAAATTGCATCACCAATCATCAAATTGCATCCTAGCTAATTGACCCAATAGCATAGGCCGAGCTAAGATGATAAAAAGCCTGATCTAGATTTCTTCTGGGTCTAAAATATACAACTTT